>NC_138769.1:225072871-225630371 GCF_965119305.1 Pelophylax lessonae
ACCTGCATTCCTCCATGCACACATATCAGTTATCCCCAAAATTGGGAAATCAACACATGAATGCGCTAACTACAGACCCATTTCTCTGTTGAATACGGATCTGAAGCTATTCTCTAAGGTACTGGCTAACAGAATTAAACCAAATTTATCTACAATAATAATGGAGGACCAGGTGGGTTTTGTAGTGGGTGGAGAGTCTAAAGATAATGTTATCAAGACGCTTAACTTGATACATTATACCCAACAGCGAAATGTCGAGGGCCTTCTTGTATCAACAGATGCAGAGAAGGCCTTCGACAGAGTAGCATGGGACTTTTTGTTGGCAACCTGCAAATATGTGAATTTTCCCCCTAAAATGTTGAGTTGGATAGCCTCACTTTATCAATGCCCAACGGCAAGAATTAAAATAAACCATCTTTTTTCAGAACCAATCACTATAAAAAATGGGACCCGACAGGGATGCCCGTTGTCACCATTATTATTTATTTTGACGATAGAACCCTTCTTGAGACATATAAGGGCAGATGAATCAATACAAGGGATGAAAGTTAAAGAGAATACGTATAAAGTAGCGGCATACGCAGACGATTTGTTATTTTATGTAACACAGCCATTGATCACAATGCCAAATCTGATGAAAGCTTTTGAAAAATATAGCTATATATCAAATTTTCGTATAAATTATTCGAAATCCGATGTACTCAATTTAAACATACCAGAGAATAAACTGTTACAAATAAGACAAAAAAGCCCCCTTAGATGGGTTACGGGAGCCCTAAAATATTTGGGTGTTTGGATAACTCAGAGTTTGGAAACTTTGTATTCTAAAAACTTTTTGCCATTACTTAAACAGATCGAATTAGATTTGAAACAGTGGCATACCAGGTTTTTTTCATGGTTTGGGAGAGCAGCCATTATTAAAATGGTAATTCTCCCAAGATTGCTTTATCTGTTCCATACCTTGCCAATTAAGATTCCTAATAGCTATTTTACGAAACTCGGAAGGATTCAAACCCAATTCATTTGGTCACATAGACAGCCTCGAATACGGCACAATTTGATTGCGAGAAGGAAAGAAAGGGGAGGAATGGGAGTACCGGATTTCCGATTATATTATAAGGCTACTCAGCTTACACGAATCATCGATTGGCACTGTCATGAATCAAAGAAGGCGTGGGTAAAGTTGGAAGCGGACATTATAGAGTGCCCACTACGATATTTACCTTGGATAGCCTGGCAAAAATGTCCGGCCAGAGCGAAGGCTCATCCGTTAATAAGACAAACAATAGCGACGTTTCATGGAGTGATTAAACTTCATGATATTTCAAGTGTACCAGGGCCCCTCACACCATTGACAATTAACCCAGAGTTTGTACCAGGTTACTCAGATGTTTGGCTTAACGCATCAGAAAATAGTGAATTTAAAATTGCAGCGCACTTCTTTAGGAATGGCGTTCTTGTGGGACAGGACCAACTTAAACATACATTAAATGCTCCGACTATACCTTTTTGGTCATATCTACAGTTACACCATTTCCTAAGTGAACCTACAAGGAAGAAGGCCTGTGAGGGACAGATTTCGGCATTTGAGCAGATATGTCTGGATCAAAAGCCTTTTAAAAAAGCAACGTCATATACCTACATGCTGTTACTCTCTAGTGTAAAAATTAAACCAGATAAATTTAAGGAAAATTGGGAGAAAGCGTTACAAGTATCAATCTCAGATAAAAAATGGGCGTCAGCGTGTTCTATGACACACAAATGTTCAAGGAACACTAGATCTCAAGAAAATGCGTATAAGCTTCTTACCCAATGGTATATGACACCTGAAAAAATTAACAAGTGCTTCCCAAATACATCTGAAATGTGCTGGAGATGCGGCCAATCAGTAGGAACATTATATCACATCTGGTGGCAGTGTACAAAAATAGCTGAATATTGGACTCAGATCAGGGAGCTGATTGAGAAAATAGTGGGCACAGCAATTCCATTAACTCCTGAATGTTGCCTATTACATATTACAGAGGCCGCAGAACAAAGGTATAAAAAATCAATAGTCTGCTACCTTTTGAATGCGGCAAAATTAATGATACCGAGATATTGGAAATTTACCTCAGTTCCGTCAATTAGAGAATGGGTGGTTACAGTGAGAGATATTTATAACATGGAAGAGACCATGGCCATTGCCTCGGACAAAATAAACAAATTCCAATTAAGATGGAGGCCATGGTATATCTTCCAATGTTCAGAGGGATTTTCCCAATTTATAGGCGCAGGACCCGACTCGGTGCCTCACGTATGATAAGATACATAAACATTGAAATTTCTGCCTCCTCCCCCCTTTTTTTTTTTTTTTCTCTTTGTCTCCCTCTTTTTTTTTTTTTTTTTTTAATTATTATAAGAAAATTAAGATTGTAAAGATTTAAAACTTTAAATATATGACACAATGGAATATTGAAATTTGCTCAACATTGCAAATGTAGAAGTGCCTGTCGGTACCTTTTGATTTGAACAGAATTATGGTGGAAATAATACTCTATGGGATATAGGATATCAATGGTTGAATAGCAATAACATTGGTGGTTTTGGGGAGGGGGGGCGGGGGGGAGGGGAGGGGGGAGGGGTTGGGGTTTTTTTTTTTTTTTTTGGGTGTGATGGTGGCAATGGTGTGTGGTTATTGATATGCACAATTTTGTATTTAGAGAGAGGTGTGATTTATGAACACAAAGAGAATTTTGAGAAACACAATAATAAAGGGAGAGAGGTCAGAGGTGTGGAGAGGGGGGCTTCTACCCCTCCCTTCTTTTTCTCCCTTTCCCCCCCCCCTTTTTTTTTTTTTTTCTTTTTTTCTCTTCCCCCTTTTTCACGAGATATGCGAATACACGAGAAATATAAATATGGATTTTTAATCCTCTGACACAGATGGTGGAATGTGAGTCACATTTAATATTACACTAAGAATATAAGGTGTTAGGGGAGGGATAAGGGGGGATGTGATTTTTTTTACACATCCCCCCCCCCCTTCCCCTCTCCTTTTTTTTTTTTTTTTTTCCCCTCTTTTCCCGTCTTCTTTCTCTTTTTGCCTTTCCCTCCCCCCCCCCATCTACCCTCCTCTCGCCACATTTTCTCTGTACCCCCGGATAATGAGGGGTTTTAAGGGAATAAACAAGAATATAAGGTTGGGGGATACTCACTTTATAGCTGACCATAGAGTACTGTAGATTATACCATATATAAGGGATTTTGGATAAGTTGTTTGACTTTGCTTTGTGTCCACTTTAAAATAGAGACACCAGACAAATTACTCTTACAAAAATGAATTTATATTGTTAAGAACTATACGTTGACGGTTTCGAGATTAAATGTTTTAGATAATGTGTGTCTTTCACAAACACTGTACACGTATGTTTGTAATCTTTAAATTTTTGAATGCTAATAAAACCAAGATTGAAACAAAAAAAAAGAAAAATGTCCATGTACGATCATAGATTTTTCTTGGAAATGGCTTTTACTGCTTTTAGCAAGGAAAGAATGACAGCCAAGGAGATCCTTCTGTCTCCTAAAACTTGGGCTTCAACACCGATGCTGTTAAAGCCATAGACTGAAAAGCACAATGGAACACAGGGACCTCAGACAGCAAGTCTGGCCTGTTAGGAAGGGGCCAGGGGCCATCTTCTAGTAGTCTGAGTATAGCATGTCCATGTACCAGGTTCTGAGTGGCCAGTTCAGTGCGTTTGAATAACTGGCTTTTTCTTCTGCTTTATCTCATGGAGCAAATACGGTACGATTTGCACTGGAGGGAATAAATATATTAGCCTGAACTGAGACCAGGGAATATCAAGGCAACTGATGTCAGCGAGGGTTCTTAGTCATGGCCACAAACATACTGCAGGTGCTTTGTTGTTGAATCTGGAGGCTAGGATGTCCACATCTTTGGTATATTAGATTGAAGATGTCTGGGTACAAAGAAAAAGGTCATGGCAAGACTGTCATACCCTATACAGCTACCACATTATGAGACCAAGTGGCATACTATATTAATGAATCCAAATAGTCTTTATTTTTACAAAAATTGCTTGCAAAAGCTTAAAAGATACAATTCTCTATCATAAATATACCTTCCACCTTTACACATAAAAACAAGACATTGTCTTATTTCTACACAAGTAAGGTCTGGACATCATAGAGCATATATAAACGTATTTCAAATTACGAGTAGAGACCATTAAATAACCTAGTGTTCTAAGAACAATCAATATGTATTTTAACATGTGTTTTTTATACCTCCCTGCTCTAATTATTTAAATATTTAGCAAAAAGTGTGCCGATTGTAATCGAACAGAGAGACCAACATTTCATGAATGTATGTAATATCTCTTGAAAATGTGATGAATTGTCTATCCAGCAATGTTGATACTGAAGGAAACCAGAGGCATAAATCAAGCAGGTAGTTTCAAGCCAAAATGCAGCTGAAAAAGCTGGGAAATGACAAGTAGCAGTCTTAGTAGCAAAGCTCAATGGCGGAAAAGAATCAGCAGGAAAAATAAAAAATAAAATATGTAGTATTCTTTGATTTGAATGCTTGCAGAAATAATGTAGCAATGGCTTAAAGGTAACAGCATAGGCATCTTTAACTTGGATGCTAGATTCTAGCATTGCTGCTGCTACAAATAACTGCAGTTCAAGGACCATGCATGTTTTTGCGAACAGAGACTTAGGCCTGGTTCTCACCTATGCATTTTTTAATACATTTTCAGTTTTGGAAAAACACATTACAGTCCATTTAACATGGTTTCTTATTCACCACATTCACATCTGTGCATTTTATGAAAATGGCCAGGTACTTTTTTCTGGCTTTTGGTTCCATAGACTTCAATGGGTCAAAAACATGTATTGGAAAACACAAAATGAACCTGAAATATGCAAACTGCAACCTGCATAACTGTGAACTAGGCCTTTGGTTGTGAATAGAAATGCAGATAAAAATTGATATGCATTCACCTACATATACATGCATGTTTACCTGCGTTTTTATGCTTGTTTTAACCACATTTCACCCACGCTACAGCCGAAAGACAGCTACAGCATGGGCTTCCAGTGCCGGGCGGGCATATATTGACTAAATATATAGTGCAGAGCAACTGGTACCAATAATACAATGTTGTAGGTGGTGCCAAACACAGGACGCAACGCGTTTAGGGAATAAGGAGCCATACCCTTGGATGCGTTCCTGCAGCCACTGCTAACTACTAGGAGAATGCTGGGATGGAGCTTTCAACCTTTTGTACTGGCACAGTTCAGTGCCATTTATGTGAGTTCCCATCTCATATTTTTGGGGGTTTTAATAAAGAGTTTACAGAGAGCACTACATCTTCACCTTTGGTTTTTACATTGCTGACGGTATTCATGCACCTGTGACAAGACAAGGTGAGGAGAGTGAGCTGAATTATACCTGGTGTCATAACTATCAGGGAACTGCATGTTTAGACCTGCTGGTAATACAGGGGGCTAAACGTAAGGTAAGCAGCCATCTTATCACCAGTGGAGGATTTTATGAGCACTTTCATTTACAATTTTTCTGTATACACAGAGGTGGAGGATATACTGAAGATTTTTAACACTATATGTTGAAAGGAGCACATGAACTGTTGTTTTGAAGCAGCCCATGCTTGTTTTACATTGTTTAAATGTTTTGGACACTGAATCACTTATCAGCAATTATAGGATACATTGTTTGCTGTTCAGTTCTTTTTCTTTTTCTGACACTCACAAATCTTTTTGGACACCACTTATAACATTGAATTATTGGTACCAGTTGCGCTGCACTATCTATTTAGTTTTGTTGTATAGATAAGTGAAGTGAAACGCTTATTAGTGCGGGCAGCAGTTGGGGTATTTATCACTATTTTTGTATGCTTAATATTGATATTGGGTTAAGGAAGGGCTGTGCTGATTAACCATATCTGGACCGGAAGATTTTCCCCCTTAATGATCAGACCCACAAATAGAGCTTTCTTTTGGTGGTATTTGATCACCTGTGAGATTTTTTATTTATGTGCTATAAACGAAACAAAAAAAAAACAATATTTTTTACTTTCTGCTAGATAACATTCTCAATAAAAAAAATAAAAAAATAAAACATTTTCATCATTTTAGGCCAATTTGTATTCTGCCACATATTTCTGGTAAAAAAAAGTTATCACGTCTACAAACTAGGGGAAAGATTTATGTCATTTTTATTTTATTTTTTTTTTTTACTAGTAATTGCAGCAATCTGTGATTTTTAGCAGGACTGCGACATTGCGGCAGACAGATCGGACACCAACTGACATTTTTAGGTTTTTTGGCACTTTGGGTGGGGGGGACCAGTGACATTACTACAGTAATCAGTGCTAAAAATATGCACTGTTACTGTACTAATGACACTGGCAGGGAAGGGGTTAACAAAGGGTTAAAGGGCAGTGATGGCAAACCTTGGCACCCCAGAAAATAGGAGAAACACAAGAGCCCTGTGTTGATTACTGAGAGAACAATGGTCTGCTGTGTTTACATCAGCAGACCGCCGTTCTCTCTCTACAGGGAGCGATCGCAGGTGCCCGGCAGCAATCACGGCCGCCGGCCAGGTACATCAGCTTCCCCTGTGGCGAACGGGGGCAGGCGCGCGCACCTCTGGCGGTGCGGGCACACCCCCAGGATCGCTCCCGCGAACTGCCGGCGAACTGCCGGCGAACCTACTGCCGTATTTTGACCACGGCTGGCCGGCAAGTGGTTAATCTTGTTATTTTAGGGCATCTATTGGCATCCTCTCGGGAACACGCTTCCTGTGCGCCCCCTCGATCCACGCATCAGGGAAAAACTGCGATGGCCATGTCCCTTGGACACAACAAATCACAGATCTTGGTAAATGCCAAATCACAGCACCCATTTACCTCGTGATCACCGTGTCCAATGACAGGTGATCTCAAATGTAAACATATGAGATCATCTCTCATTGACGGCTCTCTTTCCCTCACACAGAGAACCAGATATTTGATAATAATGAGGTTCCTCCATTATAATGACAACACCCAGTGCCCTCCTTGAAATGAACCAGCATATGACAAGTTATATAAAATTCGGCCACTTCTAAATTATTTCTCAGAAAAATTTCCTAAGCTATTTAACCCGAACCAAAATATCTCAGACGGAGAGTTACTTGTCCACTTTACAGGCTGGGCTTTAAGCAATTGATCCCCAGCAAAAAAGCCGGATATAGGGTAAAATTTACAAATTATTGCAACCGAGCCACAGGGTACACCTTTGCTTTCCGGGCGTATGAAGGAAAGGACATCAAGCTGCATCCCCCTGAATGCCCAGACTACATAGGAACAAGCAGGAAAGTCGTTTGGAACCTCATATTCCCACTCCTGGAAAAAGGTTATCATCTGTATGTAAATAACTTCTACACCAGTTTGACCCTTTTCTTTATCCTTAACCAGAGGAAGACTCCAGCATGTGGCACCATGAGAAAGAACAGGAAGGGCTTCCCCCAAAGGCTCGCTAATAGGAAACTGGCTGTGAAGTGGAGGGAAAAAAGGGAGATCTACATGCTGTCTTCAATCCACAAAAACGCCTGAATGGAAATCCCCAGAAGGAATGGCCCAATCCAAAAACCAACATGTGTCTACGATTATAATTTGTTAATGGGAGTAGTGGACTTTAATGATCAAATGATCAAACCCTACCTTGCCAGGAGAAGAACCCACCAATGGTATAAAAAAGCCTCAATTTATCTTTTTAATTTTGCCATACACAATGCTTATGTAATTTACCGCACATTCACCGAGAGACTGATATCCTTCCTTGGCTATCAGGAGGAAATCATCACTACCCTTATATACCCAAACGGCCTACAAGAAAACATTCAATTTAGATGTGATAAGCAGACTCCACGAACACCACCTTCCATAGAAAATCCCTCCCAAACAGGCCAAAGGCATAAAAAAAAAAAAAAAAAAAGAGGGTGTGCTCAAGAAGAGGCCTCTGGATGGGTGACTGTTACCCTTGTTACCATACTTCGCTACATTAATAGTGAAATATGGTAAAGGTAATTATTAATTCCTGCCATTTACCTTCACACTCCTTATGCAATTGCTTGCTCTTAAATCTTTTATTTACCTTTTAGTCAGCAGAATGTATTTTGGGGTGCAATTCTTGGTAAGTGCATGCTATGTGTTAGAAATATAAAGGGCCTTCAAAAATGCAATAGGTAGTCAGAAAATTAGATGTGTAATTTATGCTCACAGAACCCCTGGAGGTGCTACTTGGATGTTGGGCCTCTGTATGTGGCCAGGCTGTGTTAAACTCTCACACATGTGGTATCGCCATACTCACAAGGAGTAGCAAAATGTATTTTGGGCTGTCATTTTTCCTATGTACATGCTTTACATAGAGTATGTAGAGAAGTATCTTCTAAATGGACAACTTTGTGAAATAAAATGTGTTTTCTTTCAACATTTTCTAAAAACTTAAGGAAAAAAAATGACACGTTCAAAAGACTCATTATGTCTTACAGAATATACATTGGGATGTTTGGTTTCCAAAATGGGGTCATTTTGTGGGTGTTTCCATTGTCTTGGTGCTCCAGGGCCTTCAAAAGTGTGATAGTTAGTTGGGAAATTAGATGTGAAATTTACGCTCCTATAATGGCAGGAAGGTGCTACTTGGATGTTGAGCCTCTGTATGTGGCCAAGCTGTGAAAAAGTCTCACACATGTGGTAGCTCTATACTCAGGAGGAGTAGCAGAATGCATTTTGGTGTGTAATTTTTGGTATGTACATGCTATGTGTTAGAAATATCTTATAAATGGAAAACTTTATGTAAAGAAAATGTGTTATTTTTTTTCCACATTTTACAAAAACTTGTGGAAAAAAATGGCATGTTCAAAAAACTCATCATGCTTTATAGAATATACAGTAAAAAATGGATATGGTGCAGCGCTAACAATATTGAATCCACAGTCCATACATATGTTCAAATGGATCAAATAGATGAGAAGTAGTAAACAAAAGTTCATCACAGAGGGTGCTCCAAAAAGAAGGGAAACTGTCCACCACTTCAAACTTGGAAAAAGCCCCGAGTGCAGGAACCGCCACCAAGATTATAAATGGCCCCTTAGCAATATGCAATGACCCCCATTACAAGGATCAATGTCAGCCTGTGTAGTCTAACCGGTGCCCAGATCGACATATACCGATTCTTAGTGTTCCCTCCCTATTATAATAGCTCCAAGACATGCTGTGATTTCTTCATGTACACGTGAGTTGCCACTCTGCTTTTATTCAATAAAACCTGTGAACGTACTTCACTATTGGAGTTGTCCCTCTCTTTCTCATGTGCATCTGTTCCGGTTGGAGCTGCTGAGGGAACACTAAGAATCGGTATATGTCGATCTGGGCACCGGTTAGACTACACAGGCTGACATTGATCCTTGTAATGGGGGTCATTGCATATTGCTAAGGGGCCATTTATAATCTTGGTGGCGGTTCCTGCACTCGGGGCTTTTTCCAAGTTTGAAGTGGTGGACAGTTTCCCTTCTTTTTGGAGCACCCTCTGTGATTAACTTTTGTTTACTACTTCTCATCTATTTGATCCATTTGAACATATGTATGGACTGTGGATTCAATATTGTTAGCGCTGCACCATATCCATTTTTTACTGTTTCTTAGATCTGGTGTTTCTGATTCTAGATCAGGTGTCGGCTGCTTTCGTTCAGTCTGTTGACTTTTTATTGCATTTTATTTATGTATGTTTTTATCTTTACATTTTAGCGCAGCAATATCCCCAGTTTTATAGAATATACGTTGTGGTGTTTGCTTTCTAAACTGGGGTCATATTGTGGGTAATTCCACTGTCCTGGTTTGTCAGGGCCTTCAAAAGTGTAACAGGTAGTTGAGAAATTACATGTGTAAATTATGTGCCTGGAACACCTGACGGTGCTCACTGCATGTTGGGCTTCAGTCTGTGGCTAGACTGTAAAAAAGTCTCACGAGGTATCGCCATACTCAGGAGGAGTAGCAGAATGTGTTCTGGGGTGTAGTTGGAATTATGCATATGCCGTGTGAGAGAAATAACCTGTTAATATGACAATTTTGTGAAAAAAAATTAAAAAATCTTAAATTTGCAAGTACTTTCCTGGCTTGTTAGTGTCTCAAGAAATGAGATAGGCAGCCAATACTTCAGGTGTGATCAATTTTCAATGATTAGCACCAAAGCTTTTAGACTCTTTAACTTTCACACAAACCAAATAATATACATTTATTCGGGGTTTTTTTACCAAAGCAATGTAGCAATATAAATTTTGCCCAAAATGTATGAAGAAAAATAACTAATTTGCAAAATTTTATAACAGAAGCAAAGAAAAAAATGGATTTTTGACTTACCGTAAAAAGCAGCTCCACTTTCTTTTTAACCGTTGGGTCATGTTGCCCCCTACAGGAGCAAGACACTAGGAAGGAAAAGTCTTTACCAAGCCTATGGGTCAGTCCCTGGGGGTATACACCCACTCACTCTGCTATAGGCATTCAGTTTTGTTGCAAGCAGTGACAAAAAAAAAAAAAAAACCCAACCCAACTCATATATAGAAGGGCGAGTGCTGCTTCTGTCAATGAACTTTTCTCTAAAGGAATGTACGGTAAGTCAAAAATCCAGTGCAGAAAGGAATGTAATTCCCAAAGGCTAAACTTAGCCAACCAGAATATAGAGCTCAACCAGGAACAACTGGAGCTCACCTAGAAACAACCTACACCCTCACAGAGACTAAATTCTCTCTTAAACAGCAGCCTGCAAAACAAAGAAATTCCTTTGTAGAATTTTGTGAACGTGTGCACAGACGACCAAGTTGCCGCTTTGCAAACTTGTATTACTGACGCCTGATGGCGAAAAGCCCAAGAAGCACTCAGCGCCCTAGTAGAATGTGGCTTCACAGGGAAAGGTGGAACCTGACCCTTAAGTAAATAAGCCTGTACCACCGTCTGCCTGATCCATTTGGATATGGTCGCAACAATCCCTTCCGAGGTCCTCCAGTAAGAACAAAAAAAGAATCTGATTTCCTGAAGGACTCAGTAGCCCCCAGGTAAACCCTAATTGCCCGAACCATATTCAAAGAATGCAAAGCAATGCCTTTAGGATACTTGGGCTTAGGACAAAGTGAAGGTAGCACAATGTCTTCATTCAAATGGAAAATAGAGACCACCTTAGGAAGAAAAGACCGATTTGATCGAAGTACCACTTTATCTCTGTGGACCACCAGATAGGGTGAACGACAGGACAGCACCACCAATTCAGACACTCGGCGTGCAGAGGTAACAGCCAGCAAAAAGGCTACCTTCTGTGACAGTGTAAGCAGAGGAATCTCCCTAATGTTTTCAAAGGGAGGTTTCTGAAGGACTGACAGTACCAAGTTATGATCCCATGGAGGTAACGGGGACAATATCGGAGGAGCCATATGGTGAACTCCTTGGATAAAGGTGCGAATCAAAGAATGCGTAGCTAAAGGACGTTGAAAACACACTGCCAAGGTGTAACGCTCCTGCGTTTTTAGTATAGGCTCAAGAGCTAGCAATCTATGTAACAGTGCAGATGATAGGATAGTATGGATAGGTAGTAACAGTCCTTAATGTGCATAGGTAGATAGTGCAATAAGGTTATGGAGGGTTCCCCTGCGGGGTACTTATCACTTGTAATGTTAGTAGTTTAGAGAGGTCCAGTAGATGAGGAATGGTCCAGTAGTGAGTTACAGGGATCAGTAGCGAGGTTCCGGTCTGCTCCAGGTAAAGGGAATAGCTGGAGGTTCCGATCGGGAGACAGGCTTGAAAGCATGTGGATATCAAAGCAGGTTGAACGAACAGTGTGAGTGAGACCGCCGGCGGTTGAAATAGCCGCTCTGCGGCGCTCAGCAGTGACATCATCGTTTTTAAAGGTATATGCGTACCACCTGAAGAGAAAGGTGGGACGCATTACAGAGGAAAGTGGTGATTAAGGGTACCGGAATCTTACAGTACCCCCCCCTTAAAGCCGGCTCCGGAAGGCCTATAGGACAGGTTTCTCTGGGTGTTTCGAGTGAAAGTTCTGTATAAGTCTAGGCGCATGAATATCAGAGGTATCTAACCAGGTGTCGTCTTGGGGTCCATAGTTCTTCCATCTTATGAGATACTGGAGTCTTCCTCTATGGATGCGAGAATCCAAAATTTCCTTGATCTCATACTCTTCTCCGCCTTCAACTTGTATTGGAGGTGGAGGCAAGATGGTAGGCCTTATTCCTTGGTTAGGAACATGGGGCTTCAGTAGCGACACATGGAAGATGGGATGGATCTTGAGATCTGCTGGTAGGGTGAGCTGTACTGCAGCTTTTCCGATAAGTTTTTTAATTGGGAAGGGTCCCAAAAATAAAGGTCCAAGCTTCTTGCTAGGGATTTTTAACCTTAAGTTCTTTGTCGATAGCCAAACAAGGTCCCCAATAGTATACTGAGGAGAAGGTCTTCTACGAAGGTCGTAGTACTTTTTTTGTTGACTGTGAGCGTGTGATATAGTGGTATTGAGTAAACCCAAAGAGTCTTTTATTTGGGTAAGGTAATCCGAGGCTACTGGGTTACTCGATGGCAGGATGCGTGGTGGAAGAAGAGTGGGATGAAACCCATAGTTCAAGTAGAACGGACTTTGCTTCGTAGTACTGTGGGTTGCGTTGTTGTAAGCAAATTCTGCTAGAGGAAGGAGATCCACCCAATCATCCTGCAAGTATGATGTGTAGTAACGTAGATATTGCTCAATGCACTGGTTGACTCTTTCAGTCTGTCCGTTGGTCTGAGGATGGTAGGGAGAAGTGAGCTTTCGCTCAATGCGTAAAATTTGACAAAGTGCTTGCCAAAATTTGGAGATGAATTGTGAACCACGGTCGGACAAAAGAGTTTTTGGAATTCCATGCAACTTAAACACATGTTTCATCAGTAGTTCTGCTGTTTGTTTAGATGAAGGTAGTCTATGGATAGCAATGAAATGTGCCATCTTTGTCAAGTGGTCCACTGACACTAGGATGGTATTAAATCCTTTAGAGGGTTGTAGTTCTACTATGAAATCTAAGGACACAACTTCCCATGGAACCTGGGGTATTGGTAGACTACAAAGTAGTCCAGATGGTTTTGTAGTGTCAATTTTGGACCTTGCACAGATGTCACATGAAGAAACAAATTTTTGTACAGACGTCTTCATATCAGGCCACCAAAACTGCCTGGTGAGCAAATTAAGGGTTTTCGTTATACCCATATGTCCTGCCATGGGCACATCATGCGATAACTCCAAGATCTTGGTGCGCATAGTAGGGGGTATGTAGAGTTTGTCATTGTAATAGAGGAAGCCTTCTGCATCAGTACTTAGTTGTGGTGGAGGTGAATCCATTCTTATACTGTGCAAAATCTCTTCCTTCAAGGAACGGACAACCCCAATAATGCGTTCATAGGGTATTATGGGAATGGAAGGGATTTCGGCGCAGTTATCTTTGGTTAATCGTGATAGCGCATCCGTTTTTTTATTTTTGTCTGCAGGCGTGTCGAAAATAGGCCTGAGACTGGAATCTTTATTGCGGACAAAGAAAAGTCCTGCAGCAGTTGAAGTAGAGGGTCTAATAAACCCTTTTGTCAAATTCTCATCCAAGTATTCCTTGAGATGAGAAAGTTCATCCTGTGAAAGGGGATGAACATGACCGAAAGGCAATTTGCTGTTAGGGAGTAGATCGATAGTGCAATCGTAATCCCTATGGAGAGGCAACACTTGAGCATTTTTCTCAAGGAACACTTCGGACAGATCCTGATAGCATAGTGGTGCAATTTCATCTGACACCACAGACAGAATCTTCCCATAAGATGGGAGGTTACACGTATTCTCACAATAGTGAGAAGGGAAAACCAAAGTCCGTTTTTTCCAATCTATGATTGGTTGGTGTGTGTGTAACCAGGGAAGTCCCAAAATAATAGGAAAATGGGGTGAGGATAGTATGTCAAAGGTGATGGTCTCCACATGTGATTCGTTGGTAGTGGCAAGGAGTGCCTGTGTCTGGTTGGTGATTGGACCAGAAGACAGTGGAATACCATTAATGAAACTAACAGAAACAGGCTTAGATTTCGAAATAATAGATATTTTATTTAAGGTAGCAAAGCGTGTATCAATATAGTTTCCACAAGATCCAGTGTCGACCATAGCCTTGGTGGTGATCCTAGTTTGGTCCCACTGTAATATTAAATGAACAAAAAGATAGGGGTTAGAAAAGGAAGTCGTTAATCCTCCCAGCAAGACATGTGAACACTCATCCTCTTTTTTGCGGACAAGGGGACAGGTGCTTATCAAATGATCCGAGGATGCGCAGTACATGCAGAGATTTCTGGATGTTCTTCTAGCTCGTTCAGTAGTCGTTAGAGGTGGGCGTATGGTTCCTACATCCATGGGAGTAGGGTCAACGGCCGAAATCTGAGAAGGACTAGACAATGGCATTCCCATCTTTTCAGCCCTTCTTTCTCGCAGTCGTCTGTCGATGTTGATACTAAGTTGTATCAAGGCCTCCAAGGTACCAGGTAAATCCGCTCGGGCGAGATCGTCTTTAACAGCTTCCGATAACCCGAGTCTGAATTGAGTTCGCAAAGATGTGTCATTCCACCCTGAATCAAGGGTCCATCTTTTAAACTCAGAAACAAAGTCTTCTACAGGTCTCCTTCCTTGTTTTAAAGAGGTTGTAAACTCGTTTGAGTTTTTTTTTTTTTTTTTTTTACACCCTGCAAAAGAAAGACATAATGAGCTAGTATGCATCACATATTAGCTCATTATGTAATACTTACCTCAGAACGAGCCCCCGCCGTGCCGCTCACTCACCTCTATGACGGGCGACATGTCTAGTCGCCCGTCTTCCGGGATCGCGGCATCCGGCCATCTGATTGGCTGGAGCCGCGGTGACGTCACTCCCGTGCACGCGCGCTAGAGCCGACAGTCACGGCACGGGGCTCTGAAGGAACGGCACGATCGGCCGTTCCTTCAGAGCGCATGCGCCAGTGACGTCACTGGCGACATGTAAGGTAAATATCTCCTAAACGGTACATGTTTAGGAGATATTTACAGTACCTATAGGTAAGCCTTATCATAGGCTTACCTATAGGTACAAGTTGTAGAGGAGGGTTTACTTCCTCTTTAAGGACCTCAACTGAATACCAGCAGTACTCTGCCTATTGGGGTCATCGTATAAACTAGCGAGTTCCGCTAGGAATAAGGAATAGGTGTTGAGAATCTGATCATTATTCTCAAAGAGATAGTCTGCCCAGGCCCGTGGATCACCCGTCAAGTATGAAATAACGGTACAGACTTTTATTTGATCAGTGGGGTATGTACGAGGTTTTAACAAAAAAAGCAATTGACATGCGTTTTTGAATTCACTAAATTTTTTCCGATCACCTGTAAACACTAGAGGAGGGTTTATTTTAGGTTTAGGAGGCTGAACAACAGTAAGCCGTGAGAGTTGGGTTACCTGCTGTGTCAGAGTCTGATTCTTTTCTTGTATGTCAGTCAGAGCAAGTATTAACGCTTTTACTTGTTGTGTTAATTGTGTCACTTGAGTGGGTAATTCTGCTGAATCCATTTTTAGGGTTCGTTCAATCTGTAACGCTCCTGCGTTTTTAGTATAGGCTCAAGAGCTAGCAATCTATGTAACAGTGAAGATGATAGGATAGTATGGATAGGTAGTAACAGTCCTTAATGTGCATAGGTAGATAGTGCAATAAGGTTATGGAGGGTTCCCCTGCGGGGTACTTATCACTTGTAATGTTAGTAGTTTAGAGAGGTCCAGTAGATGAGGAATGGTCCGGTAGCGAGTTACAGGGATCAGTAGCGAGGTTCTGGTCTGCTCCAGGTAAAGGGAATAGCTGGAGGTTCCGATCGGGAGACAGGCTTGAAAGCATGTGGATATCAAGGCAGGTTGAACGAACAGTGTGAGTGAGACCGCCGGCGGTTGAAATAGCCGCTCTGCGGCGCTCAGCAGTGACATCATCGTTCTTAAAGGTATATGCGTACCACCTGAAGAGAAAGGTGGGACGCATTACAGAGGAAAGTGGTGATTAAGGGTACCGGAGGTACCGGAATCTTACACAAGGCCGACACCTGGCCCTTAATGGTACACAAGGCCAACCGCTGCTCAACCCCTCTCTGGAGGAAGGCCAATATCCTAGCCACTGAAAATGAGCGTGGATGCACCTTAATCGATTCACCATGCGATCACACCATGGGATATACATTTTTAATTTACGATGATAAATCCTAGCCTTCAACAGTGTAGGAATCACTGAGTCAGAAAGACACCTATCTTTCAATACTTGGCTTTCAACAGCCACGCCGTTAAAGCCAGTGACTGTAAAGTAGGGTGGAAGATCGGCCCTTGAGACAGCAGATCTTCCCTGAGAGGAAGTCTCCAAGGAACATCGGCAACCAACCTTACCAGATCGGAGCCACCAGAATGACTGGAATCCCTTCCACCTCTATCCTGCGCAGAAGCCTCCGCAGAAGTTTTAGCAGAAGAAACGCATAGATCAGCTGATATTGACCCCAAGGAGCCACCAGTGTGTCTGTCGCATCGGCCAGAGGATCCCGAGACCTGGTCACAAACCTCTGTACCTTCTTGTTGAGCCGAGAGGCTAACAGGGCCACATCGGTTGTCCCCCACTGGACATACAGCAGGTGAAACACCTCTGGGTAAGGGGACCACTCCCCCTAATCCAACACCTGACAACTCAAGTAATCCCCCTGCCAATTTTTCACTCTGGGGATATGCAGGGCAGAGAGGGCTGAAATAAAGTTTTCTGCCCATTTTAGGATCTCGGCCTCCTCCCGGGCCACCAGGGCACTCTTGGTGCCTCCTTGATGATTGACGTAAGCCACTGCCGTAGCATTGTCTGATTGAATCTGAACCGGACAGCCTTGCAGACGATTTGTCCAGTGACTCAAGCAAAGCTTTTTTTCGCTTTGAGTTCCAGAATATTGATCGGTAGTCTGTATTCTTCCAGAGTCCAGGTCCCCTGAACACATATCTTTCCAAGCACTCCACCCCAACTGGACATGCTGGCATCTGTGGTTACCACGGTCCAATACAAAGGAAGGAAGGACTTGCCCTGACGCAGAGCCAAGAAATGGTGCCACCACAGTAGAGCACTTCTTGTGTTTTGACTCAGACGAATTAGATTGTCCAAACATTTTGGATCCTTGTTCCACTTGACAAGAATTTCTCTTTGCAGAGATCTCATGTGGAACTGAGCAAATGGAACCGCCCCGAAGGTAGACACCATCAGGCCTAGTGCTTGCAAGCAAGTCCGCAGAGAGGACAGATTGCTGGATAACAGCAAGCGAATCACCCTCTGCAACTTTTGCAGCTTTTCCAGAGGGAGAAATACCCTAGAGAGTGAGAGTCCAGAGTCAGTCCCAGATAATACAGTTTGGAAGATGGGACCAGAGCAGATTTTTTTAAATTGATGTTTCAACCATCAAAATTTTCTGCCCATTTCAGGATCTCAGCCATCTTCCGGGCTGCCAATACACTCTAGGTGCCCACTTGATTGATGTAAGCCACGGCCGTGGCATTACCCAATTGAATCCGAACTGGACAACCCAGCAAACGATTTGTCCAGTGACTCAGGCAAAGCTTTATTGCTCTTAGTTACAGAAGATTGATCGGAACTCTGTGTAATGTTCCGGTACCTTTGGTACCCTAAATTACACTTTCCACAAGTGTATGCGCCCCACCATTTACTTTTGGAAAGGTGCGCATACACCTTTAAGACTGGAGCTGTCATCACCCAGCGCCGGACTAGATGGCTATTTAAAGCGCCGGTTCTCACTCACATGTGTTCGTTCAAACACCCTTACCTGGATGCTAACCTTGCTTGAAGCTTCCATGCTTGCAAGCTTACTTCGCTGACGGAACCTCGCTGCGCTGATCCCTGTATCCCGCTACTGGATCATCCGCCTCTCCTGAACCACCCTTCGGCTGTATCGCTAATAGTGCTAAGTACCCCGCAGGGGAATTCTCTATAAACTTATATTAAGGTTACACTATCTAGCTCTGCATAGTAAAGACTGTTTATCACATCTGCATAAACTAGATTGCTAGCTCTTGAGACTACTGCTACTTTTCTGCACTGGGTTGATCTCTTTTGTATGTCCACCTGCTATTCTATCATCTGCTATCATACAACATTGCTAAACCTTCCTGCATCCATCTGCTACTGTCTCACCTTCAAGTGTCTATCACCTACCACCTCCACTCAACCTATCCCTCAACCTTCATCATTGGTTTACCACATACATAAAGTCACTCTAGGAACCAGCTTGCTAATTGTGTGTATTTACTGGCTGAAATAAGACCTTCCACACATGATGAGTCATTGAGGTTGGGAATGGTATCTCAGCATATCTCTTACATGACTACTGACGTGGAACTATTTCTGCAGCTGAAAATCCACACCATATAAGAAACGCAGGAGCGTTACACTCTGGACTCTTCTACTGTCCAGGACCCCTGGACACACAACTTCCCCAGCACTCCTCCCCAGCCGGACAGGCTGGCATCCGTGTTTACCACAGTCCAATACAATTGGAGGATGGACTTGCCCTGGCATAGGGCTAACAAGCGAAGCCACCATAGAAGAGCAGTATTTGTGTTGTGACTCAACCGAATCAAAGTGTTCAAGGATTTTGGATCTTTGTTCCATTTGACAAGAACTCTCTCCAAAGCGGAGTCTTGAGTCAGGCCCAGACAATTCAGTTTTGAGGATGGCAACAGCAGTTTTTTTTTTTTTTTAATTGATGGTCCAACCAAACTCTTGCAGAGTCCGTACAGTGATTGACAAGTCCCCCAACAGGACTGAATGTGAGTCTGCTTTTAAGAGGAGATCATCCAGGTACCCCAGTACCGCGATCCTCTGCTGTCGCAGTAATGCCAATACTGGAGCCAACACCTTGGTGAAGACCCTGGGAGCGGAGGCGGGACCAAAGGGTAACATCACAAATTGATAATGCTCCTCTCCTACAGCGAAGCAAAGAAAATGCTGGTTTCCAGCGCAAATAGGGATGTGTAGATATGTGTCCTTGATATCGATGGATGTCAAAAAGTCCTCTTGGTGTAGGGACGCCACTACCATGTGAATGGACTCCATTTGAAACTTGTACCCGCATAAAGTGGTTAAGGCCTTTAGGTCCAGTATTGGAAGCACTTTGCCTTCTTTCCTGGGAACAGTGAACAGGTTTAAATATAACCCCTGAAAGCGTTCCTGAGGGGGAACCAGCACAATCACCCCTTGAGACAGCAGATCTTGTGCCGCCTCTCGTAGATCGGCGTAGATTGGACAGAAAGAATCTGTCTGACGGTCGAGACATGAATTCAGTCTTGTACACCCGATCAGATCAGTTTGTGAACCCATTTGTCCTGAATAAAGGAGGTCCATGGTCCCGGAAAGAAACAAAGATGTCCCCCCACCCCAGTTACGGGTGAGGACGTCCCTTCATGCAAAAAGGGACTTGTCTACAGATCTGGAGCGTTCCAACCAAAAGCTGAAATGACATGATGAATGTGAATGTGTGTAAAGATGACCACATAGCCGTCTTGCACACCTGAACCACTGATACCAGATGACGGAAGGCCCAGGAGGCACTTAACGCCCTTGTAGAATGCGCCTTGACAGGGAAAGGAGGAACCTGGCCCTTAATGGAATAGGCCTGCACCACTGTCTGCCTGATCCATCTGGAAATGGTCGCAGCAGACACAGCCTGCCCCTTACGAAAACCATCCGTAAGGAAAAACAGAGAATCCGATTTTCGAATCGAATCAGTCACTGCCAGGTGCACCCTGATTGCTCGAACTACATCCATGGAATGTAGGGCAATTTCTTTAGGATGTCTCAGCTTAGGACACAAAGACGGCGACACATTTTCCTCATTTAAGGGAAATCCCGAGACGACCTTAGGAAGGAATCAAATAAAGTGAAGATAATCAGCGCAATCCTCAAAATAAAGTGAAAAACACAAAGCTGCAAGCAATCAGTGCCAAACACAAAACACCCTTAGTAATCAATAAAGTAATATTGCTGCGCTAAGTGAATAAAAATATCGCTTAAATATGTGACAAATAATGCTGTGATACTGGTAAATCAATAACACTTGAATAAGATAACAAATAATATTGTGATGATCATAAATCACTTGAATAAAGTGTCCCAATAAGTGAGCAGTGACTTTAAATAATATAACAAAAGTCCCAATAAACAGTGCAGTTTCAGTGATGTAAAAATAAACAAATCTTCATCTGTGCAGAATGTGCTGCATGCTTCACTCTCAGTGCTCCAGTGACAGATAGTGAGATTAGCAGCTCACCTCAGATGGAGACTCAAATGAGTCAAGTCAGGCATATAAAGCAGTATTCACAATCGCCTGGTGATCACCTCTGCCTTCACCTCCAACCAATCTCTCAAACTCCAGGGATGTGGTGGATGAAAAACAAATAAAGGAGATCTAATGCTCTCTGTGTTGATTGGGGGGTTATTTATTATCAGTAAATATAATGCACTTACATAGACGGGCACTTCAGCCGTGCCAGCTAGCAATTGCCTCCAAACACTTCCTGGTACCTCCGGACCGGCGTAATGACGTGCAGGCTCCTCCCACGGGGGAGGAGCCTGCACGTCATTACGCCGGTCCGGAGGTACCAGGAAGTGTTTGGAGGCAATTGCTAGCTGGCACGGCTGAAGTGCCCGTCTATGTAAGTGCATTATATTTACTGATAATAAATAACCCCCCAATCAACACAGAGAGAGAGCATTAGATCTCCTTTATTTGTTTTTCATCCACCACATCCCTGGAGTTTGAGAGATTGGTTGGAGGTGAAGGCAGAGGTGATCACCAGGCGATTGTGAATACTGCTTTATATGCCTGACTTGACTCATTTGAGTCTCCATCTGAGGTGAGCTGCTAATCTCACTATCTGTCACTGGAGCACTGAGAGTGAAGCATGCAGCACATTCTGCACAGATGAAGATTTGTTTATTTTTACATCACTGAAACTGCACTGTTTATTGGGACTTTTGTTATATTATTTAAAGTCACTGCTCACTTATTGGGACACTTTATTCAAGTGATTTATGATCATCACAATATTATTTGTTATCTTATTCAAGTGTTATTGATTTACCAGTATCACAGCATTATTTGTCACATATTTAAGCGATATTTTTATTCACTTAGCGCAGCAATATTACTTTATTGACCTTAGGAAGGAACACCTGACAGGGTCGCAACACCACTTTACTCCTGTGAACCACCAATTAAGGTGACCTACAGGACAACACAGCCAACTCTGACACCCTACACGCAGAAGTAATAGCCACCAAAAAGGCCACCTTCTGCGACAGAGTGAGCAGAGGAAATTCACAAATATTTTCAAAAGGCGGTTTTTGAAGCGCCGACAGTACCAAACTGAGGTCCCACGGAGGTATCAGGGACCTTTCCGGAGGAGCCAGGTGGCGAACCCCCTGCATGAAGGTGTGAACCAAGGCATTTGCAGTTAACGGCCGTTGGAAAAATATTGCCAAGGCGGAAATCTGGCCCTTGATGGTGCCCAGAGCCAAAGGCTGATCTCAGAGGCGTAACTAGAACCTTCAGGGCCCCGGTGCAAGAAGCCATGAAGGGCCCCCCAGACCCCTGGCCGGGGGACCTTTTCTTCAAGCCTGGGGCTCTTCCCACTGATCCTGGGGCCCTTTACTCTCGTTGCAGGGCCCTTTATTATGATCCTGCAGTGGGACCCTTTCACAAATTCTGCAGTGGGCCCCCTTCTTTCCAGCTTGGGGCCTCCCCACGGTGGTTAAATGCCAGGGCCCGGTCGCAAGTGTGACCTTTGCGAACCTGGAAGTTCACCAACTGGTGTCAATTTTTTTTATTTTTTGGTATTTTAATTGTATTATTTTTTATCATTTTACTTTATTTTTTACAATGTCACTGACTATGACTCTGTCCATTCAGAAAAGGAAGGAGCTGGTAAATTACATTTTTGCACAGTGGGGGGGGGGCAACACAGTGGGGGGCAGCACAGTGGGGGGGGGGGCTGGGGGAGCACACAGGGGCCCAGAGACAGCAGAACACAAGTGAACTGGATAGGAGGAGTGGCGGGGGCAGCATACAGAGGAACCAATCTCCTCCATTTTCCTCCTGCAGCTACAGGAGGAAAACGTAGGACAGTGATTTCTCTACATGCTGCCTCTGCCACCCCTCCTATCCAGGTGTACAGGGGAGCCGCACAGGCCCCCTGGAGCATGGGTCCCGGTTGCAATTGCAACCCCTGTAGTTACGCCCCTGATACAGAGTACAGAATGTGTACAGCCCACAGCATACAGAGCACAGAATGTGTACAGCACACAGCATACAGAGCACAGAATATGTACAGCACACAGCACAGAATGTGTACAGCACAGAGCATACACAGCACAAAATGTGTACAGCACACAGCATACACAGCACATAATGTGTACAGTACACAACACAGCACAAAATGTGTACAGCACACTGCATACACAGCACATAATGTGTACAGTACACAACACAGCACAAAATGTGTATAGCACACAACACAGAATGTGTACAGCCCAGAGAATGTATAGAACAGCGAATGTGTAGAACACAGAGCAAAACATAGCACAAAATGTGTACAGCACACAGCACAGAATGTATACAGCACACAGCTTACAGAACACAGAATGTTTACCGCACAGAAATGTGTACAGCACACAGCATACACAGCACAGCATGTGTATAGCAGCACACAGCACAGAATGTGTACAGCACAGAGCATACACAGCACAGAGAATGTGTACAGCACACAGCCTACACAACACGGAATATGTATAGCACACTGCATAGAATGTATATAACACACATCAAAAACAGCACAGAGTGTGTACAGCAGACATCATACACAGCACAGAATGACTTTGCAGTGTTTATTGGTTGCATGTATGAGATATAATAAAAGTCTAACAAAATGGAATCATTTAGCCCTAAGGGCTCGTTTCCACTCGCTTTCCACTCCAAAGAACGATATGTGCTCGGACCGCTTTTCTGAGAGCATCCAGCAACCATTGCCTCCACCTGCTTTAACATCTTGAACCCCACACTAGTATGCTGCAACTGTGTGCATTGCATGTGCTTGCAGGGCGCTTCATGTATGGCAATTTGACTCAAGAGCTCTGGAAATATGGGTGGCTAACAATGCCCCAGCATATACTCAAACAGCCAGCTTTCATTAGCAGTGTGGTATTATCACCATATTACTGGAGCCTATATGTTGCTCCCTAGATGACATCCTTCAAGTTTATGCAGTTCATTTGGCACCAAAGTATAGGGCTCCTTCAAAGATGTCCATGTTACTACACACAGATACATACATACATACACACACACACACACATACATACATACACATACATACATATAAACACATACATACAGAAAGCCTTTTTAAAAATGGGGGAGAGAGAGGACTGTACCTTCCTGTAACTTCGGGTATTGCACTGTAGGGGGAGGCAGAGAGCACAGCACACTGTGCTTTCA
This sequence comes from Pelophylax lessonae, assembly GCF_965119305.1. Classification (NCBI taxonomy): domain Eukaryota; kingdom Metazoa; phylum Chordata; class Amphibia; order Anura; family Ranidae; genus Pelophylax; species Pelophylax lessonae. The sequence continues at coordinate 225,096,524 of NC_138769.1, forward strand.
CTTACCTATCCCTCAGTGCCGATTTACAGTTCAGCTGAGGATCGGGGAGCTCCGGTCTCAGCTGCGCTTGCCGCCTCCTCCTCTTTATACATACAGGGGGCCCTCTCAGGCCCCCTACAGCATGGGGCCTGGTCGCCATGGCGACAGCTGTAAGTCCGCCCCTGGCTGATCTACACCTTGTTGTAAAAACTCCAGCAGGTGGAACACGGAAAAGGAACAGGGAGAAACCCACCAAGACTCACACCAAGTAATGTAAGCCCTCCAAACGTAATGATAAATCTTCCTTGAAGTAGATTTTCTAGCTTTTAAAAGGTGTAGGAATCACCAAATCTGACAGCCCTCTATCCTTCAGCACCTGGCTTTCAATAGCCATGCCGTTAAAGCCAGCGACTGTAAAGCAGGATGGAAGATCAGTCCTCGAGACAAAAGATTTTCTCTAAGAGGAAGCCTCCAAGGAGGGTCGGCAACCAGCCTTACTAGGCCGGCGTGCCACCAGAATCATTGGAATCCCTTCCACCTCGATTCTGCGCAGCAGTCTCGGCAGAAGTTGTAGAGGAGGAAATGCGTAAATCTGATCCCAAGGAGCCACCAGAGCGTTGGCTGCGCCAGACACCTTGCCACAAACCTCTGAACCTTCTGGTTGAAACGAGAGGCCAACAGGTCCTCATCGGGGGTCCCCACTGGAGACACAGTTGTTGAAACACTTTTGGGTGAAGAGACCATTCGCCCAGCTGCAACGCCTGAGGACTGAGATAGTCTGCCTGCCAATTTTCCACCCCTGGAATGTGCACCGCAGAGAGGGCTGGAACATATCGTTCTGCCCACCTTAGAATGCTGGCTACTTCTTGGGTTGCTAGAGCACTTATTGTGTCTCATTGATAATTGACATATGCCACTGCCATGGCATTTCCAATTGAACCCTTAGATCAGTGGTCCTCAACCCTGGTCCTCAGGGCCCACTTACAGGCCAGGTTTGCAAGATAACTGAAATACATCCCAGGTGATATAATTTGCTGCTCAGTGATTGCAGTATTCTAGTCTGCATCTCCCCAAGGTAATACTTAAAGTCTGGTCTGTTAGTGGGCCCTGAGGACCGGAGTTGAGGACCACTGCCTTAGATGATCTGTCCACTGGGACAGGCAGAGCCTGATCGCCAAAATCTCCAGGACGTTGGTTGGCAGACTGGACTCCTTCTGAGTCCAAACTCCTTGAGATAAGTTTGTGCGCAGAACACCCTCCCACCGGAACAGACTGGCATCCATGGAAACTACTGTCCAATACAGGTGAAGAAAGGACTTCCCTTGCCGAAGCGCAAGAGAACAGGGCCACCAAATCAGAGATCCCCTCGCATCCTGGCTCAACTGTATCAGATTGTCCAGCGAGTGTCGATTCTTGTCCCACTTGCCAAGAATCTCTTTCTGCAGAGGCCTGGTATGAAACTGAGCAAACAGAACCGCCTCAAAGGTGGAGACCATCAAACCCAGCACTTGCATGCTAGTCCTAATAGATGACTGATAGTTGGACAACAGGAGCTGAATCGCATCCTGCAACTTCAGCAGTTTTGCCTCTGGAAGAAACACCTGGGCTGAGGCTGAATCTAGAGTCAGGCCCAGGTAGTCCAGTTTGGTGGACGGAGTCAGAGATGAATTCTGAAAATTCAGCATCCAGCTGAACTCTTGCAGAGTTCGCACAGTGATATCCAGAACGACCTCTAGAGCCAACAAAGACTCTACTTGCAGAAAAAGGCCATTGAGGTACCCCAGTACCGCAATCCCCTTCTGCCTGAGCAATGCCAACACCGGAGCCAACACTTTTGTGAACACCCATGGAGCTGAGGCGAGACCAAAGGGTAACACCACAATTTGATAATGTTCTTCTCCCACGGCAAAGCAAAGGGAATGCTGATGCCCAAAATAAATTAGGATATGAAGGTAAGCGTCCTTGATATCGATATAAGCCAGAAAATCCCCTTGATGAAGGGATGCCACTGGATGGACTCCGTCCGAAATTTATAAACCCGTGCCAAGCAGTTCAGAGCCTTGAGGTCCAAGATCGGAAGGACCTCTCCTTCCTTTCTGGGAACAGTAAACAGATTTGAATAAAATCCCTGAAAACGTTGCAACTCTGGAACCAGCACAATCACTCCCTGTGATAACAGATCCTGCACCACCCCGTAAAGGCCCTGCAACCGATCCGGGGACAGGCGCAAATTGGAAAGGAAGAACCACGCCAGAGACAAGGACCGAAACTCAATCTTGTAACCGGACCGAATCAACACGTGGACCCATTTCTCTTAAATGAGCGAGGTCCATGGGTCTGGAAAGAAACAAAGACATCCCCTCACCTCAGATACGGGTGACAGCGCCCCTTCAGACAGAGGAAGGCTTGTCCGTGGGACCAGTGGAACCTGCTTTTGACTTACCAACCAAGGGTCTCTTGGAGCCTCCCGCAAAGTTACGGGTGGATCTTGATCCCTTGTCCTGCGAGGCTGCTGGACGAAAGGGCCACTTGTGAGCCGAGAAAAAGGGACCACGTTTACGATGCTTCTTAGCGGAAAGCAAAGTACTCTTACCTCCCGTAAGACCTTTAATGATCTCTTCCATAGAAGCACCAAAAAAAAAACGATCTCCTGCAAAGGGTAGATCAGTCAGCACCTTCTTGGAAGCCTGGTCAGCCGACCAGTACTTCAACCAAATCATTAGGCGAAGGATAACCGCAGTCACAGATAATCTGCAAGCCAAAGGAGCCACATCAAAGGATGCATCACAGATGTACTGTAGTTCCTGTATAAACTGATCTGCCAACTCAGGAGGATGTTAACCCCCATCCAGAGCCTGGCTTAGAAGCTTCACCCATTCCGTTAAGGTCTGGGAGACCAAGGTGATGGCAAACACTGGCCTCAAAATTGAACTCGCCACAGTGAAGAGATATCAGACCAATGCCTCAGCTCTCTCGTCCATAGGGTCCTTAAAAGACAGGGAATCCTCCACTGAAAGAAGCATGGCCTTATTCAATATGGAGACCTGAGAGTCCACCACTGGTGGAACTGTCAGCTTCTTTAAAAGAGACTCCTCAAAAGGATACCTCCTAGCGAAACGCTTAGGTCTTCCAACCATGCGTTTAGGGATCCCCACTGACTAGCGACAATCTCGTCGAAATGGGCAGGAAAGGGGAACACCTTAGTCACCTTGGATGGCCTACAGGTGCCAAAATGTACCGACACAGCCAATGCAGCAGTAGCTGTGTCCACCAATTTTAAAGTATCCCGCACTGATACAATCAATGCCTCCACAACAGCTTGTTCATGCACTGCTGTAGTGGAAGAGAAATCATTCTCACGGTCAGAGCACTCAGGGTGCATGGACGCAGACCCAGTGGGTTGTCTCGCATCCGCGGTGCCCAAATCCACCTCAGACTCTGAGGAGGCAGAGGATACAGATAAAGAGGGTGCTTCTTGCTAGGCCACTTTTGAAGGGCCATATTAACTTTTGACACAAGTGACTGCAGGCCTGCTGTCATGGCCGCAAGGGCAGAAATTTTTTTTTCCAAAACCCCCCCTCATACTGCTACCACTGTGGTACTGCAAGTCCCAGTGCACCACCCGCAAGTTACTGTAGCAGAAGAGGAAGCTGTAGACCCGCAGGAACTCATCACCACCTATTTAGAGCTGGATACAGAGCGCCAAACTGCTTACCATGCCGAGGGGGGACTAAGGGGGGGAGCAGGTAGGTGAGGGCAACCTGTACAGGGGAACACCGCTATTGAGGGGGTGTGAACCATGAGTGAAAGAAGGGCACAGAAGGAGCCTACCAACTCGAGGAAGGGCCGGCGTCCACTACAGAATTTTTCCCTAGAGGAGAGGGGGGGACACTACTCACCACACCTGGGAATCAAGCGAGCACCACTCCTGGCACTCCACTGCGCCATCTTGGAATGGGGGTGCTGTGGGCCAGAGGTACACTGTGGCTCTGGCCGTGACCATTGTCGTGACCAGGGCTATGCGTCCTCGCGAGGTGTTTCACTCACTGGCTATCCCCCATCCAGTGGGACTATGTTGTGGCCAACCTAGCGCGGAGCTTATAGTTGGGTCACGCTCGCTGGCCAGACTGGAAAGACTGTAAGGATTTAGGATATCCTAGCACAACGCCAAGTCTGGCAGGTGGTTGTAGTTCTCACAGGAACCAAACTGATTGTAATTCTCACAGGAACAGTAAATAATAACAGAAGAAAAAACTCCATTTAAAAAGGAAAAAAATGCCAGGACCGCAGATCCCAGCAGGGAGCCAGGTCCTTACTCCTGACTAGGCAGAAAAAACTGAAGTCCTAGAGCAGGAAGTGGGAGTATACCTCCCTGGGACTGCCCCAGGGGCATACCCAAAATTGTTTCCACCTAGTCCTACTCCTGTGGAGAGAGCAGCATAAGCCCAAGGGTCTAGGAAGATATGGAGCTGTGTCCGTCAGTGAACGAAAGAGAAAATACCCTTTTTTTTAAAAAAAAAAAAATTCGGTCTTTTTTAATTTATAGTGCAAAAAATAAAAAACCCAGTGGTGATTAAATACCACCAAAAAGAAAGCTCTATTTGTGTGAAAAAAAGGACAGAAAATTTGTGACACTTGTGATGGTATTCACCGTCACTGGGAGTGAAAGACAGGTACTTAATGGACAATGAGAATATGGTTTAGATTACTTTAAATGGGACAGTAATTTTTATCTCAAGAAACCTATGAAGACTGCTTCACACAGTCAGACTTATAACAGATGCTAATATCATTAGCTCAACCACCTGTCTTCCCCACATCATTGAATATGCTGATATACTCACCTGTGATCTACTGGGGGGTTCAGTGTTTACACTTCTGATAATGTGTATTGTACTTGTAAATTTCATATACAGTGTTGTAACGGAACCGCGACTCACACTGTACTTGTGGACTTCCATCAGTATACTTCCTCCCAGTCTTGAACATAGATATCAAATATCCTAGCCATCCCCATACAAAGCTAGCCGACTACTTATCTTGTACAAGTTTTGGAACCTTCTCCTTTATTGAACAGTCACACTGAGTTTATATACAGCATGGACATCCCCCTCCTGATCAGATTACCACACACAGGTCAGGGGTTTCCTGATTACATTATCATATGCAGATGAAATTGTATACAGAAATAGAATTAACCTGAACTAATTATCTAGCCATCTGGACAGAAACAATATGTGAGTTCATTAACAATTAACAATGGGACAGACAGGCTTAATAGAATACACATCTCACCTTAATACACAGACAGTAGGAAGGTACCACCAGTGACAGATGGCCCATCTCTGACATTGAAGTACAATGCACATTATCAGAAGTGTAAACACAGATCCCCCAGTAGATAACAGGTGAGTATATCAGCATATTCAACGATGTGAGGAAGATAGGTGGTTGAGCTGATGATATTAGTATCTGTTATAAGTCTGACTGTGTGAAGCAGTCTTCATAGGTTTCTTGAGTAAATATTACTGTCCCATTTGAAGAAATCCAAACCATATTCTCAGTGTCCATTAAGTACCTGTCTTTCACTCCCAGTGACGGTGAGTACGGTCACAAGTGTCATATACAGTGTTGCATGACATAGTAATTGTCATTCAAAGTGTGAGAGCACTAAAAGCTGAAAATTGGTGTGGGCAGGAAGGGGGTATAAGTGCCCAGCAGGCAAGTGTACAGTGTATAGTGCAATAGTGTACAGTGTACACGTGTACAGTGTATAGTACAGTGCAAGTCGTACAGCTTGTATACACTGTACAGCTGACTCATCTAAGTTGTTGGCAAATTAAGTGCAGTTTAGCTACATGTGACAGGAAGGTTGATTTAGATTTGGACATGGATGTTTGGGAAGCTCAAGGATGGAGAATATACCATGAGTGTCTATGTAAGGATGGCCATTTTTTGATTTGGTGAGCTTCTAAGACTAAACAATATTTGCAAGGTCATTTTGCACAACACTGTCAGCGTGGAAACACTATTGCTTGACTTTCACGTTTGGAAGGTGGTATTGGGGAGCATTACTGTACATTTTAGTGTTTCTTTGCTTTCTGAAGTCCAATTTTTGTTTTTTCACTACCAAGGACAAGCAGTTCTTTGGACTTCTAATTTCTTTCTGGACATGTTCATTTAATCTTGTCCTGATTTTTACACTTAAAATGTGTGTGGCTTGGCTTGAACATTGTGTGTGTTAACCAACATGTCAAAAATGCTCAACCCCCTGGGAATGTCACAAATTGGAGTTCACATTTTGTGCTTTTATTTTAACATCTTCTCCTGACCAAAGAGCATCTGCCTCTGCGGGCCCAAGCCAAATGTTTAAGGGTAAGTAATGTGTGCTTTTGCTGTAATGTGTCTACTTTGTTAGGGTAGAAATGCTACATGTGTATGGCCCAGATCAGGCTTCAAGTATTTGTAAAGGCAGCAGGTTGTTTATGTGAATGTATTCTGCCCATTAGGATTCCAAGTCTTTGGTGGGCATCTGCCCCCTTATACTTACCAGGACCGTTTCTTACTGCACAAGTTTAGCAGGAGACACTTGTCTGGTCCTGACCCCCCCTCCTCGTTAGCTGAGATGACAGCAGGCCAAGATTGCCTCCAGATGCGATAAGTACAAATCATTTAGACTAACTGAAGAGAGGGGGGCCAGGCTGGCTCACACCCTAGTGCCCGGCCAGACACAGGGCGCTTGGCTTCATCTCAGGTGAGTCCATAGCAAGCTGCCTGCTGTGGGGGAAATCAACAGGTGCATAGAGGGGTGTAGAGGGACCATGTGAAGGGGAGGATCAGGCCTGCTCTTGTCAAAACCACTAAACAGGCAACAGCGGGTAAGTATAAGCGTTTTTTTTTGGTGCCCAAAGGAGATGTTCCCAACACTTTGAACAGGCAGGGCTGAGGCTGAAAAAACATCTGAGAAACACAATCTGCACAAAACCATGGAGTATGTATCTTGAACGCTACAAGCTGCACCCATAAGCATGAAGCTTGCAGGGTAGAAATCAACCTTACCACTGTAACATTTCGAAAAGCACACTTTCAGGGGAGTGTGGAGGGGGAAGGAGTGGGTGTTAGAGTTTTTTCCTGACTGTCTAACCTCCATTTAGCGTGAGTACATTCTTTGATCAACTTTTTACTCTCTTTTAACACCGTTTTGGCACGGGCAACTGGATCTTGGGGTGATCAGGATCAATCCCTGGTACCATGTGACATCCGTCTTCCAAGGGGTGAGTCTCTACAATGTGTCTGTTTTGATCTATAGACAGTAAGAGGGAGAGAAAACTCAATCCTAAATTCTGATGGTGAGAGAGAGATGTGTTCACATGTATCCTGGGAAGCAATTGAACACAACACCTTACATTCTTCAAAATGTTTGGTTGTGTTGACCTGGAAAGGCTTTTACGTTGCTTTGATGGAACAGCTACTAACATTCCAAAGCATCTTGTGGAACCTTTCAAACCCTTTGCCCTGCAATTCTGGGAAGAAAGTTTAGGTCCTCTTCAAGCTGTATCACCTCGAATTTATCTGGTAACAACAACAAAGTGCTTCCTCCACTGTAATCTCTACCATCTTCAGGCTTCCATGCTAAGAGATGAAAGACCACACCTAAGCTTATTGGAGCTGATAAAATTAAAGGAAGGTAATGGTGCTCCAGGTTTCTCAGTATGCCAATCATAGTTATCCTCGTCACCAAGACCTCTCAGTAAGTAAAAACTAACCCCCCCCTCTTCTCCCCCTTCCCCCCCCGGTTTCTTCTCCCTTCTTCCCCCCTTCCCCCCCCTTTCCCCCCTCCCCCCCCCCATTGTGGCTCTCACCGTCCCCATCCCCACAAGACCGTAACAACCTTTTCACTATCCATATATGATGTCCTTGATCCCCATCTTCATACCATATCCCCGGGTCCATATTTTATTTAATTTATTTTATTCACTCATTTATAAATTCCTTGACGTCCCAGTATAGACCCTCGATGTCCCCGCCATCCCCGTGTCCATATTAATTTAATTTACCCACCCACAATATCCTAATATAATACCCTTTATGCCCCTACCATGACATATGCCTATTATATATGCTATCATTATCCCTTACACTACTCATTACCCATTTGATTCACATATCAATTTGCCCCGACAGCCAAATGATCTTAATTCCCTTCATAAACGCTTGATCTAAGCCTTCTCCTTGTCCCTTTGCATCTGTTTACATTGGACACAGAGATTAGTACAATCTTTTTCTGCATATATGTATCATGGTTTTATCCACCTATTTTATGACATGCATTGTTGTTTTAAATGCTTTTCCTTTGCATTGCCGCTTTAATTGTTAACTATGACACACGCCCCCCCCCCCCCCCCCCGTGGGCTATATAGACAATCTCCTTTCTTTCGTTGGACACTTGACAAAGGAGTGCGCATGTCCATACCAGACATCGGCGCATGCTCCGAAACGTGTAGTGAGCCCAGACTGCCCACACTACCCTCTCCTCCCGGTGACGTCAGACGCTCCCGCTGGCCGCCGCACCAGCCCATCCATCTCGTCCACCGCGACCCTGGGAACCACAGAGCAGGCCTCTCAAGTTCTTCAGAGCTGCCGGACCCCATCTGGATGCTGCACACAGCTACACAGCTACACCCACCGCCGGAGCAGGACACGCTGGACACTTGAATCCATTTACCTCCATGTAAGTTGCTACTATTGTCATTGTAATGAATTACTTTTATCACACTCAAGAGGCGCTTTCCCCTCCTTTACAAGCTTATTGGAGCTAGGCCTCCTCCCTTCCCAAAGGTGGGATTACTCAAACCATCAGCACAATAGGGAAGCTCTGGCCCTGTGTGTATGTAATTGGATACCATTCCCAAACAAGCTATATCCCAAGAGGTTGTAGTGAAAAATATCTTCTGGTTGACCATGCAATTCTCCTTACAAATTTCCAAAACCTGATTGTGTATTAAGCTTTTGAGTGTAATTATGTAGACCAGCGATCTACTATATTTACTCATGCATGTCAATAACCTGACAACCTACTCCAATACATATTTCTTGATGCACGTTTCTTACAATCCTTGTTTGAATCATTTGGCCTCAAGGTAATTATCCTGTCTTTTTCTACACAGGGCATAGCCAGATGACACTTGAAGTTGCCATGCAATACCTCCAATGGTGTGGAACCGGGCTAGCCCTCTTAGAGCGGAGGATGGGGGTTGATCCCGACCCCGAAGATCATTTTATTAGGGAACATACCCATTTTTGATGTTTTTTTAATTTTGTTTTTTTTTTTTATTGTAATTTTCCTACTGTTGCTTTTTAATTTTTTATGTTAAAGTAGCATTTTAATACTTTTATACCCAAAAAAATGTTCTATTAAATATTTATATTTTCACAAAACGTGAGTTTGTGTGTTTTTAAACATATAATAAAGTAAACAAATAAAACACAGTACAGATTCAGAGTGGTTTGGTATGTAAGTATTTGCATGTTGCCTTTAGTTTCTGTTCTCCATGAGAACTGAATTCTGTGTAAATTAAAAGGTACACCTTTTAGTATTTCATTCAGGGAAGATTGAGTTTAGCAATTAGGAAACTAACCATATGTTTGGAGATAGAGAAGCACGTGTGTAGAAAGACGTATACTAACCAGGGCCCTTACTTGTCCAACATCACTCACAAAATACCACAGATCAAACACAAATAAATCAATTGGAAACTACATTTATTAAATCAAAAAATAAAAATGTCAAATAAATATACATCCCCCCCTCAAATTAATAAAAAAAAAGGGGCCCCACAATTTGAGCAATGTTAAAAAAAATAGATAAATAGAAAAAAAGATAAGAAACATAAATTCAAATATAAGAATACAAACATTAAGGTGGTGGCTCGGCAGGTGCGGAAGAACCCTGTCGCCCCATCTGCAATAGAATCTGATGCATTATCTGAAGAAGAAGGTTTTGCTGCTGTTCTTGTGGTGGCTGCTGCTGCTGTTCTTGTGGCGGCTGCTGCTGGTGTTGTTGCGGCTGCTGCTGCTGTTCTTGTGGCAGCTGCTGCGGCTGCTGTTCTTGTGGCGGATGCTGCTGCTGTTCTTGTGGCGGCTGCTGCTGTTCTTGTGGTGGCTGCTGCTTTTCTTGTGGTGGCTGCTGCTGGTGTTGTTGCGGCTGCTGCTGTGCTTGTGGTTGCTGCTGCTGTGCTTGTGGTGGCTGCTGCTGGTGTTGTGGCGGCTGCTGCTGGTGTTGTGGCGGCATCTTCAGCTCCAAACAGGCATTGGCGGATGTCCAGCAGCTGAGTGTCGACATGTTGCTGATCCCGTTGATGCTGGTAGTCCCGCACATCCTGTTGAAACTGTACTAAAGAGATGTGGCTAGTAATCAGGAGGTCATTCTGTCTTTGAATAGCCACCTGATTATTGGCCAACATTGATACAGATTCCTGTATGAGCCCCAGCAGCTGTACCAACTCACTAGATTCAGCAGCAGGACTCCTTGGGTCATTTTGGAGCCGATACTCAGCATGCAGCATCTCAACCACATCATGCAGAGATGGACAAGGTGGGGGAGTTGAGAATCCAGCTGCATCCAATGCTGGCTGAAATAATAAGAAAATGACAAACCATCTTTATAAACCATCATTCTAAAAGAGTTAAGACTAGTTACACAGCGTAAACACCCCAAGCAGACCTCAGAACAGTTGGATGTCCTTCTAATAAGCACTTGCTCATTGTAATGTTATGCAAGCTAGCAACACTTCTGATAATGGGTACACATTATGGGTTTTTTGCTAATATTACAATGGCTGAACAGTTTCTACATTAACCAGTTCCAAACTTGCCCTGGTCTGGTAGCTTAATTCTTCTATTTGAAAGTCTCTTACTACACCACTGACTTGCAACATTTAAGCAACTAGTCTAAAATATGGCCAAAGAAATGCTCCATGACACCATTAAAACAATACACACATGAAGTTTGACGTCGAACATCAAAGGCTGCCAGGACTTTAAAGGTCATGGATGTTTTTGAACCTTTTGGGGCCAGCGAAAATATACAATTCTTCCCTGACGTTCATGATCAAATTCTTGTGCTGCTGGTGCAGCGTCAGAATGTCCCTGCACAAATTTCACACAGACAATGTAGGCCACATCCATCCAAAAAACATAGCTAATATTTTAATGGAACATTTCCACCTTGTTCACTTAGATCACATGCCTCAGCATCGGATGCAGAATCCTCGCTAGCTCCTGGTCCAAATCCAGCTGCTCCTTCACAAGGAGCCTGATGTTCTTTAAAAAAGAGAAAGAAAAGGCTCAGGAAATAACCTTATGCAGTAAGGATTTGGGGCCAATTTCAATCCTAGCTTCATGGATTAAGCATTGAGGCCAAACATTCTCAAGTGTTTGCCTGGGCTCATAGGACACTTGCTAGCACCCTCCCAAAGGCTAAGAAGGCATGGTCATAATACAAAATAGGCCACCCATGAATGATGACAACGGTGTTTTTAAGGGTAGACATATTAAGGCCAACACTCTTTCTAAAGAAATGACATTTGCTTCAACTGGGTTACCAGTAAGATTCATAAAAATACACATTAGCAATACATACCAACTGGGAGTGTTTCCTGCCGCTGATGATGTTCTTCTGTCAAGAGGACATAGCAATGTGAGCTCTCATTTGGAAAGGAGAAACTAGTCTTCTAAATTGTTTAGCACAAGACGATTTGGGACCTACCAGGAGGAGGGTCAACATTGACGTCAGCAGCCGTGAGTCCGTCCTGGTCGCCGAGCTGCATGGGCTGCAGAGGGGCTGAGATTTGTGCTGCAGATGAACAAATCGGGGGTGTTTGAAAAAGAAATAAAAAAACTTGAAGGCCAAGTATAAAAGTCTATTCATGTCACACATAGGATAGTAGTTACTAATTTCACAACTCACACAATTAACATCTAAGTTAGTAACTTACCTCTGTGCAAAGCATCCATATCAACCCCCTCCGTGCCAAGGATGGTGTCGGGGCTTAGGATGCGCAAGAATTGGACCTCATAATCTCAGAGCGAACCTTCCGCGGATGGATCCAGCCGACCTTGGCGGTCATAAAGACCCTCCGCAGCCTATGCACGCAGCTTCTACCGGACGGACCCACGGAAGTCGTTGACCCTCTTACGTACATTTTGTACGCTGGGGCATACACCACCCACTGCATTAACGGCATCCCGGATTTCCTCCCACAGGCGTTGCCTCTCAGTACCTGACGTTGCCTGGGCCCTGGTCCCTGCTATAAGGTCAAATCGATCCATATAAGCCTGGACCAGGACCCAGGTCCTGGAGCCTCCCACACACCCGAGCCAGACAATCTGCCCACCTTAGCTGCTACCCTTCCACTCCTCCTTCTTGTACCTTGGGGTGGGGCCATGGGAGAACCAGGTGGGCAGGTAGTCTGGCTGTCTAGCAGCAGCAAATACCCTCAAAGCCACAATCTGCAAAAAAAAAGAGAAAAAAGGAAAGAGAAAAAACCATGAGTTGCAGAATGTGAAATACTACAGTATAATTAGTGAACAATTAGAGAACGCACTTACCAAAGCTAGCCACTGATTGAGTGCAAAACCGAGTTGGTGGTGGTGGTGGCTGATCAAGCCAAAAGGAGGCTGCAAATAAAATCAAAACATGAGAACCCGCATCTGCAAGGCCACTGCACGTGGGCCCATCAAACACTTAACAAAGGTAACCCTGCAGTGGCGTGGGTGTTGGTGGTGTTGGTGGCTGATCAACCCGAAATGAGGCTGCAAATAAAATCCAAACATGAGAAAACGCATCTGCAAGGCCACTGCACATGGGCCCAACAAACACTTACCAAAGGTAACTCTGCAGTGGCGTGGGTGTTGGTGGTGGTGGCTGATCAAGCCTAAAGGAGGCTGCAAATAAAATCCAAACATGAGAAAATGCATCTGCAAGGCCACTGTACGTGGGCCCAACAAACACTTACCAAGGGTAACTCTGCAGTGGCGTGGGTGTTGGTGGTGGTGGTGGCTGATCAAGCCGAAAGGAGGCTGCAAATACAATCCAAACATGAGAAAACGCATCTTCAAGGCCTCTGCACGTGGGCCCAACAAACACTTACCAAAGGTAACTCTGCAGTGGCGTGGGTGTTGGTGGTGGTGGCTGATCAAGCCGAAAGGAGGCTGCAAATAAAATCCAAACATGAGAAAACGCATCTGCAAGGCCACTGCACGTGGGCCCAACAAACACTTACCAAAGGTAACTCTGAAGTGGCGTGGGTGTTGGTGGTGGTGGTGGCAGCCGATAAAGCCGAAAGGAGGCTGCAAAGATAAAACAAACATGAGAAAACACATGAGCTAAATCCCTGCACATGAGGGCAAATAACGCAAAAAGGGGCATTTTCCTGCGGGGAAGGTGAGGGGGGAGGCACACAGCCCAAATATAGACTGCAAAGATAAAACAAACATGAGAAAACGCATGAGCTAAATACCTGCACATGAGGGCAAATAACACTTACCAAGAAAGCAAAAAGGGGCCTTTTTCTGCGGGGAAGGTGAGGGGGAAGGCACACAGCCCAAATATAGACTGCAAAGATAAAACAAACATGAGAAAACGCATGAGCTAAATCCCTACACATGAGGGCAAATAACACTTACCAAGAAAGCAAAAAGGGGCCTTTTCCTGCAGGGAAGGTGAGGGTGGAGGCACACTGCCCAAATATAGACTGCAAAGATAAAACAAACATGAGAAAACGCATAGGAAAAACACATGCACATGGGGGCAACTGACAATGACTAAAATACACTTGAGGGGTTTCCAAGGTATTGGGGGTGGGAGGGGATTCACCATAGACAATTGAAGCACCCCCGAGATAAGTAAAAAGTGCCAAAGTGCAGAGAGAGATACAATTGTCTTACCTAAAGATAAGAGAAGTTCTCTTTGTCTTGCTGTCTTTCTTGATCTTGCATATAACATCCAGCAGCCATCTTGGCCATGTGCTCATTTTATACCAGGCTCAGGCTGTGGCAATTAGCGCGCGTGTGTATATATATACCTGCGCCGGTGCGCCGGCTAAATCCCGTGCTCAAAATGGCAGACAGACGGATTTTGGAAAATGCGCTCCTGGTATTTATTGGTGCCCTGTTTGAGGAGGCCAGAGCACAGGAGGCAGCAGCAGGTGGGGCAGCACCTGAGGGAGCAGCTGGGGAAGCAGCTGAAGTAGCACCTCCAGTCCCTGTGCGCTTACTGCGCCAGCAACAAATTTTTGCTCCACGGCTATATTTGGACAAGATGCGGGATTTGGATATCAGGCGTAAATTCTGCCTAGAGCGAGAAGCACTTCTACACCTCTACCAGCTCATAGAGGACAAAATCGCACCTGACACACACCGCTGCCATGCGGTGCCTGGCATGGTCAGGTTGCTAGTTACTTTGTACATATTAGGGCGTGGCAGCTTCTAAGCCACTTCTGGAACTATAATGGGCATTAGCCAGGCCACAGTGTCCAGGGTGTTGATGTTGGTGATTGATGCCATTCTTGAGTTTGGGAGCCAATTTATCCACTGGCCACAGAATGAAAATGAGTGGATTGACGTGAAGCTGGGTTTCAACCAGCGGGCCCAGATGCCCCAAATACTAGGGGCAATTGATTGCAGCCACGTAGCCATCAGGCCACCCAGGAGCCACGAGATGGCCTATCACAACCGCCAGCAGTACCACTCCCTTAACATCTAATTGGTGTGTGACGCAAGACAGCGCATTATGAGTGCCAAACAGGTTTCCCAGGGTCGTGCCATGATTCGATAATTTTGGAAGAAAGCGAGCTATACACAATGTTTGAAAGTGGCGAAATGCCCCAAAGGTGGCTTATTGGTAAAGTATTATTTTTGGGCAACAACATAAACTCAAAGGTTACATACAGACATGTTTTTTTACATTAGTGTTTAGAGAGGAATAGACAGATTAATAACCAACATATGTATATCCTGCTTAAACCCAAGCAAACATAATGTATCCGTTATGAGTTGGCAGGCTGGTTGCACACAAGCAGAACCCTTATCTGCTTGTATGCAAGCAGCCTGCCAGCTCACAACTGAAACATTTCAGAAGTTGTGTTAAAGTCAAATTAAGGTGGTTACCCAATCTGTAAATGCTGTACTAACGCCACACAAGCAAAACACAAAAGTGATTCCAAATGGTATTGACATATCAACAAAGTCCTTTTCATAAGTGAGTCAATATTTGTTGGCTCAATATAGTGTAAGATATCTTCCAGAAGTAATGCCTATGCTAATCTAAGTTGAAAAAAGGAGACCGAAAGGTGGGACTTTAAATTTAAAGTCCCACCTTTTGGTCTCCTTTTTTCCACTTAGATAAGGGATGGAGGCAATTAGACATATTTCATATGTGTCAGATTACTTTTTGCTATTATGCTAATATAAGCACACACCTAGACACACAGATGAGCAGGTTGTGGCCAAAAATTATTCATAGTCTCCCATTTTGATGACAGTCATCTAAGGTCACATGATATGAAGAACTAATGTATATCTTTTTTTCTTTTCTGGGGATGCTAGTTACCCTCAGCTGACGTGGCTGATGGCTCCAATCAGGTACCCCCAGGGCCAACCACAACATCATTAGAACAGGGCCTTGCGGAGAAGCCGGGGCATCATTGAGTTGACCATAGGCCTTCTCAAATCCCGGTTACTCTGCTTGGCCCGGCCCGGGGGGGAAATCCTGTACTCTCCTCCAAAGGCTTCCAGGATCATCCTGGCGTGCTGCGTGTTGCACAACATGTGCGTTGCCCGGGATGAATCCTGGGAGCTGACAGAGGAGAGGGAGCTGGCGGTTCCCAGGCGGCGGAGCACCGCTGCAGGGATGGCCACCCGGAATGGACTGGTCGCTAGCCACTTTACATGTATGTACTAGAACCGCTCAAAATACAGAATGTGTAGTAACTTGCTACTTTGCAGAGTTGACACTCACAGGGAGACAGATGACAATTAACATCTGCCAATTACACTTGCCATTCTAGATAACGTATAGTCAACATTCCAAAACTATTTTATTTGAGCAATAACACAAACCTCAAATCGAAAACATGTTGGTATTTTGAATAGTGGAGAGGGATGAGAAGACCTGACAGGTGTTTAGTTGTGTCTGTGCCACCTGTGTAGTTATTGTCAACATGAAAGCCTGCTTGGTATCTTATGGTGTATGTATTTTTCAGAATATGAACATCTTGGATGGGAATCATGGCACGTACCCTGAGAAGCCTGTGGTGATGGGCTGTCTTGCCTTACAGGTGTGTATTCAAATGTTTGCAGAAATTATTTCTGGTTTGTGCAAGTTGTGTGAAAATGTGTAATTTCACTCCTGATGTAGAAAAGAACGAAAGAAAAAATCAAGTGAGAGTGCAGTAAGATGTGATTGTCATGATGAAATGGCTTATCCTTTGATGTAATTTTCCAGGAGTGGTACTGCTTGCGGTTGTAACTGGTAGAAACCCACCTTCCTGGACTCCACTCGTCTTCATTTGTGGTCAGTGGATATTTTGGGAGGCACAAGCCCAGAACTGGCCTCGATCACCAACATGAACACCCTGGCACATCAGAAGTGGCTTGGAAGCTGAACAGCAACCTGGCCATGCCTGTCCTCTATGAGCTGGTAGAGGTGCAGAATTGCTTCTCGACTCTGCATGAACTTGCTCAAGATATCCAAATCCAAAAGATTGTGGGCTGGCGCAGTAAAGGCACAGGGACTGGAAACTGTAAATATGACCTTGCTGCATCCCTCCTTATGCTGTAATCAAATTAAAACAAATATGTTTGAGAAGGAACATGTATTTCTTATTTTTTTGTGGCTTCAGACTTAAGCTGCCAATGCGGGGCTTTGCACTTTACATGCTGCTTCTGCTGGTGATGTGAGGGGTTTTAATATAGGGTAGGAATGGGACAGTTTTGTGTTGAGGTGTGAGGCAAAGTGGAGTGTTGGACTATGAGGGGCTGTGTTGGTAAAATATGTAGAGGGTCCAATACCAGACACATATATGCTTGGTGTTCATCAAATTCAACAACCATGGTAATGTGTAAACGATTGCAGCTCCAGAAAAATAGGACCACACTCATACACTTAAAATTGGGCTTGTTCCATTTGTGCTCTGTATATTTATCTAGGGTTCTCCCCCCCCCCCCCAAAAAGAAAAAAAAAAAAAAAGCAAAAGCTTAATAAGGAAAATGCATCCAAGTGTTGTCATTTGAAACCATAACCTTGTTAACTCTAGTTAAGTTGCAAAGCAGTTAGCTATTCTGCAGAATCGAGTTGTTTTGGGAAGAGAAAGGAGTGGCTTGAGGCTAAAATGCACATTTAGCTAAGGTACTCATCATTGTAGGGAATCTAGGAAGAAGACCATTGAAAAAGTGTGACGTTTTAATATGAACCTCAGTGGTGTAGTGGTTGTAATTGTTTGCTATGCACCGTGCAACCATGAGTTTGAATCCAGACAAAGATGAGATAATTAAATAGCTGTACATGATGTGACTTTGCAAGCGCTTCACAGGGTCTGTGCCATCATGTTATCTGCATGTACTAAATTTTTGAGCCATATAAATGATCCAATCTGTCAAAGTTTAACAAAAAACATAGACAAAAAATGGGGTTCCCCTTGTGGGACTTTATAGGCACATAAAATATATACTGTGTATGAAATTATATGAAAAAGGTATTTGAAAAAATATAAATTTTATTATAAACACAAATAATGATTAAAAGCAGTACAGGCAAAGGAGAGACAGATAAATCAACCGTAGTAGTCTGAACTGAAACCCAACATGTTTCGAAGCCAAAGGGAAAATTTTGCTTCTTCTTCAGGGGAAGGGTTCAAACGGTACTCTAATGAATAAGAGAATATAGACAATGCAAAAACCATGAATTTTTGAAGGTTTTTTAAGAAAGAAAACATTCCAACATGACTCTTTTGAGTTTTACATAGTAATTATGATAGCAATAACGAGTACTTACAGGGTTGGAAAATAACTGTGCTCAGGTAGCCTGCACGGTTAAAAGCATCTGGTGGGTGCGAGTGTCCTTGCGATCAAAATGCAATAAGTAAGATGGTAAGTGGGTATTCTAGTCGGTAAACCAATAGCTGTTGACATCAGGTGTGCAGCCCCCAATCAATGGACGTCTGAAGTCCTTAATTAGGAGAAGCCAGGGACAGCCTTTAAGCATAGGTGAGTGGCAAGGATGTAGGTAGCGCCGGTCTGAAAAATGAACAGATCAGAGCTAAGTACATTGATATGTGTAACGAAATGAGCAAAAAAAGGGAAAGAAATTCATGTACTAATGAGTGTCGGCATATAAAGTAGCTGCATATCTATGAATGATATAGTAAATATATAAGGAGCATTATAAAAATATGTACCAAAAAGGTAGCCCAACATAAAGCGGGCAATAAGGTCGCAATAGAGTATGACTAGAAAAGCAGAGCCGATCAGGAAGAAATATGGGGGTTTTTTGGAAGGACTGGGTAAAATATATAGAGTCAGTACCTGAATGTAGATGATGGTAAGGCAAACAGCGTCCTCTCAGCACCACAGCCAGCAAACAAATGCGCTGGCTGTGTATTGCGAGAGGTGCACTATAAAAGTGCTAGTTAATTAGTGCAAGACGTAGAACAGCTGGCTTCAAAAGAAGGGCTTCCCGGAACGCCGGTGCCGAGCCCGCCCACAAACAGCATGCGTCACCCATGACGCAACGTGGGCGGGATCGGCATCTGCGCTCCACCGACACGGGGGTCAGAGCCGGAAGTGCAGATGCACTAAGGCTACCGATTGGTCCGGGCTGAACCGCAAGGGGCACAGAGGATGGAAAATAGGACCAAGCTACCGCGATAACGCGGTATATGTCTCCCCGTGTCGGGACGCACATTGGAGGAGGGGCGACACCCGGAGTCAACATAGATTGCTGGAAAGAATCTACAAACCAAATTAATTGGGAAAAAATGCAAAGAAGAATGCAAGAAAGAATGTATCATAATTATATCGATTAGGCATGATTAGAGGTTGTGGTTTTTAAATGTAAATATCAGCAAGGACACGACCCACAGATGTAGACAAGTAGAGGAGGGGACTGGAATAAGTCCCTCCTCCAACTTGAACTAAAATGGATATATTGTCTCAGGGCCACTGAGCCCCCAGGACTTAATGGATCTTTATCATTCAAGCCCTTTCTTGAGGGTTTTGACTCTGGAGGAATGGAGTTTTAATTCCCTCTGCCTTAATCAGACGGCCATCCACCCCTAATCACACTTCAGGGCTCTCTCATAACATCATACTAGTCCCAGTATCCATATACCTATATGCTCTACTGCTCTGGCCTCAAGTATGTTCTGTATTGTACGATATTATGTTAACATGCAAATCTTCTTTTTACAAAAAATTATATAACAAAATTAATTTCTTTTGATATTGTTATGCATAACTATATGTACATGCTTCGATGTTTGCTGTATTGTTACTGACATAAATTGCATGTATGTTCCTCTTCCCTGTATGTTGACCCTGTCATTTTATATTCCAGTGTCTGCAACTTGTCTACATCTGTGGGTCGTGTCCTTGCTGATATTTACATTTAAAAACCACAACCTCTAATCATGCCTAATCGATATAATTATGATACATTCTTTCTTGCATTCTTCTTTGCATTTTTTCCCAATTAATTTGGTTTGTAGATTCTTTCCAGCAATCTATGTTGACTCCGGGTGTCGCCCCTCCTCCAATGTGCGTCCCGACACGGGGAGACATATACCGCGTTATCGCGGTAGCTTGGTCCTATTTTCCATCCTCTGTGCCCCTTGCGGTTCAGCCCGGACCAATCGGTAGCCTTAGTGCATCTGCACTTCCGGCTCTGACCCCCGTGTCGGTGGAGCGCAGATGCCGATCCCGCCCACGTTGCGTCATGGGTGACGCATGCTGTTTGTGGGCGGGCTCGGCACCGGCGTTCCGGGAAGCCCTTCCTTTGAAGCCAGCTGTTCTACGTCTTGCACTAATTAACTAGCACTTTTATAGTGCACCTCTCGCAATACACAGCCAGCGCATTTGTTTGCTGGCTGTGGTGCTGAGAGGACGCTGTTTGCCTTACCATCATCTACATTCAGGTACTGACTCTATATATTTTACCCAGTCCTTCCAAAAAACCCCCATATTTCTTCCTGATCGGCTCTGCTTTTCTAGTCATACTCTATTGCGACCTTATTGCCCGCTTTATGTTGGGCTACCTTTTTGGTACATATTTTTATAATGCTCCTTATATATTTACTATATCATTCATAGATATGCAGCTACTTTATATGCCGACACTCATTAGTACATGAATTTCTTTCCCTTTTTTTGCTCATTTCGTTACACATATCAATGTACTTAGCTCTGATCTGTTCATTTTTCAGACCGGCGCTACCTACATCCTTGCCACTCACCTATGCTTAAAGGCTGTCCCTGGCTTCTCCTAATTAAGGACTTCAGACGTCCATTGATTGGGGGCTGCACACCTGATGTCAACAGCTGTTGGTTTACCGACTAGAATACCCACTTACCATCTTACTTATTGCATTTTGATCGCAAGGACACTCGCACCCACCAGATGCTTTTAACCGTGCAGGCTACCTGAGCACAGTTATTTTCCAACCCTGTAAGTACTCGTTATTGCTATCATAATTACTATGTAAAACTCAAAAGAGTCATGTTGGAATGTTTTCTTTCTTAAAAAACCTTCAAAAATTCATGGTTTTTGCATTGTCTATATTCTCTTATTCATTAGAGTACCGTTTGAACCCTTCCCCTGAAGAAGAAGCAAAATTTTCCCTTTGGCTTCGAAACATGTTGGGTTTCAGTTCAGACTACTACGGTTGATTTATCTGTCTCTCCTTTGCCTGTACTGCTTTTAATCATTATTTGTGTTTATAATAAAATTTATATTTTTTCAAATACCTTTTTCATATAATTTCATACACAGTATATATTTTATGTGCCTATAAAGTCCCACAAGGGGAACCCCATTTTTTGTCTAAACATTAGGGATGTGGCACACATAAAGCGCTAGGCTGAAGCACCCCATTCAACAAAAAACATATGTCTTCCCAACACAACTTAGTTTAATGAATTAGCCCCCCCCCCCCCAACAAAGAACTTTCAGGAACAAGGTACAAGCTGAAGATCAAACAGCAACTTCAATCACTGGCACACTTTCTTATAAAGGCCCATGTGATGTGCTGGCTGAGATGCTGGGTCCTAGAGCCTTTCTCCTGCCATTGGTGGCCTGACTGACGCTGGGTCCTAGAGACCCTCTTCTACCATTGGAGCCCTGACAGTCCCCCCCCCCCCCCCGACGGGCAGCCTCCGGATGCCCTTTTGGGCAATTATTTTCTCCGGGTGTTTGGCCCAAAACTCTCGGAGGAGTCTAGGGACATGTAATTTGGCTTCGGGTTCCCAGGAGCTTTCTTCTGGTGGATACCCCTTCCACTTAATCAGATATTGGATCTGCCTACCTCGCTTCCTGCAATCCAGAACTGACTCTACTTCATACTCTGTCTCTTCTCCAACAATTACTGGTGGTGGAGATGGTTCCACTCTTCCTGGGAATGGCAAGGAATGGCTGGCTTGAGAAGAGAAACATGAAAGATCGGGTGGATCCTGTAAGAGTCAGGCAGGGAAAGCTCAAACGCCACTGGGTTTATCTCACGTTTGATTTGAAAAGGACCGATATATCTTGGTCCCAACTTCCTTGACGGGCACGGTAGCTTCAGGTTCACCGTTGACAGCCATACCTTGTCTCCTACTTTAAAGGGAGGATTGCCTCTTCGTTTCCTGTCAAAGAACCTCTTGTAATCTGTCTGAGCCTTTGGTATGCAGTCTTGAAGGGTTTGGTAGTTCTGTATAAAGGTAAGCCTATCTTGCACTGCTGATTCGCACATTGTTGCTGGCAGGGCTGAAGGGTGAAATCCAAAATTGTCCCAGAATGGAGATTGGTTGGTTGCTGAATGTAAAGAGTTGTTGTAGGCAAATTCTGTCAGTGGGAGCAGGGATGCCCAGTCATCTTGAGAGAATGCAGAGAAACAGCGAAAATATTGCTCCAGTGTCTGATTTGTGCGTTCCGTCTGTCCGTTGCTTTGGGGAAAGTAGGCTGATAAGAGGCAAAGTTCCACTTGTAGTGCATAACAGAGGGCTCTCCAAAACCTGGAGGTAAACTGTACCCCCCGATCCAAAACAATATTATGCGGCACAGTGGTGTAGTGGTTAGCACTTTCACCTAGCAGCAAGAGGGTCGCTGGTTCGAATCCCAATCACGACACTACCTGCCTGGAGTTTGCATGTTCTCCCTGTGCCTGTGTGGGTTTCCTCCGGGTACTCCGGTTTCCTCCCACACTCCAAAGACATGCTGGTAGGTTAATTGGATCCTGCATAAAATTGGCCTTATTATGTGTATGTATGAATGTGAGTTAGGGACCTTAGATTGTACGCTCCTTGAGGGCAGGGACTTATGTGAATGTCCAATGTATATGTAAAGCGCTGCGTAAATTGACAGCGCTGTATAACTACCTGAAATAATAATAATAATGTTACTGGGTAAGCCGTGGAGTCTGATAATCTCTTTGATAAAGATGTGGGCAGTTTCTGTAGCAGAAGGAGTACCAACCATGGGCAGAAAATGAGCCATTTTGGACAGCCGATCTACCACTACCAAAATGGTAGTAAACCCTTCAGAGGGAGGTAGGTCAACGATAAAATCCATGGAGATCATCTCCCAGGGACTGCTAGGAATGGGCAGGGGCCTCAATAACCCCCATGCTTTAGCTTTGATGCCCTTGCTGCGTAGACACACTGTACAGGAATTGACATAGGCCCTACAGTCCCGGCTAAGGTTAGGCCACCAGAAGGCCCGTTGGATGAGCTTGCCAGTTTTACGAGCCCCAAAGTGTCCAGCTAGTTGGTGGTCATGAAATGTCGTGAGAACCTGATGCCTTGCCTCCAGAGGTATAAAGACCTTATCTTGGTGCCACAGCAATCCATCCTTCTTTTTTAGTGAGGCTTGTTCGGATTCAGGACATGATGCAGAAGCCTGCCTGATGGAGGATTGCTGAATTAGCAAAAGATTTTGGGCAGAAAGAATGGTGCTGGGGGGGAGCAGGTTCAGAAGATTCAGGGAACATCCAAGACAGGCCATCTGCCTTCCCATTCTTGGATCCTGGTCGGTATGTCAAATGAAAATTATACCTGGAGAAAAACAAGGCCCATCTAGCCTGATGAGGTCTTAAGCGTTTAGCGGATCTCAGGTACTCCAAGTTCTTGTGATCAGTAAAAATCATGATTGGGTGACTAGCCCCCTCCAGCAGGTACCTCTACTTCTCAAAGGCTACTTTAATTGCCAGGAGCTCCCTATCACCCACATCATAATTCCTTTCGGCTTGGTTTAGTCTCTTGGAACAAAAAGCTACCGGGTGAAGCCAAGCCTTTGGGCCCTGACGTTGAGAAAACACTGCTCCTTTTGCTACTTTGGAGGCATCTACCTCTAGAACGAAGGGAAGTGCTGTGTCTGGGTGTTGTAGCACAGGGGAAGAGGTAAATAGGGCTTTCAACTGTTCAAAGGCTGCTTGGGATTCTTGATTCCAAAGAAAGTGTGTATGTGAGCGAGTAAGCTGAGTAATCGGGGCAATGATATTTGAGAAACCCTTGATAAATTTCCGATAGAAGTTAGCGAATCCTATGAATCTTTGGACTCCCTTCCTGTCTGAGGGCGCAGGCCATTCCATAATTGCTGAGACCTTCTGAGGATCCATGGAAATTCCCTCGGTAGAGATTATGAGTCCAAAGAACTGAATACACTGTCTCTCGAACTCGCATTTTTCTGCTTTGGCGTAGAAGCCATGAGTTCTTAGGATATTTAACACCTTTTTGACATGGTCCCGATGGAGCTCGAGTGAGGCAGAAAAGATTAGTATGTCATCCAGGTAGACAATTAGAAAAAGGTCAAGGTACTCTCTGAATATGTTGTTCACAAAGTGCTGGAACGTTGCAGGAGCATTACAAAGCCCAAAGGGCATCACGAGATATTCGAAATGACCGAATCGCGTACTTCAAGCTGGAAGTATCCTCCTTGCAAATCCTTGACGGCTTGTGTAAGTGTGGTCATCTGCTGACAGAGAGCTTCCATCGCCGCAGCACCTCTCTCGGCCTCAGACATAGTGGCTGATTGATACTATCACGTACCTGGTGTTGGAGGCCAATGGAGAGAGGGCTTCCCTTGCGGCTAAGTTCTAGACTCCCCTGAAAGTGAGAACAGGAGGAGTCAGGCTCAAAGTAGCACAGGTCGCCTGTGATGTTGATTGCAGAAGAACTCAGAAGGGTTTCTGACGTGTGAAGTAGTGGCTGCAGCCAGGTGGCGCCCGTGAGAAGTGGCAGGTCTGTGTTTGCACTAAGGCAATGAGAAGTCAGTTCAAGCCAGAGTTCAGAGCCGGGAGGGTACCAAAGCAGGCAAGGTCAAATAGGGAAGCCGAGATCAGACACAGGTAACAGGAGAGAATATCCAAAGACAAACCGAGTTCGGGTCAGGAGACAAGCAGAATAGTAAGGACAAGCCGGGTCGGTAACAGAGAACTTTCAGGAACAAGGATCACAGGAACACGGTACAAGCGGAAGATCAATCAGCAACTTCAATCACTGGCACACTTCCTTATAAAGGCCCATGTGATGTAATGGCTGAGATGCTGGGTCCTAGAGCCCTTCTCTTGCCATTGGTATCCTGACTGATGCTGGGTCCTAGAGACCTTCTTCTAACATTGGAGCCCTGACAGTTTGGTCTTTGTTTCACTCAGACTCTCAGGGCCCTATACTTAAACCCGAGTGCCCACGTTAAATTGCAAGGTCATTTTTCAGAATCATTCTCAATCTTTAGAGGAACCAGACAAGGGTGCCCACCATCATTTTTGCCATCGCAATAGAAACACTGGCCAAAACTAGCAGAAACAACCCCAACATCCACGGAGTTAAATGTGGGGACACATGCATAAATGTGCTGTTTGCAGATGATTTACTCCTTTTTGTTTCTGCCACCCTTATCTCGGCCCCTAATATTCTTAAACTCCTTAACGAATTTGGGAAAATCTCGGGTCTACGGGTGAACCTAACAAAATTGATAGCCCTAAATGTCAACATTCCAACCTCTATGGTGGAATGTCTCAAGAAACACTTCCCCTTTCATTGGAATCCCACTTCTATCCCCTATCTTGCTGACTGCCACCATTGATCAACTACACCAAGCCAATTATCCCCCCATGTACAAAATACTGGAAGCTGAAATGTCTAACTGGGCGAAATGGAATATCTCCTGCCTGGGTAGGGTCAACTCAATTAAGATGAACCTCCTGCCCAGGATATTAAACCTGTTCAGATCCCTCCCAATTCCCATAGTAAAAACAAGTCTTCAAAAATTCCAATCCAAAACTACTCGATTTATTTGGGGTGGCAAAGGCTTCTGTTGTCCCAATAGTGTCCTTTTTATAAGCCGTTCCCAAAGGGGACTGGGGGTCCCCCACCTATGGAAACATTACTAGGCCACGCAATTAGCCCAGTTTTCAATCATTTACGCCCCAGGAAATAGACCAGACTGGGTGGATATTGAACGTCAATCTACCCCTAACCACACAATAGATTATCTTGTGTGGACATCTCCCAAGCAAAGACCCCCTATTATGTCCCCTACTCTCTGTCATTCCATGACCCTCTGCGACTCACTTTATAAACCCCCTTCCCTAGCTTCAACTTACAGACCGCTGTCACATTTATTCAACAACCCACTATTCCCTCCTGGACAAAATATTAAAGGTTTCCAATGGTGGACGAATAAAGGGATGTTTAGGATTGGACACGTCCTCTCTTCCCAAGGTTCGTTAACGACCATTCACTGTACTAGCAAAAACAGGGAATGCCCCAATCTAAAAGGTTCAGACTACATCAAATCAGACACTTTATCTCCTCACTGTTAAATGACACAACTACTCACCCCTTTATTACAGCCTATGAACACTGGTACTCCCAAATCCATGTCCAGAGGGGTGGTATTTTCTTAATCCATGTGGCATTGACAAATACCCATGAAAAACCTCATTACGCATTGATGTGGGAAAGGGACTTAGACCCAAACTGGGAGGTTGCCACGTGGTACAATCTCTTTAACAAATAATTCAAGAGTATACTAAATGCGTCCTTGATAGAAGTCAATCTTAAGGTTTTTACCCATTGGTATCTTGTTCCTACACAACTAGCTAAAATGTACCCAGGATATTCTCCACTGTGTTTCTGCGAATGCGGATACCAGGGAACCCTCCTCCATGTTTGGTGGGAATGCCCATGTATTAGGGGGTTTTCGAGTAAACTTTTCAGAATGATGCGCAAGGTCACTGGTTTAGCTACACCTAAAACACTTGAAGTCGCTCTACTAAATAGCAAACCAGTTAAGGGCCCAAAATCACTCCTTAAACTGGTACATTTCATGCTGCTGGGTGCTAAAGTGTCTTTAGCTCAAG
The DNA here is from genome assembly GCF_965119305.1 of Pelophylax lessonae. Taxonomy (NCBI): domain Eukaryota; kingdom Metazoa; phylum Chordata; class Amphibia; order Anura; family Ranidae; genus Pelophylax; species Pelophylax lessonae. The sequence continues at coordinate 225,123,112 of NC_138769.1, forward strand.
CATGGAAAAAACCCTCGGTTTTGATGATGGCAGCAAAACGCAAAATCTCGTGGCAAAGGAAAAGGTAGTCAGCATCTTCTTAGAAAAACACGAAGATTTTGAGACGGTATGGGAACCTGGGTGCTCATATCTTCATCAACCACTGTGATATATGTTGTTACCCTACAAACTTTGCCTCCCCCCCGATGCCTGATATTTTCACCCTCCCCTCTATATTTCTTGTTTCTCTCTTTCCACTCTCCTTTACTCATACTTTCTTATCTGTCTTTACAATATCCCGTCATATTATGGTTTATTGATCCGGGCTTTTGTTCTACTGTTATATGGGTACACAACTTTAAGTTTCATCTCTCCTGTTTCAACACCTAAACATGGGACCCACCATAATAGGACAGTTAGTTTTGCAGATGGTAATAAATACAATTGTGTTGTTTTAAGCAGGGTTCATACACATTTTTACCAATAAAATTCCATGACTTTTCCATGACTTCACGTAAATATTCATGACCTAAAGTTTCATGAAATGTCTATGTATACATGTTAAATAAGAAGAAAATCCATGTCACACCCAGCATATTTTTACTAAAATAAATGACAAGCTTTGTAGTGTACAGTACCTCTGCAGTTAGAGTTTCGTTTCTGGATACAGCTCGACTCAAAATGGTCCCTTCTTTTACAGTGGATGAGATGGAAGCACCGCTGCCACAGCAGGGAGCCGGTGTCACTTCAGGCGCACGGGTGAAAAAGCCAGCGATCCGATTGGAAGCTGTCGAGCACGCAGCTGCAGACTGGTGCTTAGCACCTTTAGCGTGGCTAGACAGCGCTGCCTCTCCCATGTTCGAAATGTCAAACGTTTTACGACACACACTGTACATTTAGCATATTCCGGGTCCTGATCTTTCTCCAGCCAACTCTCTTACTTTTCATCATGAAGCCATACATTTTAAAGCTGCATTTCCCTGGCATTGCTACCCTGTGAACACACTAACTTTAACTGAAACTGTGTTACCCCCCCCATAAAGTTAACTTGTAATTTGACCAATATACTGTAACTGGAGAAAGAAGATTAATGGCCGCTCCTGCTTGGGGATAAAGCTTCAGTTCAGGCAGTCATGATGGAGGTGCACCCGGACTGGTATGGATGGCACAGTCAGATGCACAAAATGCGGCGCTTACTCTTTAGGCCCAAGCCACAGTCATGATGGAGGTGCGGGTGGACTGGTATGGATGGCACAGATGCACAAATGCGACGCTTACTCTTGTCTATACTCAGGGGTCAAGCCCTGGGAAAAAAGTGTGGGTCTGTGGACATGATACAGGAGGTGGTCAGGGGCTGTGGACATGATACAGAAGATGGTCAAAGGCTGCAGACATGGTACAGGAGATGGTCAAAGGCTGCAGACATGGTACAGGAGATGGTCAAAGGCTGCAGACATGGTACAGGAGATGGTCAGAGACTGCGGACATGGTACAAGAGATGGTCAGAGATTATGGACATGATACAAGAGATGGTCAGAGATTATGGACATGATACAAGAGATGGTAAGAGATTATGGACATGATACAAGAGATGATCAGAGACTGCGGACATGATACAAGAGATGGTCAGAGACTGCGGACATGATACAAGAGATGGTCAGAGACTGCGGACATGATACAAGAGATGGTCAGAGACTGCGGACATGATACAAGAGATGGTCAGAGACTGCAGACATGATACAGGAGATGGTCAGAGACTGCAGACATGATACAGGAGATGGTCAGAGATTATGGACATGATACAAGAGATGGTCAGAGACTGCAGACATGATACAAGAGATGGTCAGAGACTGCGGACATGATACAGGAGATGGTCAGAGATTATGGACATGATACAAGAGATGGTCAGAGACTGCAGACATGATACAAGAGATGGTCAGAGACTGCGGACATGATACAAGAGATGGTCAGAGACTGCAGACATGATACAGGAGATGGTCAGAGACTGCAGACATGATAAAGGAGATGGTCAGAGACTGCGGACATGATACAAGAGATGGTCAGAGACTGCAGACATGATACGAGAGATGGTCAGAGACTGCGGACATTATACAAGAGATGGTCAGAGAGTGCGGACATGATACAGGAGATGGTCAGAGACTGCAGACATGATACAGGAGATGGTCAGAGACTGCAGACATGATACAGGAGATGGTCAGAGATTATGGACATGATACAAGAGATGGTCAGAGACTGCGGACATGATACAAGAGATGGTCAGAGACTGCGGAGGGGAGAGGGGAAGCAGAGGGGAAGCAGAGAGCACTTGAGGAGCTGAATGGCACGGAGGGGGGGGGGACTGGAGAGAATTAAGGGAGGGTTTGGAAAGCATTGCAGGGGGGTTGGAAGGCGCAGGGGGGTGAAGAGCACTGGGGGGAAGCAGGGAAAACCAGGGGGATGGAGAGCACAGGGGGAGGGGGGGGAACTGGAGAGCACTGTCTGGGGGGAACTGGAAATCATTGAGGAGGGAGCCAGGGAGCAGAGGGGGGTGGAGAGCACTGGGGGAGCCAGAGAGCATGGGGGGGGAGATGAAAAGCACTGTGGAGAGCTGAAGAGCACCGGGGGGGGGGGAGCTAAGAGCACGGGGGGGGGCTAAAGAACACTGGGGGGGGCTAAAGAGCACTGAGGGGGCTAAAGAGCACTGAGGGGGAGGGGGGTTAATCGCACTGAGGGGGGGCTAAAGAGCACTGAGGGGGGCCAGCAAAGGAAGTTGTATAGGAGGGGGATGGGGCAGCTGCATATAGATGAATTGAACTTTCCATATTCCTCTTGCAGCCACAGAGAGGAGGAGTAACAAGCATTCAGCGACAGCAGGAGGAATATGGAAAGTTCAATTCATCTCTATGCAGCTGTCCCATCCCATCCCCATCCCATCCCCCTCCTATCCAGCACACAAAACAAGGCTGCTCAGACACTCTCACTGACCTTCTTCCTGCCGCTGCAGTTGCCTTCTTCATACGGAGATGCGGGGGGCCCGGCGGACACCGGCCTGACACCCCCCAGTACGGCGATGCGGGCGGCCCGGCGACCACCAGCCTGACACCCCCCCAGTGCAGCCTGACACCCCCCCCCCCAGTGCGGCGATGCGGGCAGCCCGGCTGACACCCCCCAGTGCGCCCCCCCTCCCGCTGGTACGCCCCTGGGAGCGGGACAGTAAGTGCACTATTTCTTGGTTTCAGGTTTAGGCGGATCAATCCGCCGCAGAGTTCCTAACCTGTCACGGTCTATTCATATTGAAGAGGCCAGTGACCAGGCTGTGGCTGAATAATTCGCCTAAACCCGAAACAGAGAAAATAGTCCACTTACTGTCCCCCGCTCCCACAGAATACAGGGGGCCCAGAGACATTTTCTAAATTAAATAGTTGCACAAAATTCCATGACTTTTCCAAAACTTAGTGGGGTTTACTCATTTTCCATAAATTTTCCAGGCCTGGAAAGTCTCATGTCAAAATCCCATGACTTTTCCAGGATTTTCATGACCATATGAACCCTATATAAGATTACCGTTAATGACTTTTGGGTTCAATCTTCTGTAGAACCAAGACTAATGAAGTCTAACCGTTTTTGAGGGAGATACCTTTATTGCACTATACATTCTCATGTCCCTTAAATGTATTCCAAAAAGTCTAAATACGTTTCATTGTCAAATTACTACGTGCCTCTCATATTGTTCCTTGTATCAACAGGTTCATATTCTTGATATGAATATTGTGATGCTCCTTGTTACAAGGATGTTTTATAACATGTTTATGTTCATTTCTTTAATTAAAAAAATGATTGCAAGTAAAAATATTAGGAGTCTTAACAGATCTAAGGCTCCATTCACATTTGTGCAAATAAAAGTCATGCAATTTTTATTGCAACTTTACAGTGCAACTGCTTGATGCGACTATGTGACGTTAATGCGACTTTGATGTGACTTTGTTAGGACTTTAGCTTTGACCAATGTGATAATTTTGTTTGTGCTCTACAAAGTCACTAGACATGTGCAGAATGGAAACATTTGTCTAGTTTCGTTTGGTTACTTTTTTCTAACGAATTCCAAATTTTCAGAATGGTTCAAATTTGGATAGCTCGAAAAATGATCGACCAATTCCAATTCTGTGTGATTCTTTTTTTTAATTCAATTTTTATTGGGTTTTTCAAAAAAAGAACAAACAATCAAACAACAACGTAGATCTGAGTAGGGTTACATTCTCACATGAAAGTTGCATACAAGAGACCAATGAATACAGTATGAGGATACAATAAATTGAACATCGATGGATAACACGGAATGAGTAAGGATATGGCATTATGATTGTTTGTTGGTCCAAGGTAACCATGCTTTCCACATTTGTTGAAATGAGGAAGATATGCCTGATTGCGTGGCTAATTGTTTTTCACATTCGTATGTATAGTTTACATAGATTATAACCTCTGACACAGTAGCTGTTGATTTCCACTTTCTAGTGATATTTAGTCTTGAAGCAACTAAAATATGTGCCACTATAATGCGGAAATGTGGGGGGAAACTCTCCTATCTTTAAATTCAATAAAGCCAAGGCCGGATTGGGCAGAGTTAAAATACCTGTAACAGATTCAATTTGAATATTTGGTTCCAAAAACTTGTGAGACTTTTGCAAGTCCACAATATATGTAAAAGATTGCCAACTTGACCACAGTCTCACCAGCAAAGTGGAGAATGAGAGGGATAAAATGTAGCTAGTCTAAAGGGAGTGAGATACCATCGGGAGATTACCTTATAGGAAAGCTCCCAGTGGTTAGTGCAGTGAAATATGTAGTATACATATTGAAACGCCTGTTTCCATTGTTCTGGGGTGAAGGATTTTTGGAGATCAGATTCCCATTTCAACATGGGATTAGTCTTGGTGAACTGCATTTAATCTTGGAGTGTCTGGTAAAAAAGTGAAATTCCTTTCGGGATTTGGGGAATTCGTTCAAAGAAAGCCCACAGTGTCGGCTGGATTTTGATTACCGGTATAGGGTTTGATTGAACCAATTTTGCTATGCAGAGATATGTAAATGTCTTGGAAGGGGGAAGTTGTAACTGAGATAATGATTTCATGGAACCTCCATCATATAGGTTATCTATCCATTTGAGATTTTGGTCAACCCACTTCTGATGAGAAAAATAGGGAATAAGGATTTCCAATGTTTCAAGGGGAATTCGTAAGGGAAGGAGTGTAGTAGGGTCACCACTCACCAGGATATAACAATAAAGTTCTCCAAGCTTTGATAGAGGTTTGGATGGTGCTCGGATAGTTATGTAGGGGGAGTTGTTTCCAGCTGTCTGCAAAGAGTAATGTGGGTAGGTGAGTCGTTTTAGCTAAAGCTTTTTCTACCTGAACCCACCGAGTCTCTGAGTTTGGTACAAACCAATGTTGCATGTGCTAGTTGTGCTGCAAAGTAAAAATCGTGGAGATCAACCATACCTAGCCCCCCCCCCCCCCCAACCTTTTTATGTTAATTAAATGTTTCCAAGAGCATCTTGGTAGTTTGCCCTGCCAAATATAGCGCTTGAAGAGAGTTTGAAGAGAAGATATATAAGACGGGGCAACCTGAATAGGTAGGGTACGAAAAATATACAGGACTTACGGGAGTACCATCATTTTTAGTGCCGCCATTCTTCCAAACCAAGAGAGTTCCTTAAATGCCTGTTGTGAGAGATCTCAAGTTTCTTTCTGTATTAAGGGTTTGTAATTTGCTGCTACTATAGTATCGAGGGAAGATGTTAGTTTGATGCCTAGATATGGGATGTCAGTGGTAGCCCAACAGTATGGGAGTGTGGTCTCCAAGTGGGGTCTAGTTGAGGTGTGAGTCCCCAAATTTAAGATAAGGGATTTATGGAAATTGACTTTGTATTATGAGACCTTACTAAATGCCTTCAGTGTGCGATGTGTAAACGGGAGGGATATGATGTGGGATTTCCCTTGGGAGTTAAAATCCCGAAATGTGTGGATTAGTTCTGATGGTTTCGGCCAGAGGCTCAATCATAAGGTTAAAAATTGTCGGGGAAAGAGGGCACCCTTGTCTCATTCTCTTTGTTATATAGAAAGGGCTAGACAGTAAACCAGAAGTATAAACCTGGGCTGATGGGGAAGAGTATAGGGTCATGATTGCATCAAAGATCATACCAATAAAGCCACATTTTTTTAGTGTCATTGCCATATAGCGCCAGTGCACTCTGTCAAACTCCTTCTCTGCGTCAATAGAGAGAAGCAGAGAAGGCGTTTTCGTAGATGAGGAATTGTATATCAGGTTGAGGATCCGTCTGGTGGCATCTGGGGCCTGTCTTCCAGCCATGAACCCCATTTGGTCAGATTTTATTAAAGATGGCTTAAAAGCAGCCAGTCTTCTCGCCAATAGCTTGGGGTATATTTTGATATCTGCATTAAGCAGTGAGATTGGCCTGAAATTTGCAGGCGTATCGGGGGATTTCCCCGTTTTAGGGAGTGTCACGATGTGGGCTTTCAGCAACTCAGTTACTATGAAGGATGAGGAGGGGAGTTCTTGAAATACTTTGAGAAGATAAGGCACTAGAGCTGTGGCTAAGGTTTTGTAATATTCATTGGTAAAGCCGTCGGGTCCCGGTGACTTTTCATTAGGTAGGGAGACAATAGTTTTGGTGATTTCCGCCGCAGTGAACGAGGAATTAAGGGATGTCAATTGGGGTGTTGTGAGAGTAGGTAATTTTAAAGCTTCCAAGAATTGGTTGATGTCACAATCAGTGGGTTGTGGGGTTGTGCAGTCATCCTTTAAATTATAGAGGGCACTATAGTAGTCCGCGAATGCATTTGCTATGTCCTGTGGGTTGACCAGGTTATCTTTAGTGAAGGGATGGTGAAGGTAGGGAATTTTGGTTTAAGTTTAGCTGCCAAGAATTTGAATGCTTTGTTGTGCATATGGTAATATTTAAGTTTCAGGGATCGCAACATTCGCAACATTCTGTCATGGTCTTTAATAAGAAGTAGTCTCAAGTCTGCTCGTAGTGTAAGTAAATGGTTGGAAGTGGGATCATTAGGGCTCAATTTGTTCTGGTGTTCCAGGGAATGAATTTCGGTAAGTAGAGAAGATAATTTTTCTTTTCCCTAGGACTCAATTGTATCAAGATACCTCTCATATATACCTTGTGAGCAGTCCAGAGGGTAGTGGCTGAAATGTCAGGGCAGTCATTGGTAAAGAAATAAGTGTCTAGGTGGTGCAACAACAGTTTGGCATGTTCAGGGTCCTGTACCACTCTGCTGTTGCATCTCCAGGTACGAGTAATAGGGATGTCGGTGCCTATTTTGAAGGTGGTAGTGATAGTAGCGTTGTCTGACCATGTTATGTCATGGATATCAGTTGATGCTATCTGCTGGAGGAGCATTTTGTCAACAAGTAGAAATAAGATTTGTGTCTGGGGGAGTAGAAAATATAGTCCTTCTCGTTTGCATGGAGGCAGCACCATGCGTTATATAATTCCTCCTTGTGCAGTAGGCCATGAAGGGAGGGTACATGGCCCCTGCCCAAAGAGGAAGAATCCAGGGTGGGGTCAGGCACAACATTGAAATCTCCACATATTAATAAATTCCCTTTGCGCACCTTTGTGATCTTGTTGAAAAGTTTACGCAAAAATCTCAACGGGTTCCAATTGGGAGCATACAGTGAAACAAGAGTTAACAACATTTTTTCGATAGAGCAGTTAAGAATGATATATCTACCATCCCGATCAATGAAGGATTCATGGAGAGTAAAGTCGACAGAGTCTCTAAATGCTAGAAGAATACCTCGCTTCTTGACCGGGGCAGTAGACAAAAAAACATGGGGGTAGGATTGGTGTTGACAATAGGAAACAGTGTTTGTTTGAAAATGGGTTTTTTGGATCATCAAAATGTCCGCTTTATGTTTCACCTCTTTCCACATGGATCTTCGCTTAGCTGGATGGTTGAGACCATTGGCATTCAGTGAGAGAACATTAAGTCCCATCGGTGTACCAGAGAGGGAAGAAGCTCCGACTACGTAGGTGTGTAATGAAGGGAAAGGAGAGGAGGACAGGGCTGTCTCTTGCTGGGATCCAAACGATCATCAAGATGAAGCAGTGGGATGATCGTGTTAATGAGTACTGGAAATCAATACTAATATCAAGGAAGATAAATTGGCTCTTGCATGAGGACAACGTGAACATGGTAAGATATAGCCTGTAACATAGCGTCTTTCGGGTTGAGATAAAAAGGGAGGTCTCTAACATGAGACATAAAAAGGGGAAGACCCTAAAAAATAGGGCTTCAAACAGCAGTAGCTGCGCCAGGTTGGGGGAAGATGAGCAGGGGGTGCTTATAAACAACAAGGAGACAAGAGACCAGGGAATGTCATAGACAAGTGTTGGCACGTGTTGAGATCAGGGAACATCCAAAGATGGCGGATGTCTTCTTAAGGGAACAGTATTCCATACCGCTTGTGAGTTGCAGTGTTGTGTGGATCCAGGTATAGCCAGAACTAGTGGCAAAATATTCCAGTTTTTGAGGAGAGTGACACTTTCTTCCAGGGATCTTATGGTCGTAGTCACTCCTTCATTTGTGATTACCAGGTTAACTGGATATTTCCACTTTTAGGGTATACTATGGTTGCGCAGAGCCTTCGTTTATTGTGGACAGGTTCTGGGGTTGGTGCATGGTATGTTGCAAATAGTCTGGGAGGACTTGGAGATTCCTGAATTTCTCCGGCAGTGAGTCAATTTTCCTAAATAAATACAAAATCTTCTCCTTTACTTCCTTAGGTAGATGTGATGGCTTAGGTATACGATGTATACGTTCAATTGTGAGGTCATCCTTTGAAGGGTTGGGAATTGCAGCAAGAGACACCTCTCTCACATAGTGTGGTAGTGGTGCCTGGCCGATTGTTTCAGGGATTCCCCTCACTTTGTGGTTGTTCTGGTGGGAACGGTCCTCTAAGTCTGCAATTTTCGATTTAAGCCCCTGCAATTCCTCGGAGTGAGCATCATGAGCATCTACCATTGTATTAAAAGAAAATGTGCATTCAGAAACTTGCTCCTCCACTCTGGTCACTCTATTCCCTAAAGCAAGCACTTCAGCTCTGCAGTGATTAATGCCTTGCAATAAATCAGTTTGTAAGGATGCCCTAAGTGATAAAAGCATCTCTTTAAGTGTGGTATCTGAGATTGGTTGCCCGCTGGTGGGGAATGCTGCAATTGGGTCAGCTGGACCTGTGTCCATACAGTGCTGCAGGCCTGCATCCCTCACCTCTGTCCAGACTGCATCCTCCGTCTCCCTCCTGGGTTTCAATTTGACCGGACTGCCCAGAGTTGGAGAATTGGTGCCCGAGTCTTGTGTGGCATCATCCGAGCCTCCAGGGGTGTCAGGGTGTGGGCAGGAAGCTCCATTCCGCGGAGCGCCTGGAGGGAGTGCGCCACAGCCATCTTGGCTGGGTCCGGCCTGCATGGCCGGGAAGAAAATGTTCCTAGTTTGTGGTGGAGGTCCCCCTGGTAGCTCCATATCTCTGGTCTCAGCAGAGCGGCTTCACTGCATGCGGCCGGATGTCTCGCCGGTCGCCACGCCCCCCCCCCCAGCTGCCACATTCTTGACAATCGATGACTCATCAGCTGTCAGCGGGTTTCCCCACTGAAAGCTGAATGTAAACAAAAGAATGAAAAATTAATAAAAAAAAAAAACAGCATGGGGTCCCCCCATCCATAAATCCCTTCAGGTCTGAAAAAATGATAAAAAAAAAAAACATGGCGTGTGGTCCCCCCCAAAATCCATGTTGATGGGGACAAAGGTCTCTTCCCCACAACCCTGGCTGATGGTTGTGGGGGTCTGTGGGCAGGGGGGCTTTTTAGAATCTGGAAGCCTCTTTTAAAAAGGGGGCACCCAGATCTTGGCACCCCCCCATGTGAACGACCAAAACAAGTCCTTTATTATAAAATGAAAAAATTGTCCCCCGCTGTATATCCAGTGGCAGTCATGACGCCCACCGCCACCGCAGACCCCCAAGAAAAAAAAACAGTCCCAACGAAGGTTCCCGCCATCTGACAGCTGTTATATAACAAAGGGGCGGGGCACCTGGTGACGTCACTGGGTGGAACCGCCCCCTTGTGACGTCATGAACCGAGGGCATGCTGGGTCAGTGACATCACTGGGTGGCCCCACCTCTAAGTTATTTAACAGTTGCCAGATGGCGAAGCAGGCAGAGGGCAGGAATCTTTATTACGGCAGGTGTTTTTCTTTTCTTATTTCTGGTTGGCGGTGGCGACAGACCTGCACCGGGGTTTTTTAATTTTTTAAATAAAGAAATTATGAAAAACTGCCCACTGTCATTTTTCACACTACACTTTTTTTGGTGAATGAGTGGGGCTCCTCTTGTTAAAAAAGGGCTTCAATTTTATCAACAGGGGAACAAGGTACTTTGGGAGGGCTTGTGACCTTGTATGGTTCAGGAGAGAAGGGGGGGGGCCTTCATCCACCCTACCTTTCCTGACCTGCCACGCTGCATGTTCAGATAAGGGTCTGGTATAAATTTTGGGGGGAAACCCCACGCTGTATTTTCTACATTTTGGTGTGGGGTTCCCCCTAAAATCTATAACAGACCCGAAGGGCCTGGTATGGATGGGGGGTGGGGGGCAAGCGAAGAACTCCTTCCAAATGCCAGCCTGCTACTTGCATCAGGGCCTCAGGCTATTGAGAGGAGTACTGAGGCAAGATTCTGTAATGTTTTCAGGAAGTTATGTATAAAACCCATCAGCCATAATCTGCCATACAGTCCCAGAGGCACATACAGCACATAGAAGCCATAAAGGCACAGATAAAGGCTAGTGGTGATGTATTTAAATCTTTCATTAGCACATTGATAGGAAGGAGGTTGGGAAGGCAGAATATGAGCAGATTAAACCTCAGTTTTAAAGCAAAATCATTAAAAAAAAGTGGAACTATGGGAAATATAAAAAAGCAAAAAAAAAAAAAAAACAACATATACTATATAATGTGCTATATAATGCTGTCTGTCAATAGCAATAACACAGCAGTTTTGTTTTTCTGAATCCCTCTCTGTAACATATTTTTTTACCTGTTGATTCTGCCAGTAAGTCTGTTTCCTGTAACAGACCAAACTGTTCAGCAAAAGTGGCAGTTAGATGGCTTGTCTCAACTCTAACACTGGCAGGTGTGCTTCCAGTGGTTCTTACTTAGTTAAAACCTTTATCCCAAAGTAACACCAGTTCATAATACATTTTTAATGTAAACATTGTGGTGTATGGGTACCATAATGGTTTGCTGTGTTGTTTAATTTCTGTACTTCTAATCTACAAAGACAGCTAAATATACAATTGTAGGTTTTCTTTTTCATGGAAAGATGCTTTCCCCATAATACTGTTACTTTGGATTGCAGATTGACAGCAGCATAGGGCAATAAAGGCAAGGATATGGCAAAGCTAATACCTCGTTTTCACATTCGTTTTGTAGGTTCTCAATATGTTTGTCTTTTTCTTTCAGTTGCTCCTTTAAATTCCCATTTTCTTTTCTAAATATAATAAATATAGAAAAAAAATAATATTACCAAATCACACATTGATACTGTTTTTCAGTAAGATGATTAATTAGCACTACATCTTATGCTTTCAGGCTTTGGACAACACATATTTTGCACAAAAATACATTTCCGATCATGTGACTGCCGTTATAGGCAATCAGGGTGGTCACATGATCATAAACCCCTCCTCCCGGCAGCCTAAACCGCTTAAAGGGAGGGAGGCACCGGTGCCAAGAGGTTAAATAAAAGTGGCCAGGGAGGCCCTGAAAATACTGCTGGCATGGAGAAATTGACTGTTTTGGCCTTACTATTGAACTAAGAAACCCGAACGTGTCATAGTAAACAGTATATTTTCAGAGCAGGGGTCCTAGTTCCAATTTTTTATGTCATGCAATATTAGCGCAATGGTTTATTAAGTGCAAATATTTAGTAAAAAGAAAACTAAAAATACACTGTTAAATTTTGTGCACGCAAACAAAATGTATTACCCAATTTTTTTGTAAAAACTGAATTTTTGTAAAATCTTACCAGTAAAATTCCTTTCTCTGAGTCCTCCGACAGTCGCCGCCACCTCTAAGTCATCACTATTGGGTATTGACTTCCGCTCCGCAGGAGTAGCTGGGCATAAGACTTAGTCAAAAGAACAAAAGCATTTGCATAGACACACCCATGGGGGCTGTCCCATTGGTCAATACCCCCCTGCAGTGATCACTCCCAACTCAGTTTGGTAGCATAGCAGTAAGTGTACAAAAAAAAAACCCACAGTTGCCGCCACCTCTAAGATATCACTATTGGGATGTCCCAAAGCAGTGTAGACATGAGGGGTGGGAGACGCAACCGTAGAAAAGGCAACGCAGTACCCACATCAGAGAAAGGAACCTTACACGCACAGTAAGAGAACCTTCTGGGCAACAGAAAAAAGGCTCAACAGGAGCAACAGCCCAGGAAAGCAAATAACCCAGGGGATAAAACAACCCCAACAGTCAGGGACCCACAACAAAACGAGGGTCCCTCATGGCACTGCCGCACTGAGAACTTTGCGGCCAAAGGAAGCATCAGCTGATGCCAGAACATCCACCTTATAGAATTTGGAAAAGGTGTGCACTGACGACCAAGTCGCAGCCTTGCACACCTGGGCCACCGAGGCTCGAAGCCAGTAAGCCCAGGACGCAATCAAAGATCTGGTAGAGTGTGCCTTCACAGGGAAGGGTGGAACCCATTCCTTCAAAGCATAGGCCTGTTCAATGGTCTGTCTGATCCATTTGGCAATGGTCGCTGCAGACGCAGCCATGCCCTTCCGAGGTCCCTCAGGAAGGACAAAGAGGGAATCCGTCTTCTGAAAGGACTCCGTAGACGACAAGTAAACCCTGATCGCCCTGACAACATCCAAGGAATCAAGGAATGCAAAGCAACCTCCTTAGGATGCTTAGGCTTCGTACAAAGCGAAGGCAGGACAATGTGCTCATTAAGGTGGAACTCAGAGACCACCTTAGGAAGAAAAGACGAATGTGGTCGCAAAACCACCTTATCCTTGTGAATTATCAAGTAAGGAGAGCGGCAAGACAACGCCGCCAGTTCCGATACTCTGCAAGCCGAAGTGATCGCCACTAAAAAGGCAAACTTCTTAGACAGCAGAGGCAACAATATCTCCCTAATGTTTTTAAAGGGAGCACGCTGTAACACGGACAGAACCAAGTTCAAGTCCCATGGAGGTAAAGGGTCCCTCCTGGGAGGAGCCAAATGTCGCACACCTTGAATGAAGGTGCGAATTAAGGAATGAGACGCCACAGGCCGTTGGAAAAGAATAGCCAGTGCAGACACCTGGCCCTTTATCGCGGCCAGCGCCAGGGGCTGGTCCACCCCAGACTGGAGGAAAGCCAACACTCTCGACACCGAGTACGAGCGAGGGGAGAACCCCCTGGACTCACACCAGGCGAAATAAGCTTTCCAGGTACGGTAATAGATTTTACCAGACAAGGTTTTCCTAGCCTTGATCAGAGTAGGAATGATCTCAGGGGAGAGACCCCTGTCTCTCAGGACCTGGGTCTCAACAGCCAGGCCGTTAAAGCCAGCGACTGTAAAGCAGGATGGAAGATCGATCCATGAGACAGCAGATCTTCCCACATTGGCAGCCGCCAAGGAGGCGCCACTGCCAGGTGAACAACGTCGGCATACTAGGACCAGCGTGGCCAGTCCGGCGCTACCAGAATCACCAGGTGCGGTTCCGAGGCTAGCCTACGAAGGAACCTGGACAACAACTGATTTGAACGTTCGAACAAGCACGAAGCGGTTCAGAGCTTTCAGGTCCAGAATAGGACGCACCTTGCCCTCCTTTCTGGGCACAGTGAACAGATTGGGATAAAACCCCCGAAACCTGTCCCGATGAGGCACCGGGACAATCACCCCCTGGGCAAGGAGGTCCTGCACCGCTTGATGCAGGTCCTGCAGGCGCCCTGCGGTCAAATGAAGATTTGAGGGAAAAAATCTGTCCGCCGGCTGAGAAAGAAATTCGATCTTGTACCCTGATCGAATGATTTCCTGAACCCACCTGTCTGGAATTTGGAGCAGCCAAGGTTGGAGGAAACCGCGCAAACGTCCCCCCACCCCAGAAACGGGTGAGGGCGCCCCTTCAGGCAGAGGTGGATTGACCCGCCGCACCGGCATTGCCGGACTTCTGCTTGCCCGCCCAGGGCTTCTTCTGGCTACCTTGGCCCTTGAAGGGCTTGCCCTTGGTTTGATTCCGAAAGGCACGTAAGGACCCCTGATTGGGTCGAGGGGCGGAACCCCGCTTGCCACGAAAGGACTTGTTCTTCGGGTTCTGGGGCAGCATGGTGCTCTTGCCCCCCGTGACGCCTTTTACCAAGGTATCCAACGCCTCGCCGAAAAGGCGAGAACCAGCATAGGGAAAATCAGTAACTGTTTTCCGTGATGTCTGGTCAGCCGACCAGCTTTTTAGCCAGATCAGTGGATGGTTAAGCACCGCAACACTAGATAGGCGTGCTACCAAAGGGGCCTCATTTAAGGCTGCATCGCACAAATATATGACTCCTTGGTGAATTTGATCCACCATAGCCAGCGTGGCAGGGGGGGGCAGAATCAGACGCGAGGTTGCATCTAAGCACCTTAGTCCAATCTGCCACTGTCTGAGCCACCAGAACGGACGCAAAAACAGGTTTGAGCAACGAACCCGCCACCGTGTAGGAATGGCGGGCTAGAGACTCCAACCTTCTGTCCGTGGGATACCGAAAAACCGGGGTCTCCTCAGTAGGAATCAAGGTAGCCTTATTTAACACGGCCACAGTGTGATCCACCTGCGGAGGCACACACCATCGCGATTCCGTAGCCGGCGCAAAGGGATAAAGTAATTTAAACCAACTAGGAACCATGAATGGACGTTTTAAAGTGCGCCACAGTTCATTCACAGTGTAATGAAATTCAGCGGGGCAGGGAAAAACCTGCGCCGACTTGCGGGTCCTGTGTGTACCTGTCCTGTGTGTACCAAAAGAGGACACAATGCCCGGAGGACTGGGCTCATCCTCCAAATGTAGTGTTTCCTTTACAGAAACAATCAATTCATCCATGGTTGCGCATTCTTCAGGCGTCCCCGGGGGAGAAACATCAACCCCCTCCACCTCCACCTCCCCCCTCAGACCCCAGAGGGTCCAAGGATGAGCGAGACCCTGATGTCCAAGGATGAGCGAGACCCTGATGGCTGCAGCAGCCACATCACCATCTGAATCAGAGGAGATAGATAATCTGGGTCTCTTCCTAGCAGCACATTCAGCCATCAGTACCTCCATTTTGGACACTAAAGACGCCACTACGGCAGCTAAATCAGGTATAACAGGGGCCCCAGCAGGACTGGGGTCCCCCACCAGAGCTGGAGGGAATTTGCCGTCCTGAGATTCCATTGCCCAAGTTAGAAAACAACAGTGCAATAAAAGGTACTGGCCCTTTAAAATCGCTGCGGAGTGCGCAGCCCACCGCTATATGTATAGTGACTAAAGACCCCCAAAAGGAGAAGGAAACTAAGCCAGGAATGACACAACAGAAAGTTATGGAAGAGACAGTCTGCTGAGCCCCACAGAGTGTTACCACATCAATCGCTGCTTCAGAGGAAAAGGAAGTGAGGTCAGAAGAGGCTGAACTATAAGCTGCAATGACCCAGGGAAAATGGCTGCCCATAGAAATGAATGGGAGGCTTCGGGAAAATGGCCGTCGAACATTTGCTCGGAACGATCGGTCTGCCACACGCAAGATGGCGCCGGATGGCGCCAAAACAGCATGTAATATAGCCCAAAGTGAAGCCAGACATGCCTGCCCATATTAAAGATGGCGGACCGCGCGGTTTTACCCCGCTGCGGCCGCCACACACATCGTCTGCACCCCCAGTAAAAAGCATCGAAGTGACACAGGGGAAGGGGCCCCCAACAATACACAGCACCGCAGAACATGTACAAAAGACCCCCACAGGGATCGCCACAGGGAGCCCCACACAGGCACAGACATGGGGGACACACAGCAACACAGGACTGCCACCCCAGACAGAGGCCCCACAGAGAAGTACTTACCTGTACCAGTGTAATGTTCCGGTACCTATGGTACCCTTGTTCCTATATTTCTCCTCTCTTTGCGTCCCATCTTGTATAACAAAGGACGCATACACCTTTAAGACCGGATTACATCACTGCCGAGCACCGCTATGAGCGGCTATTTCAATCGCCGGTTTACTCTCACTCATCGCTCGTTCAAACCCACATGTTCATCGCACCTACGCCTGAGAAGTCGGAGCTGCTGACATACCTTCCCTGCTGAACTAAAGCCGGAAACCTCGCTGGTGATCCGTATCCCGCTACGGGATCACCCCTCTCCAATGGACACTGTTATTCCTAACCTATCTAAGTGATAAGTACCCCGCAGGGGATTCTTACTAACCAATCTCCTACTGTCATCTACTGCAATTACCAAGACTATCTGTATCTATCTATTCACTATCATCTGCATAAGACTGTTAGCTCTTGGGACTACCTTGAACTATCCTTGCACTAGGTTACTCTGTCTAAAGTATACTCCATCTGTGTCCTCTTACCATCTGCACTATACTTGACTTTAGAACCTATCTGCTTACCATCACCTGCGACTCTCCTATACTACTTCTAGTGCTCACCATACAATAGCCTGTCTCTCATCTATATATCCTCATATACTCTATCCCTCCATTAAACATCTATTAATATATATATAGTATATAACAGGCTGTACACGGTGATGAAGTCCTGAGAGTTGGATATGTTGTTCAACAGATTCTCTACAAGGCTACTGAGTGTAATAATTCTGCAGCTGTAAATCCATCCACAAACAAAAACGCATGAACGTTACAGATTGAACGAGCCTTTAAAAAAAAAAATATGGATTCAGCAGAATTATCCACTCATGTACTACAATTAAAACAACAAGTAGATGCATTGATCCATGCGCTTACAGAGGTAAAAAATGACAATCAAACCTTGAGACAGCAGCTTGGCCGTCTCACACAGCCTCCTGCTGCTCAGCCCCGTGAGCCTAAGATAAACCCTCCTATAGTGTTTTCTGGTGATCGGAGCAAATTCCGTGAATTTAAAAACGCATGTCAATTGTTTTTTTTGTTAAAACCTCTAACCTACACCACTGACCAAATTAAGGTTTGTACCATCATCTCCTATTTAACGGGTGAACCCCGGGCCTTGGCAGATGCTCTCTTTGAAAAGGATGATCCACTCCTTAATTCTTATCCCTTATTTCTAGCACAACTTGCTACTTTATATGAAGACCCCAACAAGCAGAGTACCGCTGACACCCAGTTACGGGCCCTAAAACAAGGAAGGAGACCTGTTGAAGATTTCGTGGCGAATTTTAAAAGATGGTCCCCTGATTCAGGGTGGAACGACACATCTTTGCGAACGCAGTTTAGACTCGGCCTATCTGAGGCCGTTAAAGACGAGCTCGTCCGAGCGGATTTACCTGGCACTCTAGAGGGACTGATCCAGACCAGTATCAATATTGACAGACACTACGAGAAAGAAAGGCTGAGAAGATGGGCTCACCATTTTCCAGTCCTTCTCGGATGTTGCCTGCTGACCCTACTCCTATGGAAGTAGGAATGATACGTCCACCTCTGACCCTTTCTGAACGTGCCAGGAGGAAAACCGAACATCTTTGCGTGTACTGCGCATCCCCGAATCATCTGGTAAACGACTGTCCTCTTGTCCGCAGAAAAGAGGGTGAGTGTTCAAATGTCTTGCTAGGGGGACTCACAACTTCCTTTCCTAATCCTTACCTTTTTGTTCAATTAACATTGCAGTGGGACCAAACTAGGATCACCACCAAGGCTATGATTGACACAGGATCTTGTGGAAACTACATTGACATTTGTTTTGTCTCCCTTAATAAAATACCTATTGTTTCAAAACCCAAACCTGTCTCCATTAGTTTTATTAACGGTACCCCTTTATCCTCTGGTCCTATCACCAGTCAGACACAGGCACTTCTTGTAACTGCTGACGAGTCTCATGTGGAGACCACCACCTTTGATGTATTGACTTCGCCACATTTTCCAATCGTTTTGGGACTTCCCTGGTTACACATGCATCAACCAATCATCGATTGGAAAACAAGAACGTTAGCCTTCTCTTCTCACTATTGCGAGACGACGTGTAACCTCCCCACACATGATAGGATCCTGTCTGTACTGCCAGATGACATTATTCCTAAGTGTTATCAAGATTTATCGGAGGTTTTCCTCGAGAAAAACGCTCAAATGCTACCTCCTCATAGGGACTATGATTGTTGTATCGATCTGCTCCCTAATAGCAAGTTGCCTTACGGACATGTATATCCTCTCTCACAGGATGAACTCTCTCACCTTAAGGAGTATCTGGATGAAAACTTGGCAAAAGGATTCATCCGACCTTCTACTTCCTCCACTGCTGCTGGGCTTTTCTTTGTCCGCAATAAGGACTCTAGCCTTAGGCCTATCATTGATTTCAGACAATTAAATGCCATCACAATAAAGGATCGTTATCCTTTACCTCTTATTCCTGAACTTATCGAACAGTTGCGTGGGGCTTCTTTCTTTTCAAAATTGGACCTAAAAGGGGCATACAATTTAATTTGAATCCGTAAAGGGGATGAATGGAAGATGGCATTCAGAACCAGATACGGACTGTTTGAGTACCTTGTAATGCCATTTGGGCTATGTAATGCCCCCGCAGCCTTCCAACGTTTTATAAACGAGATATTCCGAGACTTGCTTGATGTTTGTGTGGTAGTATATTTGGACGATATACTTATCTATTCTCATTCCTTACCTGAGCACATAAAAAATGTGAGACTTGTGTTGTCAAGACTACTTGCACATAACTTATATGTTAAATCAAAGAAATGTCTGTTTCATAAAGAGGAGGTACTATTCCTAGGATATATTATATCTAAAAGTGGAATCAAAATGGACATGAGCAAAATATCCTGCATTCTGGATTGGCCTGTGCCAACCACTCGCAAAGAATTACAAAGGTTCCTAGGATTCTCTAATTACTATAGGAAATTCATTAAAAACTTCTCTGCGATTGTGAAACCTCTCACACAACTTACAAGCACGAAGAGACCATTTAATTGGTCAAAAGAAGCAAATGGAGCATTCTCTCTGCTGAAATCAAGCTTTACTACTGCCCCCATACTATGCCATCCAGACCCATCCCTTCAATACATCTTGGAGGTAGATGCGTCTAATATGGCAGTAGGAGCAGTTCTCTCACAACGACCAACAAACACCTCACCTCTTCACCCAGTTGCTTTCTTTTCAAAGTCATTAAGTAGCCCCGAGGTGAACTACCCAGTAGGTGAGAAGGAGTTATTAGCCATAAAACTGGCATTAGAGAATTGGAGACATCTACTTGAGGGCACTCAATTGCCAATTCTGATATATACTGATCACAAAAACCTCCAATACCTTCAGACTAATAGAACTCTTTCCCACCGGCAGGTACGGTGGTCGTTATTCTTTCTGAGATTTAATTTTTTAGTAACTTACACGCCCGCAGACAAAAATAAAAAAGCGGATGCACTCTCACGACCAGCCGAGAAGGATTGCACTGAGGTTCCCTCAGTTCCTATAATACCACTTGAACGTATTATCGGAGTCGTTCGCTCACTGAAGGAGGAGATTTTGCACAGCATAGGGTTGGATTCACCTCCACCACAACTAACTACTGACGCAGAAGGCTTCCTCTACTACAACGATAAATTATATATACCCCCTACTATGCGAACCAAGATCTTAGAATTGTCGCATGATGTACCTATGGCAGGACATATGGGTATGACTAAAACTCTCAATCTACTCACTAGGCAATTTTGGTGGCCAGACATGAAGACAACCGTAAAAAAGTTTGTTTCATCTTGTGATATCTGTGCAAGGTCTAAAATTGACAACACGAAACCATCAGGATTACTTTGTAGTTTACCGATACCCCAGGTTCCGTGGGAAGTGGTATCCTTAGATTTCATAGTGGAACTACCACCTTCCAAAGGATTCAACACCATCTTGGTATCAGTGGACCATCTGACCAAGATGGCACATTTCACCCCTATCCGAAAATGACCTTCATCCAAACAAACAGCGGAATTACTTGTGAAACATGTCTTTAAGTTACATGGTATTCCAAAAACACTGCTGTCTGACCG
The DNA here is from genome assembly GCF_965119305.1 of Pelophylax lessonae. NCBI lineage: Eukaryota > Metazoa > Chordata > Amphibia > Anura > Ranidae > Pelophylax > Pelophylax lessonae. The sequence continues at coordinate 225,143,395 of NC_138769.1, forward strand.
TGGTTCACAATTCATCTCAAAGTTTTGGCTAGCTCTATGTCAGATACTGCGAATAGAGCGTAACCTTACTTCTGCCTACCACCTTCAGACCAACGGACAGACAGAGAGAGTTAACCAGTGCATTGAACAGTACCTGCGTTGCTATACTTCGTATCTACAGGACGATTGGGCAGATCTCCTCCCACTGGCGGAATTCGCCTATAACAACGCTACTCATAGCACTACTAAGCAAAGTCCGTTTTACCTGAATTATGGGTTTCATCCCACACTCCTTCCTCCACGTATCTTACCATCAAGTAATCCAGTAGCATCTGATTATCTTGCCCAGATAAAGGATTCTCTGGGATTACTCAACAATACCATATCTCATGCTCATAGCCAACAAAAAAAATACTACGACCTCCGTAGGAAACCCTCTCCCCAATGTGCCATTGGGGATCTTGTTTGGCTTTCTACAAAAAATCTGAGACTAAAGATCCCTAGTAAAAAACTTGGACCTCTATTTCTGGGACCTTTTCCAATAGAGAAGCTTATTGGAAAAGCTGCAGTACAACTCACATTGCCAGTAGACCTCAAGATACATCCTGTCTTCCATGTGTCTCTACTGAAGCCCCATGTTCCTAACCAAGGAATAAGGCCTACTATCTCACCTCCACCTCCTGTACAAGTGGAGGGTGGAGAAGAATTTGAGATAAAAGAAATTTTGGATTCCCGTTTCAATAGAAGAAGACTCCAGTATCTTGTACGATGGAAGAATTATGGGCCCCAAGATGACACCTGGCTGTATACCTCCGATATCCATGCCCCTAGACTGATTCGCAATTTCCACTCTAAATATCCGGAAAAAACAGTTCTAGAGGCCTTCCGGAGCCGGCCTTAAGGGGGGGGGGGGTACTGTAATGTTCCGGTACCTATGGTACCCTTGTTCCTATATTTCTCCTCTCTTTGCGTCCCATCTTGTATAACAAAGGACGCATACACCTTTAAGACCGGATTACATCACTGCAGAGCGCCGCTATGAGCGGCTATTTCAATCGCCGGTTTACTCTCACTCATTGCTCGTTCAAACCCACATGTTCATCGCACCTACGCCTGAGAAGTCGGAGCTGCTGACATACCTTCCTTGCTGAACTAAAGCCGGAAACCTCGCTGGTGATCCGTATCCCGCTACGGGATCACCCCTCTCCAATGGACACTGTTATTCCTAACCTATCTAAGTGATAAGTACCCCGCAGGGGATTCTTACTAACCAATCTCCTACTGTCATCTACTGCAATTACCAAGACTATCTGTATCTATCTATTCACTATCATCTGCATAAGACTGTTAGCTCTTGGGACTACCTTGAACTATCCTTGCACTAGGTTACTCTGTCTAAAGTATACTCCATCTGTGTCCTCTTACCATCTGCACTATACTTGACATCAGAACCTATCTGCTTACCATCCCCTGCAACTCTCCTATACTACTTCTAGTGCTCACCATACAATAGCCTGTCTCTCATCTATATATCCTCATATACTCTATCCCTCCATTAAACATCTATTAATATATATATAGTATATAACAGGCTGTACACGGTGATGAAGTCCTGAGAGTTGGATATGTTGTTCAACAGATTCTCTACAAGGCTACTGAGTGTAATAATTCTGCAGCTGTAAATCCATCCGCAAACAAAAACGCATGAACGTTACAACCAGATGGCATGGGGTGCCTCTATGAACGGAAAGCCGCTGTCCTCATCTGACAGGGAATGCCGTTTGCCAAGGACAGGACACTGCAGCACCGCAGATGTGTCCAGTGAGGTAGCCACCTCACAGGCTGCATCCCTGCTGCGAGCAGGGATGGGTCGTTCATATTACCAGGACGAACACATGGCTGAACGCTCGATGGCAGGCTGGGGGTCCCTCTGACCCTCTGCTCTGGAGAACCAGGGTGGTCAGTCCGATTCCCAGCTCCGCAAGAATCCATCTTCATCCGTAGAATCGACTAAAACTACAGCTGACAAAATATACAGCTAGTATATCAAAGAAAAAACTGACATTATCAAAGAAAAAAGATTAGAAAGGCTGAGACCGGAGCCCCAGCACAGGGAAAGCCTAACTACTCCTGACGCTAGGCAGAAACAAACTGAGTTGGGAGTAATCACTGCAGGGGGGTATTGATCAGTGGGACAGCCCCCATGGGTGTGTCTATGCAAATGCTTTTGTTCTTTTGACTAAGTCTTATGCCTAGCTACTCCTGCGGAGCGGAAGTCAATACCCAATAGTGATGACTTAGAGGTGGCGGCGACTGTCGGAGGACGTAAGAGAAATAGGCACCTTACATGTCACACTACTGCAAACTGGATGCGCATTTCTCTGCATCAAATTTGCATTACAGGACAGTGTGCCCGGCTCTCAATGGAGCCGGTTCACATATCTCCGTGGCAGCTGTGGAGCGGATTGCACAAGGGTCCAGTGCGTCTATGGCTCGGTTTCAGGTCCAAATTCAGGCAGAAATTTGGGCCAGATTCCTCCCTGAAGCCGAGAACAAAGATACACCGGACCCCTGCTGTGAGCCGCATCCAATTTAAGTGAGAACCCAGGCTTAAATGACAAGTGCCTGTGAAGCAGCAACAGTGAAAATTACCCTAGAACTACTACTTTCACTCCATTGAGCGTGATGATACGTAACATGTGTAGCGCAATAAATATTTTACTCTGCAGGCATGTGTATTTTCATATGTATGTGCATGCACGTTGGGGGAGGGGGCTCAAAATGTGTCTTTTTTTTTTGGGGGGGGGGGGTTAAGTGCTTGGATGTAACTTTAATTTTTTTACACTTTTTTTTCCCTATAATGTTATTACTATCACATAGAGGATCAATAGCCTCCTATGTAACAGCATATATACTACTATACTCTTAAATTAGACATCAGGGGTCTATAAGAACTTTGGTGTCTCCAATGCTCCCCACTGAAACTAATAGAGTACTAACAGAGTGCTACATTAGCTTCTTATTTGGCCACAGTGGCAGGGGAAAGTGACAGCATAAAAAGAATTGACTATTAGTGGGAGACTTATGCACTGTGTGGAGTCTATGGAGAATCTTGTGCAAAGGGGTATTCGGCTGACGAATCTTGAGCTGCAGAGTGATGCAAAACATTTAGCAGTCGCATTATTACCACTGCTAAATGTGACAGCTTCCTCATGGTTGTTAGGGAGCTGGAACCCACCAGCATCCAAACAACCAGTAACTCATCCTTGCTTGGCATTATTAGCTGTCAACCAGGGATTCCTGACTGACAGGGATGTAAACAGAGGGAATTGTGTAAATAAATAGGTCCCTCCCAAAATTCATATTAGGACATAAATACAGCATAGGGACCTCCTCAAAAATCCATCCTGGACCCTTTGAGTCTGATATAGATTTTAGGGGTAACCTCATGCAAAAAATACACCCCCCCCCTCCAAATCCATACCAAGCCCTTAACTGAGCATGTAGCCTGGGTGGCCAGGAAAGAGGGAAGACGAGCATGCACCCCTCCCTCCCTCAACCATGCTAGGCCACGTGCCCTCAACATAGGGGGTACCTTGCCAGGGGGGTATAGCAAGGGGTTTTATAAGAATCTGAAAGTCCTCTTTAAAATTTAGGGGGTCCTCAGATACCGCCCCCCCCCCATGTGAATGAGTGAGTGGTAGATAATAAAGAAAAAAAAAGAATGTACCCTAAAAATAAGCACACCCAAACATTTAACAATTCCTTTAAAAAAAAGTCCAATGATGTACATCCATCATCAATCATGTCATCCAACAATACAGGTCCACTTCAATCACAAAGAATGATGCTTGCTGCTTACCCATCAAAACAAAAGAATGTGATGCTGCTAAGACACACTCAATACCATCACTTCCTTTTGTGCTGAATTGTATCTCTGAGTAAATAAACAAAGGACATGACCATATTTTTCTAATTATGTCACCCGGTTACCCCATCCTTTGTTTAATTTACCAGCGGGGACCCAGAGATGTCATTCAGATGATCCCCGCCACTAAAGTAAGCAAAGGGTGAGAATCATCTAAATCATGGGTGTCCAACCTTTTGGCTTCTCTGGGCCACATTGAGTGTAGAGAAATTTTCTCGGGCCGCACATAAAATATATACTATAGTTAAGGTACCCTGTTTCCCTGAAAATAAGCCCTACCCTGAAAATAAGACCTAGCGTTAATTTTGGGGATGGCTGCAATATAAGCCCTACCCCAAAAATAAGCCCTAGTTAAAGTCATTTTAAAACATTTAATCCATTTTGTAAAAAGATTATATAATGTGCAGTGTGTCTCCTTTTGTAACTTTATTGTGGAAAATAGATTATTTACAGTGCGCTGGGCGCTTATATAACTTGAGGTAGATCTCCTCTCCTCGCGGTTTAGGTCAGTGGCCCCTCACTCTACAGTGCTGAAAGCGGGGAAGAAGAGCTCCGGTGGGTCATGTGAGCACCCAATGGCACTGTAAATAAGGTATTTTCTACTATAAAGTTACAAAAAGAGGCACACTGCACAGTGCACACTCTATAATCTTTTTACAAAACGGATTATATAATTTTATAATGCCTTTAATCAAGGTTTATTTTTGGGATTACTGAATGTCCTAATGCTGACTCCTGAGAAGACGGGGACACAGGAACTTTTTTAAAAACATTTTATTGTTTTATTCCAGCTTTTTTTAGAACAAAGAGAGGGGTAAATGAGACAATACAAGTACTGTGCTGTCTATCATGCCTTTAAAGAATCAGGATTTTTTTGTTTGTTAGGGTTACAACAACTTTAAGATCGTCATGGTGACATGACTGTTTTTGAATAAATGTAAATTATTGCATATGCCGTAAATAAATAAGACATCCCCTGAAAATAAGCCCTAGTGCGTTTTTTGTAGCCAAAATTAATATAAGACCCGGTCTTATTTTCGGGGAAACACGGTATATAAGTAATAAAACACCGCCGCGCCCTTCCCGCGCTGCCACAACCCCCCCCCCCAGAACTAATTTAACACAACTAGAGGATGATCCCTGCCTACAGTTAGTTGGAAGCCGCTGTGGCCGTGCCCCCAAACCGACTTCCTTCCTCCCCAGCAAAAAAAAAAAAAAATTGTCAGGGTGCAGTGGGCCACATTGCCTGCGGTTCTGGGCCGCATGCGGGCCCCCAGGCCGCAGGTTGGACATGCCTGATCTAAATGAGATCTTCGGTTCCCCACCGCTAAAGGTAACAAAGGGGCGGAGTCCCCTGGTGACGTCATTGACCAAATGTGGACATGTCCATATTCAGACATGGAGATGTCATTCAGGACAAATAAATCGGTGGAATAAAACGTGTCTCTGTGTTGTTTTTTTTTTCTTTCGGCAGGTTGGTGGCATTGTACATAATGATTGACGTGGACCTGCATTGTTTTTTTTTTATTCAATAAGTTTTTATTAGAAAGAAACCAACAATATGATAACAAATCACAGATCCAGAGCATCCATAAAAAACAATGCAGCAAAGAGAAAAGCAACAAGCATCAGGGTCCATTAAGTGGAGAACAGTTCAGCAAGTAAGTTAAATTAAGTATAACGAATATATATAGTCAATTGTGGAGAGGGAGATCATGACCCAAAGTAATCAGGAAAGAGTATAGTGGCACCTTCCCCCATATAGTGTAAATATGGAAAACAGGGGGGGGGGGGGGGGTAGATCAACCAAAGTGGTTGAGCTACACCGAGGGGGATTTAAATGTGCCTCTTAAGATACCTGTTTATGGGTATATATCACAAGTCACATAAAAAAGAATTAAAAAGTATCACAAAATTTTATTTAAATATAATGACATACAAATTACATATAATATTGATAAAATCTACATTGTTTGATCACATCTGATCATTTCATTGGAAAAATCCTATAAAGGGTACACAGTGATGTATAACCGTTGCTGGAACTACACGTTTCGCAATGGGTGCTTCCTCAGGGTCCAGCAAGAGTATTTATACATTCATATTTAGCATGTTAAAGTGATCTAAGGATATATTATACAATAATTAGAATTGCAAACAACAATACATCAATACAACCATACAATGTTTTTAATTCTGGTCTATACTTCGAAAATATATTCATTTAGTCTGCATTATTTAATTTACTTTGAGAGTTAATATCAGAAAGTCTTAGCAATTATTTTCTATTCTGATAAAGAAAGAAATATAGTTTTTATTTCTCAAGAATCATGAGTAGTTTCAATATAAGTTCACATCTCAGAAACCATAACACCTATGGACACAGGGGGAAGGGGAGGGGGGGGGGTAATTGGGAGGGAAGGGGACAACAAGGGAGAAAAAATGTGAGGAATGAGTCATCAGAAAGCCCAAAGGGGGGGGCGTATTGGAAGACTAGGTGACCCTCAGGGCGAAATATTACCCCAGGGGGGACCTACCAAGGTAGGAGGGGGAGCGGCAAAGAGCTGGAAAACTTTTGAGCGCAAACAAAAGACCGGCCAAAAAGGGGGTCAAATATAAGCAATAAACTGCAAAAAATATATAACAAAATGGTCTTACCCTTGTTTGGTGGTCAAAATGGGAAGTGTAGAATTTATATATACGTTTTTTTTTAAAAAACAAATAGAGGAGTCTGCCATAGATCCTGGATAATTTGGATCAAAGAGAGGAAGGAAGTGTATATATTAGATATGTAATTTATTTAGTATTCAATGTACTGCTTGGGGTACATACTCTAATGTTTTATATCCCTTAGTGCTTTACTACATTGCTGACCACTTGGCTGGAGCCATTGTATCGCTATGGTGCTGACATCTCTGAGTGCCTTCCTCACCGACTTTTTTGGCCAGCTGAGGGTGCTCTGCTGGAAGGTTCGGCGTCTGTCTGTGCTGAGGACAGCGTCATTTACATGCGGATTCAACGTACAACAACAGTCACTTCCGGTTTTCGGACCGGAGGTGACGTCAGCTCCGGTAGGCGGGAACATCCTCCTGCACGTCCAACGAGGACGTATTTGGCGGGCGGATGTGGGGGGCGGGAGACACGGAGGGGGGCAGGTTTGGCGCCATTTTTCTGGGCTTTAACCACTTGCCTACTAGGCCTATTTTTGACATTTTTTGTTTATAAGCTAAAATCAGTTGTTTTTGCTAGAAAATTACTTAGAACCCCCAAACATTATATATTTTTTTTTAGCAGAGACCCTAGAGAATAAAATGGAGATTATTGTAATATTTTTTATCACACCGTATTTGCGCAGCGGTCTTCCAAACGCAATTTTTTTGGGAAAAAAATCACTTTTTTGAATTAAAAAATAAGAATCCAGTAAAGTTAGCCCAATTTTTTTCCATAATGTGAAAGATAATGTTATCCTGAGTAAATAGATACCCAACATGTCATGCTTCAAAATTGCGCACGCTCACGGAATGGCGACGAACTTTGGTACTTAAAAATCCCCATAGGCGACACTTTAAAAATTTCTACAGGTTGCCATCTTAGAGTTACAGAGGAGGTCTAGGGCTCAAATTATTGCTCTCGCTCTAACGATCGCGGCGATACCTCACATGTGTGGTTTGAACACCGTTTACATATGTGGACGGGGTTTCCGTGTGCGTTTGCTTCTGCGCGCGAGCTAACGGGGACAGGACGCTTTAATTTTTTTTTTTTTTACTATTTATTTTATTTATTATTTTTTATTTTTACACCGTTTTTAAAAAAAAAAAATTATCATTTTTATTTCTAATACAAGGAATGTAAACATTCCTTGTAATAGAAATAGGCACGACAGGACCTCTTTTTTGTGAGATCTGGGGTCAAAAAGTCCTCAGATCTCACAAGTACACTAAAAGATGGAAAGGAAAAAAAAAAAATGACAAAAAAAAAAAAAAAAAGGGACCTTTAAGCCGGTTGCTCGGCAACGACGTTTGCCGTCGCTCCGGTCCTCCAAGACAATAGAGTCGAGTGAGGGCAAGCTTGCCCTCACTCGACATCCTGTCTGTGAGGATCCGGGACCGGATAGTTTTCCCCGCTCCCGGCGGGTCCGGTAAGCGGGGAAAAGGACCGGGACGCGGCGGGAGGGGGGGGGGAGGCACCCCTTCCGCCATCCCGGAGGGTGATCTCGCGGCGAATCCGCCGCTGGGACCACCCTTATCGGAAAGCCCATCGCCTGCAGTTTAAAAAAATACCATGGTTATGGCAGCTATCTGCTGCCATAACACCGGTATTTAGCTTTAAACTCAGGACGTATATGTACTATGGGCCGGTATTGAGGTGGTTAAAAGGCAGACTATTCAAACAGTCAGTTAAGCTTTTACTTTGCTTGAAGAGATGGGAATAATGTGGAAAACAAGCTTGAATGCAAACAGTCTGTAGATTGGTAAGCAATACTCGAGCCTTCCCACTGTTTGGTGATCATTAGACTTTATTTGTGCATCGGTAACCTTTTATTTATTGCCCTCCAATGCTTATCTTTGCAGACTGGGGCTCAAAACCTGAGACAAACACTGCATGGCAGATGATCTACTCTGACAGATCCTCCACATTTGCCTTACATCTGTTATCCTAGCTTGATTTTTTCATCCCTCTCCTCACTGACAGTATATCAGTATAGGAGCATATAAACTTATTCCACTCTCTTACATCTAATACCTGATGTATGAAGCTATACAGGGTGAGTTTTTGTAACCCTTACTCATTCATTTTTCATTCACCATACTTAATATATAATATATCCCACACTTATGAGTTGATTTTTCACTAGTCACCTTTTCTTTTAATCATAGATATCTACATGTTGCATTGAATGCAACATTGGAGAACACAAATTTTTATATAATTTAATCTGTGAAAAACTGGGTGGTTTGGTACTTTTCCTCACTATTTACATTTTGATTTTGCACCTTCTACCTGGTGTTCTATCTTTATATCTAATTTTACTTTCACCTTTTTTTTCTCACTATTGAATATTAAATAAATTACATATGGGGGGCGTGGCTTAGCGATGTCGCTGTGAAGACACGCTTAGTGGAGCTCCGTGACCTGCACCGGTGATCAAGCCCTTATCAGCCAGCGATATTCCCTTTGCTCTCCATGCCCAGCAGTGCTCAACCCCTGAGGGTACATGCCGCCAGCAAGAAGTCCGGCAAGGTGGCCCCTCCACAGCTTCTCCCGCAGGTGCCTTCTCCTCGGAGTCCTCCCTCCCCGATCCTGACCCCCGACCTGCCTCTTGCAGATTCACCTCCTGTGCCGGCCTCCTCCAGTCAGCCGCAGCACCCCCCCACATCGGAATGACGGGAGATGCTTTCCCTTATCCCCACCAAGCAGGACTTCACGGAGATGGCAGCTTCCATAGTGACCCAGCTCTCCCATGAAATCAACACTTTGAAGCAGCAGATTGACGGGGTGGATGCCAGGGTGGAAGTGGCCCAATCCTCCCTGTCTTCTAGGGTCTCCGTTCTGGAAACGTCTCAAGCCCTTTTTCAGAAACAGATGATCACCCTACAGCTGCAGCAGGACGATGGTGAGAATCGCAGCCGCAGGAACAATATTCGTCTGCGGGGGCTCCCTGAGTCCACCCAAGGCCCTGACCTTAAGGCCACTGTAGTGGCCATCTTCAACCAGCTGTTTGACCGCCCTGCCACCGAGGCCATTGAGATTGACCGAGTCCACAGGGTTCAGGCCCCCCGCAGCTTTGGAGCGGACCACCCCCGCAACGTCCTAGCCAGAGTCCATTTCTATTCCCTCAAGGAGGAGATCATGCGGAGGGCCTGGTCCAAGGGCCCATTAGACTTTGATGGGGCCACTGTTCGATTGTTCCCGGATCCGTCTCTCCTTACCTTACGGATGAGGGCCATCTTGAGACCCCTCCTGGAGTCAGTTCGCTCCGCCGGTGCCACCTATCACTGGGGCCATCCTTTCCACCTGGTGGTCCTGAAGGATGGGTCTCCCTACGCTCTCCGCTTGCCTGACCAACTCCCGGAGCTCTTTTCGTTCTTGGGGATCCCCCCAATCCAGGTCCCTGACTGGCTGAGCACTCCCTGGCAACAGGGTGCATCGAGATCCTCTTCCCCAAGACCTCAGCGTCACCAGAGGCGCCGTTCAAGATCCACCAGGCGAAGAGATCCGGAAGACACTCCTGCATCCCACGAACTGTAGGACCCTCCAGGCGGTACCCCCCCTTTTCCCTGATTGACTGATGGTCCCCTGGCCCTAGCCACTGTCTCTCCCTTGCCCTCCCCGCCACCCCCCTGGGTGGCCTATGGATCCCCCATAGGTATTGTTGCCTCCCCCTGGACCACGACCGCTTGTTTCCTTGCAGTGTGGCCCCCAGCCGCCGTTGCTTAGAGAGCCTTGGATCTTCGACGGGCCCTCACACTACTGTTGACTATGGTTTAAGGCCCATTACCACTTCTTAGGCGGTGTCCTGCTGGGGGCGGAGAAGTAGCATGTTATTTGCTTTTGGGGGCGGTGGGGGGGAAACCTGCTGAATGTAATGTTGAGGCTACTGCTTTGGGCATGTTAATATGGGTTTGGTTCTGCATTGATGGTCACCTCCGGTGACCATTTACCCATCCAACTGGACACCTGACCGTGGGGCCTCAGTTCCCGTTCTATTTTCAGGGCTGACACCGCCGGGTCACGTCTCCAGCTTCTCTCATAGAGTTCACCGCTTCCACTTCCCCGCACTAGATTGCGCACGGTTACGTTTAACCACATTGTAGTATTTGTCCTGATACACGGTTTACTTGATTCTGTTTGTGCTCCTCTCGTTTCCCTCCCTCTACTCTCATCCCCCTTTACCTCACAGGTTTTATCCGAGTCCATTTGCTTCTCCTCCTCTTTTCTCTCCCCCCCCTCCCTTTTTTTTTTCTTCCTCTTCTTTCCATCTCTCCTTGTGAACGGATCGTGGGCGCCGGTGTTAGCCATGCCGGCCCTACCTGCGCGCCCGCCACTGGGGTACCAGCTGACCTCACTGAATGTTCGGGGACTTTCCACCCCTGAAAAGCGATCCCGGTTGTTGTCCGACTTTAAACGCAGTCGCTCCCACGTGGCCTTTCTACAGGAGACGTATTTCCGAGTGGACTCAGTTCCCAAGTTGTACAGTAGGGACTACCCTTGGGTGTATCACGCCCCCTCGCCCATACCGAAGTCCAAGGGGGTGAGTATTGTCATTTCCAAGTCTACCCCCTGGTCCTTCTCCGCGTTGCAGGCAGACCCCCTGGGCAGATTTTTGCTGGTAAAGGGAGCTATTGGACATCAGTTGGTTACATTGGTGAATGTATAACTGCCTAATACTGACCAGGTGTCATTTTTGCAGCACCTAACTCCGATTGTCTTGGACTTTCGGGAAGGCCTTCTTGTTATGGGTGGCGATTTCAACTTTGCTCCTGAGCCCCTCCTCGACACCGCGAGAGGGTCCTCTCATCTCTCCTATGCACAGCTACGCAGACTGAAGTTGGAACTCTCCCTCCTCGACCTGGTTGATCCGTGGCGACTAGGGTTGAGCGAACACCTAGATGTCCGTGTTCGACGGGTTCGGCCGAACTTTAAAAAAAAGTCCGGGTCCGTGTCCCGGACTTTTACCGAACTTTTCCCGGACACCGAACCCCATTGAAGTCAATGGGGACCCGAACTTTAAGGCACTAAAATGGCTCTAAAACACCAAAGGAAAGGGCTAGAGTGCTGCAAATGGCAGCAAAACGTAATTAAGAGCATGGCAAGTGCTCTGCAAACAAATGTGGATAGGGAAATAACTTAAAACAACAAAAAAAAACAGAAAAATAAAACAATGTTCTTCTTCATCTCTGAAGGACGAGGCCCATATGGAGTAGGAGGGAGGTTGAGGTGGTGGTGGATGTGGCGGTGACTAGACATATGCCGGTTTTCGGTAATTCGATATATCGCGGTATTGCATAGCCACGGTATTGTTATTGTGGCATTTTTAAAATACCGAGTTTCTCTGTCAAGTCTGCCTGACTTGTGAATTGATACATTTCAGTGAGCTGGATGACTCATTCACTCACTCAGCTAACACCTTTCAGCATTAAGTCTCCTAACTATAAACAAAAATGATTACATTTGTATCTTTTCCTTCCCTCTGCCAGGGAGAAAGGAAGTTTAACCTCTTAAAGACTGGATCTTTTTCTGACACTTGCTGTTTGCAAGTTAAAATCAGTTTTTTTTTTTGCTAGAAAAGTACTTAGAACCCCCAAACATTTTATATATTTTTTTAGCAGAGACCCTACAGAATAAAATGGCGATTGTTGTAATATTTTATGTCACACTGTATTTGCGCAGCAGTCTTTCAAACGCAATGATTAGACTTTAATGAATAAAAAAAAAAAAAAAAACGTAACAGTAAAGTTATCCCAATTTTTTTTTTTTTTGTTACACAGAGAATCGTGAGAGAATCGTGATCTTTATTCCAAGCTAAAAAATCGTGATTCTCATTTTGGCCAGAATCGTGCAGCTCTAATAAATATATATATACACACACACACGCCTAGCAGCCCACATTACATTATTATATAGCCATCAAGCAGTGTCTGGCCTACCTGGTGATGACTGGTCCTGGCGCTCTGATCCGATGGCCTGGTCTTTAAAGGGGCAAATCCTTGCGATCCAGAAGTGGTTAAACCTGCAGGAGGACCGGTGTTTTTATCTATTAATGACTTTACTATTGCTTTAGGCCTGGTTCACATGTATGCGGGTTGGTGGTTCACATGTATGCGGGTTGGCGGTTCACATGTATGCGGGTTGGCGGCCCACATTTGCACAGGCATAGCAGCCCATTGATTTGAACGGGCTGCTATGCCCTCATTTTCCGCAGAAAAAAGGTGCATGCAGCATTTTTTTTAAATTCAGTGGCCTTGAAATCCATCCTGCTTTTGCACCATGCGACTAACCTGCAGTTCCTGCTCTGGCAAGCTTTCTGCATTTTTTGTATACGTGGGCACGGCATTTAAAAATAAACAGTTTGCGTGTGCAGCAACGGCAGGTAAGTCGCATGGTGCAAAAGAAGGATGGATTTCATGGCCACTGCATTTTTTTAAATTCTGCATGCACCTTTTTTCAGCTGAAAACGCAGGCATAGCAGCTCAAGCCCATTCACATCAATGGGCTGCTATGCCTGTGCAAATGTGGGCCCCCAACCCGCATACATGTGAACCAGGCCTAAAGCAATAGTAAAGTCATTAATAGATAAAAACACCGGTCCTCCTGCAGGTTTAACCAATTAATGACTTTACTATTGCTTTAGGCCTGGTTCACATGTATGCGGGTTGGGGGCCCACATTTGCACAGGCATAGCAGCCCATTGATGTGAATGGGCTTGAGCTGCTATGCCTGCGTTTTCAGCTGAAAAAAGGTGCATGCAGAATTTAAAAAAATGCAGTGGCCATGAAATCCATCCTTCTTTTGCACCATGCGACTTACCTGCCGTTGCTGCACACGCAAACTGTTTATTTTTAAATGCCGTGCCCACGTATACAAAAAATGCAGAAAGCTTGCCAGAGCAGGAACTGCAGGTTAGTCGCATGGTGCAAAAGCAGGATGGATTTCAAGGCCACTGAATTTTAAAAAAATGCTGCATGCACCTTTTTTCTGCGGAAAATGAGGGCATAGCAGCCCATTCAAATCAATGGGCTGCTATGCCTGTGCAAATGTGAACCACCAACCCGCATACATGTGAACCAGGCCTAAAGCAATAGTAAAGTAATTTATAAACAACACCTCCTTCAGGTTTAACCACTTCTTGACCACAAGGATTTGCCCTCTTAATGACCAGGCCATCGGATCGGAGCCGAGCGCCAGAACCAGTTATCACCAGTTAGGCCAGACACTGCTTGATGACCTATTTTAGGCCTGGTTCACAGAGTCTGTACTGACTGACTATATAATAATGTGCATAAGTGAACCAAAGCCCCTAAATTCAGCAATGAAATTGAAGTGAGGTGGAAATTTAATAATTTAAATTTAATAATAGAATACCGTGATAATACCGTATACCGTGGCAAAACCTTAATCAATTAATCGCAGCATGAAAATCTGATACCGTCACAAGCCTAGCGGTGACATAGGCGTGCGCACAGGGTGTGCTGGGTGTGCCTGGGCACACCCTAATCACCTAGGGCACATAGCATTGCCAGTGAGGAGATGGGAAAGATCTCCCTGGGACCTGCTCTGCTCTATTTCTCCTTGCCTACAGGTACATGGCCCCGATACATTACTCTCCCTGCTGGCAAACACATGCATGTGTATTTCAACTTTGGGGTGCACACCTTAATGCAATAGGCTGCGCACACCTATGGGCGGTGTAGGTGGAAGCGGCGGTGGAGGAGGACCAGGGCCGGATTAACAGCATCATGGGCTTGGTGCTGAGGATTTTGAAGGGCCTTAAGGGCCGTGCCTTGCCATGCACCCAGAGGAGGAAGGGTGCAGCCATGCATGCCTAATTCAACATGGGATGCTGTCTCTGAAGCCCATAAACACATCCATGCATCGCCAACTGTCCCTCCTTGTCCGGCCTTCACGCTGTGTGGGGAGGTTCTGAGGGTGCTGCCTGGGGAAGCGAGCATAGAAGCCAGACTTCTGTGTTTACAAGTGACAGAAGAGCGGTAACAGTGAATATGGCCAACCCGGGGCCTATATAAAAGGTAGGGGCCTGGAGCTGCAGCTCCAATAGCCCCTACATTAATCTGGCCCTGAGGAGGAGGACGAGGTAGCCAACACTGCTTCTTTTCAAAAATTTTAAATGAGGGTACACCCCAAAAGAGTGAGAAAGAGCAAAAATGGAACAATGGGTGGGTAAGGTCGGTATCCATTGCTATTCTGCATAAGGTACGGAAAAGTCCCGTGGGATCCATGCCTGGTTCATTTTAATGAACGTGAGCTTGTCCACATTGTCTCTGGACAGGCGGCTGCGCTTGTCTGTTATAACGCCCCCAGCCGTGCTAAATACCCGTTCAGATAATACACTGGCTGCAGGGCACGCCAGCACCTCCAAGGCGTAAAGGGCAAGCTCAAGCCATGTGCCCAATTTGGAGACCCAGAAGTTGAAGGGGGCAGACCCGTCATTCACTACATGTAGGCGTGTGCACACATACTGCTCCACCATGTTGGTAAAATGCTGCCTCCTGCTAAGACGTTCCATCTGAGCTGCTGGTGCTGCTGTTTGTTGTGGCGTGCTGACAAAGCTTTTCCACATTTCGGCCATGCTAACCCTGCCTTCTGAGGTGCTGGCGGTGCCCTGGTTGCGTTGGCGACCTCCTCCTCCTCCTCCTCTGCCTTGTGCTTCCACTGTGGCCCCGCTGTCAGATGGGAATGCCAGCAGCATGGCGTCTACCAGCGTGCGCTTGTACTCGCGCATCTTGCGATCGCGCTCCAGTGAGTGAATTAAGGACGGTACGTTGTCCTTGTAACGGGGATCCAGCAGCGTGGCCACCCAGTAATCAGCACAAGTTAGAATGTGGGCAACTCGGCGGTCGTTGTGGAGACACTGCAGCATGTAATCGCTCATGTGTGCCAGGCTGCCCAGAGGCAACGAAAGGCTGTCCTCTGTGGGAGGTGTATCGTCCGTGTCCTCTGTATCCCCCCAGCCACGCACCAGTGATGGCCATGAGCTGGCCTGGGTGCCACCCTGCTGTGAACATGGTTCCATCTCCTCCTCCAGCTCCTCCTCCTCCTCATCCTCCTCATCCTCCAGAACTGTGCCCCTGCTGGACAATTGCGTCCCTGGCGTTTGCGTGTGCAGGAACCCACCCTCGGAGCCCCTTGCGAATGACTGCCCTGAAAGCCTTGGAAATGTTACCTCTTCATCCTCCTCCTCCTCCTCATCCTGTGCCACATCCTCTTCCATCATCGCCCGAATTGTTTTTTCAAGGAGGCATAGAAGTGGGATAGTTAAGCTGAGAACGGCGTCATTGCCACTGGCCATGTTGGTGGAGTACTCAAAACAGCGCAACAAGGCACACAGGTCTCGCATGGAGGCCCAGTTAAATTAAATAGCGGAATAGAAAATATGATCCAAAAAAAGTGTATGTATATCACACGTACACAACCACACTGGGCCCCAATTACTATTGTTTGTACCCCTAAAAGGCTAGATGAGGAGTAGGGGGAGTATGGAACAGGCAGCACCCTCAAACCTTCAGAAGTATGAGATGAACCCCAACAACTTGGAAAGGTGGATCTCTCTCACACGTACCGACACAGACTATCCCGCAATTCAATTGATCCTCAAAGGTTTTTATTGAATAGCGGAATAGGAAATATGATCAAAAAAAGTGTATGTATCTCGCACGTACACAACCACACTAGGCCCCAATTACTATTGTTTGTACCCCTAAAAGGCTAGATGAGGAGTAGGGGGGGTATGGAACAGGCAGCACCCTCAAACCTTCAGAAGTATGAGATGAACCCCAACAACTTGGAAAGGTGGATCTCTCTCACACGTACCAACACAGACTATCCCCCAATTTAACTGATCCCCAAAGGTTTTTGATTAAATAGCGGAATAGAAAATATGATCCCAAAAAAGTGTATGTATATCACACGTACACAACCACACTAGGCCCCAATTACTATTGTTTGTACCCCTAAAAGGCTAGGAGTAGGGGGAGTATGGAACAGGCAGCACCCTCAAACCTTCAGAAGTATGAGATGAACCCCAACAACTTGGAAAGGTGGATCTCTCTCACACGTACCAACACAGACTATCCCCCAATTTAACTGATCCCCAAAGGTTTTTGATTAAATAGCGGAATAGAAAATATGATCCCAAAAAAGTGTATGTATATCACACGTACACAACCACACTAGGCCCCAATTACTATTGTTTGTACCCCTAAAAGGCTAGGAGTAGGGGGAGTATGGAACAGGCAGCACCCTCAAACCTTCAGAAGTATGAGATGAACCCCAACAACTTGGAAAGGTGGATCTCTCTCACACGTACCAACACAGACTATCCCCCAATTTAACTGATCCCCAAAGGTTTTTGATTAAATAGCGGAATAGAAAATATGATCCCAAAAAAGTGTATGTATATCACACGTACACAACCACACTAGGCCCCAATTACTATTGTTTGTACCCCTAAAAGGCTAGGAGTAGGGGGAGTATGGAACAGGCAGCACCCTCAAACCTTCAGAAGTATGAGATGAACCCCAACAACTTGGAAAGGTGGATCTCTCTCACACGTACCAACACAGACTATCCCCCAATTTAACTGATCCCCAAAGGTTTTTGATTAAATAGCGGAATAGAAAATATGATCCCAAAAAAGTGTATGTATATCACACGTACACAACCACACTAGGCCCCAATTACTATTGTTTGTACCCCTAAAAGGCTAGGAGTAGGGGGGAGTATGGAACAGGCAGCACCCTCAAACCTTCAGAAGTATGAGATGAACCCCAACAACTTGGAAAGGTGGATCTCTCTCACACGTACCAACACAGACTATCCCCCAATTTAACTGATCCCCAAAGGTTTTTGATTAAATAGCGGAATAGAAAATATGATCCCAAAAAAGTGTATGTATATCACACGTACACAACCACACTAGGCCCCAATTACTATTGTTTGTACCCCTAAAAGGCTAGGAGTAGGGGGAGTATGGAACAGGCAGCACCCTCAAACCTTCAGAAGTATGAGATGAACCCCAACAACTTGGAAAGGTGGATCTCTCTCACACGTACCAACACAGACTATCCCCCAATTTAACTGATCCCCAAAGGTTTTTGATTAAATAGCGGAATATAAAATATGATCCCAAAAAAGTGTATGTATATCACACGTACACAACCACACTAGGCCCCAATTACTATTGTTTGTACCCCTAAAAGGCTAGGAGTAGGGGGAGTATGGAACAGGCAGCACCCTCAAACCTTCAGAAGTATGAGATGAACCCCAACAACTTGGAAAGGTGGATCTCTCTCACACGTACCAACACAGACTATCCCCCAATTTAACTGATCCCCAAAGGTTTTTGATTAAATAGCGGAATAGAAAATATGATCCCAAAAAAGTGTATGTATATCACACGTACACAACCACACTAGGCCCCAATTACTATTGTTTGTACCCCTAAAAGGCTAGGAGTAGGGGGGAGTATGGAACAGGCAGCACCCTCAAACCTTCAGAAGTATGAGATGAACCCCAACAACTTGGAAAGGTGGATCTCTCTCACACGTACCAACACAGACTATCCCCCAATTTAACTGATCCCCAAAGGTTTTTGATTAAATAGCGGAATAGAAAATATGATCCCAAAAAAGTGTATGTATATCACACGTACACAACCACACTAGGCCCCAATTACTATTGTTTGTACCCCTAAAAGGCTAGGAGTAGGGGGAGTATGGAACAGGCAGCACCCTCAAACCTTCAGAAGTATGAGATGAACCCCAACAACTTGGAAAGGTGGATCTCTCTCACACGTACCAACACAGACTATCCCCCAATTTAACTGATCCCCAAAGGTTTTTGATTAAATAGCGGAATATAAAATATGATCCCAAAAAAGTGTATGTATATCACACGTACACAACCACACTAGGCCCCAATTACTATTGTTTGTACCCCTAAAAGGCTAGGAGTAGGGGGAGTATGGAACAGGCAGCACCCTCAAACCTTCAGAAGTATGAGATGAACCCCAACAACTTGGAAAGGTGGATCTCTCTCACACGTACCAACACAGACTATCCCCCAATTTAACTGATCCCCAAAGGTTTTTGATTAAATAGCGGAATAGAAAATATGATCCCAAAAAAGTGTATGTATATCACACGTACACAACCACACTAGGCCCCAATTACTATTGTTTGTACCCCTAAAAGGCTAGGAGTAGGGGGGAGTATGGAACAGGCAGCACCCTCAAACCTTCAGAAGTATGAGATGAACCCCAACAACTTGGAAAGGTGGATCTCTCTCACACGTACCAACACAGACTATCCCCCAATTTAACTGATCCCCAAAGGTTTTTGATTAAATAGCGGAATAGAAAATATGATCCCAAAAAAGTGTATGTATATCACACGTACACAACCACACTAGGCCCCAATTACTATTGTTTGTACCCCTAAAAGGCTAGGAGTAGGGGGAGTATGGAACAGGCAGCACCCTCAAACCTTCAGAAGTATGAGATGAACCCCAACAACTTGGAAAGGTGGATCTCTCTCACACGTACCAACACAGACTATCCCCCAATTTAACTGATCCCCAAAGGTTTTTGATTAAATAGCGGAATAGAAAATATGATCCCAAAAAAGTGTATGTATATCACACGTACACAACCACACTAGGCCCCAATTACTATTGTTTGTACCCCTAAAAGGCTAGGAGTAGGGGGAGTATGGAACAGGCAGCACCCTCAAACCTTCAGAAGTATGAGATGAACCCCAACAACTTGGAAAGGTGGATCTCTCTCACACGTACCAACACAGACTATCCCCCAATTTAACTGATCCCCAAAGGTTTTTGATTAAATAGCGGAATAGAAAATATGATCCCAAAAAAGTGTATGTATATCACACGTACACAACCACACTAGGCCCCAATTACTATTGTTTGTACCCCTAAAAGGCTAGGAGTAGGGGGAGTATGGAACAGGCAGCACCCTCAAACCTTCAGAAGTATGAGATGAACCCCAACAACTTGGAAAGGTGGATCTCTCTCACACGTACCAACACAGACTATCCCCCAATTTAACTGATCCCCAAAGGTTTTTGATTAAATAGCGGAATAGAAAATATGATCCCAAAAAAGTGTATGTATATCACACGTACACAACCACACTAGGCCCCAATTACTATTGTTTGTACCCCTAAAAGGCTAGGAGTAGGGGGAGTATGGAACAGGCAGCACCCTCAAACCTTCAGAAGTATGAGATGAACCCCAACAACTTGGAAAGGTGGATCTCTCTCACACGTACCAACACAGACTATCCCCCAATTTAACTGATCCCCAAAGGTTTTTGATTAAATAGCGGAATAGAAAATATGATCCCAAAAAAGTGTATGTATATCACACGTACACAACCACACTAGGCCCCAATTACTATTGTTTGTACCCCTAAAAGGCTAGGAGTAGGGGGGAGTATGGAACAGGCAGCACCCTCAAACCTTCAGAAGTATGAGATGAACCCCAACAACTTGGAAAGGTGGATCTCTCTCACACGTACCAACACAGACTATCCCCCAATTTAACTGATCCCCAAAGGTTTTTGATTAAATAGCGGAATAGAAAATATGATCCCAAAAAAGTGTATGTATATCACACGTACACAACCACACTAGGCCCCAATTACTATTGTTTGTACCCCTAAAAGGCTAGGAGTAGGGGGAGTATGGAACAGGCAGCACCCTCAAACCTTCAGAAGTATGAGATGAACCCCAACAACTTGGAAAGGTGGATCTCTCTCACACGTACCAACACAGACTATCCCCCAATTTAACTGATCCCCAAAGGTTTTTGATTAAATAGCGGAATATAAAATATGATCCCAAAAAAGTGTATGTATATCACACGTACACAACCACACTAGGCCCCAATTACTATTGTTTGTACCCCTAAAAGGCTAGGAGTAGGGGGGAGTATGGAACAGGCAGCACCCTCAAACCTTCAGAAGTATGAGATGAACCCCAACAACTTGGAAAGGTGGATCTCTCTCACACGTACCAACACAGACTATCCCCCAATTTAACTGATCCCCAAAGGTTTTTGATTAAATAGCGGAATAGAAAATATGATCCCAAAAAAGTGTATGTATATCACACGTACACAACCACACTAGGCCCCAATTACTATTGTTTGTACCCCTAAAAGGCTAGGAGTAGGGGGAGTATGGAACAGGCAGCACCCTCAAACCTTCAGAAGTATGAGATGAACCCCAACAACTTGGAAAGGTGGATCTCTCCCACACGTACCAACACAGACTATCCCCCAATTTAACTGATCCCCAAAGGTTTTTGATTAAATAGCGGAATAGAAAATATGATCCCAAAAAAGTGTATGTATATCACACGTACACAACCACACTAGGCCCCAATTACTATTGTTTGTACCCCTAAAAGGCTAGGAGTAGGGGGAGTATGGAACAGGCAGCACCCTCAAACCTTCAGAAGTATGAGATGAACCCCAACAACTTGGAAAGGTGGATCTCTCTCACACGTACCAACACAGACTATCCCCCAATTTAACTGATCCCCAAAGGTTTTTGATTAAATAGCGGAATAGAAAATATGATCCCAAAAAAGTGTATGTATATCACACGTACACAACCACACTAGGCCCCAATTACTATTGTTTGTACCCCTAAAAGGCTAGGAGTAGGGGGAGTATGGAACAGGCAGCACCCTCAAACCTTCAGAAGTATGAGATGAACCCCAACAACTTGGAAAGGTGGATCTCTCTCACACGTACCAACACAGACTATCCCCCAATTTAACTGATCCCCAAAGGTTTTTGATTAAATAGCGGAATAGAAAATATGATCCCAAAAAAGTGTATGTATATCACACGTACACAACCACACTAGGCCCCAATTACTATTGTTTGTACCCCTAAAAGGCTAGGAGTAGGGGGAGTATGGAACAGGCAGCACCCTCAAACCTTCAGAAGTATGAGATGAACCCCAACAACTTGGAAAGGTGGATCTCTCTCACACGTACCAACACAGACTATCCCCCAATTTAACTGATCCCCAGAGGTTTTTGATTAAATAGCGGAATAGAAAATATGATCCCAAAAAAGTGTATGTATATCACACGTACACAACCACACTAGGCCCCAATTACTATTGTTTGTACCCCTAAAAGGCTAGGAGTAGGGGGAGTATGGAACAGGCAGCACCCTCAAACCTTCAGAAGTATGAGATGAACCCCAACAACTTGGAAAGGTGGATCTCTCTCACACGTACCAACACAGACTATCCCCCAATTTAACTGATCCCCAAAGGTTTTTGATTAAATAGCGGAATAGAAAATATGATCCCAAAAAAGTGTATGTATATCACACGTACACAACCACACTAGGCCCCAATTACTATTGTTTGTACCCCTAAAAGGCTAGGAGTAGGGGGAGTATGGAACAGGCAGCACCCTCAAACCTTCAGAAGTATGAGATGAACCCCAACAACTTGGAAAGGTGGATCTCTCTCACACGTACCAACACAGACTATCCCCCAATTTAACTGATCCCCAGAGGTTTTTGATTAAATAGCGGAATAGAAAATATGATCCCAAAAAAGTGTATGTATATCACACGTACACAACCACACTAGGCCCCAATTACTATTGTTTGTACCCCTAAAAGGCTAGGAGTAGGGGGAGTATGGAACAGGCAGCACCCTCAAACCTTCAGAAGTATGAGATGAACCCCAACAACTTGGAAAGGTGGATCTCTCTCACACGTACCAACACAGACTATCCCCCAATTTAACTGATCCCCAAAGGTTTTTGATTAAATAGCGGAATAGAAAATATGATCCCAAAAAAGTGTATGTATATCACACGTACACAACCACACTAGGCCCCAATTACTATTGTTTGTACCCCTAAAAGGCTAGATGAGGAGTAGGGGGAGTATGGAACAGGCAGCACCCTCAAACCTTCAGTATGAGATTGTGTTCACTGTACCCCACAAAGATTGAGTTCACTGCACCCCACAATGATTGTGTTCACTGCACCCCACAAAGATTGTGTTCACTGCACCTCACAAAGATTGTGTTCACTGTACCCCCCAAAGATTGTGTTCACTGCACCCCACAAAGATTCTGTTCACTGTACCCCACAAAGATTGTGTTCACTGCACCCCAAAAAGATTGTGTTCACTGCACCCCAAAAAGGATGTTGTTCACTGCACCCCAAAAAGGATGTTGTTCACTCCACCCCAAAAAGATTGTGTTCACTGCACCCCACAAAGATTGTGTTCACTGCACCCCAAAAAGATTGTGTTCACTGCACCCCAAAAATGATTTTGTTCACTGCACCCCAAAAAGGATTTTGTTCACTGCACCCCAAAAAGGATGTTGTTCACTCCACCCCAAAAAGATTGTGTTCACTGCACCCCAAAAAGATTGTGTTCACTGCACCCCACAAAGGATTTTGTTCACTGCACCCCAAAAAGATTGTGTTCACTGCACCCCAAAAAGGATGTTGTTCACTGCACCCCAAAAAGGATTTTGTTCACTGCACCCCAAAAAGATTGTGTTCACTGCACCCCACAAAGGATTTTGTTCACTGCACCCCACAAAGATTGTGTTCACTGCACACCAAAAAGGATTGTGTTCACTGCACCCCAAAAAGATTTTGTTCACTGCACCCCAAAAAGATTGTGTTCACTGCAGCCCAAAAAGATTGTGTTCACTGCAGCCCAAAAAGATTGTGTTCACTGCAGCCCAAAAAGATTGTGTTCACTGCAGCTCACACACAGAAAAATGGATGTGGATCACTGACACCTGCCTATCTCCAATCCCACACCACACAGCAATATCGATTGTAGTTTGTAGAACACAGTTTCCCTAAAATTCAGCAGACTCTGTCCCTAACAGGATTGAGAAGAGATCGTAGATCAGGATTGAGTGCAGACCCCACCCCCCACACAGCAATATCGATTGTAGTTTGTAGAAGACACTGACCCTATATAATTCAGCAGACTCTATCCCTAAAATGCCTACAACTCGCCCTGCCTAAACACTCCGACCTGTCCCTCAATTCTATCCGGACACAAATGGTTTTTTCCTGCCTATCTTTCCCTAATCAGCAGCCAGCACGTTGATGTGTGCTCTGTCCCTGAATCTAAGCAGCATAATGACGCCGCTGCGGCTGCCTCGAACTTATAAAGACTTGGTCACATGCTTCAGACGGCCAATCACAGCTACTGAGACATTTGCAGGCATGGCTGGGATGGCTTAAGGCACACCAGTTAAACGATTGTTGATTGGCTGTTGAAAGCCCGCCATGAAAAGAGCGCCAAAGCATGCAAAACCCGGAAATAAAACGACCGAACACGGATTTTTACCCGAACATACAGTAAAGTGTCCGTGTCCGTGTTCGGGTACAAAAAATCCAATTATTCGGTACGAACACGAATAATACAGTCCGTGTTCGCTCAACACTAGTGGCGACTGATGCATCCAGGTGAGCGGGACTACACCTACTATTCTGCCACACACAACACCTATACCAGAATAGACCGTTTCCTGATCCCTCAGAGCGCTCTCCCCCTGGTCACTTCCACTCATATTGTTTCCTTCTCTATGTCTGACCACTCCCCTGTCCACCTCACCATTAACTGGGACTCTAGACCGCCGAGACCCCCGACCTGGTGACTGAACGAATCGCTCCTTCAGTATCCAGAGGTGCGGGCGGAGATCGACGTGGCCCTGTCAGCGTACTTTGCGGATAATGCAGACCCCTCCCTGTCGCCCTCGGTCGTCTGGGAGGCCCACAAGTGTGTCATCCAGGGAGGTCCTCATTCGTGTGGGCTCGCGTCGAAAACGGGAGTGGGAGAGCGCCGTGGCTGCTCTCCTAGCTCGCATTGACACGCTGAGCTCGTCCCATAAACGTTCCCTGGCGGCGGAACACTTGGTGCCCCTCACTCGAGCTAGGGAGGAACTGAATACCCGGTTATTCCACAAAGCAGTGCGGAGCCTGGCCTGGACCAGGCGTCACTTTTAGGAGTATTCAAACAAGCCTAGGACGATGCTGGCACGGGCCCTGCGTGGTCCCAGGCGGCGCACCGTCATCGCCCA
This sequence comes from Pelophylax lessonae, assembly GCF_965119305.1. Taxonomy (NCBI): domain Eukaryota; kingdom Metazoa; phylum Chordata; class Amphibia; order Anura; family Ranidae; genus Pelophylax; species Pelophylax lessonae. The sequence continues at coordinate 225,168,147 of NC_138769.1, forward strand.
GGTGCAGTCGACCTTGGGGCGGAGGGTCCATACATTGGCGGCGATTGCAGATGAGTTTTGCAGTTACTACCATTCTTTGTACAACCTTCACTCCTCTGGTCCTCCTTCACCGGATTCGCCTGGTCTGGCTGCGGCCGCAGCCTACGTCGGGGATCTGGCATGCCCTCCCTGTCGGAGGAACAAGCAGCCGACCTGGAGGGGGAGATTACAGAGGATGAACTAACCCTGGCTCTCTCCACCTCCAAGCCGCACAAGGCGCCAGGCCCCGACGGTTTTACTCTTCCCTATTACCAGCAGTTTGCGGCAAGTCTCCATGCTCCCCTTCTGGCTCATTTAAATGCTGTCAGGGAGGGCGGCTCTTTGCCTGCAGACTCCCTCCGGGCATATATTACCCTTATACACAAGGATGTTAAGGATCCCACCTCCTGCGGCAGTTACCGCCCCATCTCCCTTCTCAATGCGGATCTTAAGCTATTCGCAAAGATTCTCACCAACAGACTTCTGCCCCACATACCGCACCTGATCCATTATGACCAGGTGGGTTTTGTACCGCTCCAGGAGGCGAGGGACAATACGACCCGGGTGATTGACCTTATCCATTTCGCTCGTTCCTCTCGTCGCCCGATGGTGCTCCTCTCCACCGACGCCGAAAAGGCGTTTGACAGGGTGGCCTGGGATTTTATCAGGGCCACCCTGTCCCACGTTGGCCTGGGCCCCAAGCTGCTGCAGTGCATCCTGGCCCTCTACTCCTCGCCCTCGGCGGCGGTACGGGTCAATGAATGGCGGTCTGATTTTTTTTTTCCCGATAACGAACGGTACTCGTCAGGGCTGCCCTTTGTCCCCCCTGATCTTTGTTCTGGTCCTTGAACCGTTTCTCTGCACGCTCTGGGGGAATCTAGATATCACAGGCCTACAATTAGCAGGCGGCCACCATAAAGTGGCTGCTTACGCGGACGATTTGATTTTCTTTGTCACAAACCCCGTCATGTCACTTCCGAATATTCTGCACACTCTCGATGTTTATGGTAAACTTTCAAATTACAAGATCAATCTCACTAAGTCTGCGGCACTTAATATCTCTTCCCCTGCGGCGGCCGAGCGCGCCCTCCGGTCCTCCTTCCCATTTCACTGGGCCGACAAGTCTCTGGTGTTCCTGGGGATTCGCATCACGGCGGATCCACTCGACTTCTTTCAGGCAAATTTTCCTCCTCTCCTGGGAACCCTCAAGGCGGATATTCAAACTTGGCAGTTGCTAACGCTAACCTGGTTCGGGCGTTGCAGCGCCCTTAAAATGAACGTACTCCCCAGACTCCTCTATGTCCACCAGGCTTTGCCGATTGTGGTCCCTATCACTTTTTTTACCCAGGTGCGGGCGCTGTTTCGATCCTTCATCTGGGCCTCTAGGTCCCCCTAGGATCGGGATTCGGATCCTCTCCCTCCCCAAGGTGAGGGGGGGCGTGGGTCTGCCAGACCTCCTCCGCTATTACAGAGCTTCCCACCTTGTGCGGGTTCTCGACTGGCATGGTAATGCGGCAGCTAAGCAGTGGGTGGGCCTGGAGAATGGTGTGGCAGGCCGACCCTTGCCCCTGGCCCCTTGGTCGCCCATAACACCTGCTGACCCTCTTCTCTCTCACCCGGAGATCGTGGCCTGGCCGGGGACTTCCTTAGACCCCCTCAGTGCTCTACATATCCGACACTTCCTCCTCCATATGCAGAAAACAGGCTACACTCCTCGACCACTGACGCCGTTTGAGGCCCTGTGTCGAGACGGTGACCCCCCTAGACATGCTCTGTCCTTCCTTTACTCCCTCCTTCTGGATCTGGACGGGGGATCACAATTGCCCTTCATGAAACAATGGGAGCGCGACCTCGACGTCTCTTTCACGCCCAAGCAGACGGAAAAGATCCTGACCTTGGCCCACAAGGCCTCCCTGGCTTGTAAATCCCAAGAAATCAGTTACAAAATTCTCACCAGGTGGTACAGGGTCCCTGCGGTCCTCCACAAAATGAGCGGGGATTGCCCTGACAGGTGTTGGAGATGTGGCTCTGAGGGAGGGACAATGCTTCACATTTTTTGGGAATGCCCTTCACTGCGGGCATTCTGGAGCGAGGTAGCATCAGTCATCAAACAGCTTACTGCGGTCGAGGTGGGAGACGACCCTGCACTGTGCCTATTGCACCTTACAGGGAGGCCAATTCAGAAATACCGGAAGTCTTTGACAATCCATCTCCTCAATGCCGCGAAGGCCTGCATCCCAGCCTTGTGGAGACAGACTCAACCCCCCACTCGGAAATTATGGTTCTCTAAGATAGTGGAAACCCACCATATGGAGGACCTGACTGCAACATTGAAAAACACAGAAGAACTCACAAGGGACCATTCCCCCCCCCCCCCCTCTCCCTTCCTGTGTCCCCCCTCCTCCCCCTTTGTTCTTACGTGGCTGTTTATTTGTTGCCAGTTATGTTACCTGTCATTAATTGCTGTATCTGGACCCGCCTCTCCTAGGCGATATGTAAGGTGTCCTCGGTTAGGGGTTGGCGGCACGTCTTTGCGCCTCCCCTGGCATGCAAATGCACCGAGTGCACCTTCCTTTTCTATATTTTTGCAGATTGTTCTCATGAGGCACCTGCATAGATCTGTACACGGTCACAGCGTATTTGTCATCACCATGTTCACTTTCGTGCCTGACTGCTGCTGTATTTCACTGTTGACTTTTTCTGTTAACTGGAGTGACTTTGTTCCCGTCCTCCCACTGCCTTTTTGTACGGTGCTTTGTTCTCAAAGAAATGTAAAAAAAAAAAAAAAAAAATTACATATCTAATATATACACTCCCTTCCTCTCTTTGATCCACATTATCCAGGATCTATGGCAGACTCCTCTATTTGTTTTTTTAAAAAAAAACGTATATATAAATTCTACACTTCCCATTTTGACCACCAAACAAGGGTAAGACCATTTTGTTATATATTTTTTGCAGTTTATTGCTTATATTTGACCCTCTTTTTGCCCGGTCTTTTGTTTGCGCTCAAAAGTTTTCCAGCTCTTTGCCGCTCCCCCTCCTAACTTGGTAGGTCCCCCCTGGGGTAATATTTCGCCCTGAGGGTGACCTAGTCTTCCAATACGCCCCCCCTTTGGGCTTTCTGATGACTCATTCCTCACATTTTTTTTCTCCCTTGTTGTCCCCTTCCCTCCCAATCCCCCCCCCCCTTCCCCCTGTGTCCATAGGTGTTATGATTTCTGAGATGTGAACTTATATTGAAACTACTCATGATTCTTGAGAAATAAAAACTATATTTCTTTCTTTATCAGAATAGAAAATAATTGCTAAGACTTTCTGATATTAACTCTCAAAGTAAATGAAATAATGCAGACTAAATGAATATATTTTCGAAGTATAGACCAGAATTAAAAACATTGTATGGTTGTACTGATGTATTGTTGTTTGCAATTTTTATTATTGTATTATATATCCTTAGATCACTTTAACATGCTAAATATGAATGTATAAATACTCTTGCTGGACCCTGAGGAAGCACCCATTGCGAAACGCGTAGTTCCAGCAACGGTTATACATCACTGTGTGCCCTTTATAGGATTTTTCCAATGAAATGATCAGATGTGATCAAACAATGTAGATTTTATCAATATTATATGTAATTTGTATGTCATTATATTTAAATAAAATTTTGTGATACTTTTTAATTCTTTTTTTTTGTGACTTGTGATATATACGCATACACAGGTATCTTAAGAGGCACATTTAGGCTACATTCACACCTGAGCGTAGCGTTTTCGCACATTTTTACCGCGATTTACAGGCGTTTTTTGTGCAGGCGTTTTTAGATTGAATAGAGACCAAAAACGCCTGTAATCTGCCCAAAAAGAAGCTCATGTACTTTTTTGAGCGTTGGGCCTTTTGCTCACAGCGTCAAAATGCTCAGATATGAACAGGGGCCATTAAAATGAATAGGATTTGTCTTGTTGGGCGTTTTGAGAGCTGATCCTAGAGCAGAAAAACTCCCCAAAAACGCCCCAAAATGCCTACATGTGAACGGAGCCTCAAATCCCCCTTGGTGTAGCTCAACCACTTTGGTTGATCTACCCCCACCCCCCCCCTGTTTTCCATAACGAATATATATACTTGTTATATATAACTGTTGGAAGGCGGATATAGAAGATACCTCATAAGAAGGTAAAGAGAGCAGAGTAGAAAGGAAGGCAGGCAAGTAAGGGAGGAAGGTAGATGAGGAAGGGAGGGAATAATGGAGAAGGTGAGTAAGAAGAAGAGGGGAGAGAAAAGAGAGGGGGGGGGAGGGGGGAGGCTTCGGCATCAGGGTCTTACCATCACCTCTAAACTGAAAAAGCAAGTTATTGTAGAGTCCAATATATAAGTTGGGCTATAAATAAAAGCAAAAGAACACATGGGTGGCCTAAGTAGTGGACAATCCAGGTGGACCCACAGAAGGGGATGAGGCGGAGAGATCAACAAAGGAAGGAGTGTTCTCAAACTGAATCCAAGTAGCCCAGATCTTATATCCCCGATCAAGTTGCCCCTTGGAAATAAAGGTCAAATCTTCCAAAAGTGCAACCGAATCTACCTTGCTGACCCACTGACGTAGGGAGGGTGGATCAGGGTGGCCCCAGTTGGTCGGTATCAGGGCCTTCGCAGCATTCAAGAGGTGAGGTATTATTGAACATTTATATGATCCCAAAGGTTCTTGAGTGCAGTGGAAGAGGACAGTCCATGGGTCAAAAGGTATAGTGATACCTGTGATCCAGGTTATGGTAGAGAGTATAGATCTCCAGTATGGTTGTATGACGGGGCAAGACCACCAGATGTGAGCATGGGTAGTCCACTTGTCCACAATTCCGCCAACATAGCGATGAATATGACGGAAACATTGCATGTAATTTAGATGGTATATAGTGCCACCTCGGTAAAAGTTTGTTATTGACTTCTGCTGTTCTAGTGGATAGGGAGGAAGACAGTGTTAACCATAGGATCACGGATTTTTGAGAGTCAGAGAGCGGAGCAGCCAAGTCAAGTTCCCACTTAAGCAAGTAGCACGGGTCATCTGGGTACTGCAAATCCAAGAGAGCCTCGTAGAACAGGGAGACAGCATGGGGGATCGGCTGCTGGTTGCAGTATGGACTCGATGGGATTAAGATCTGAGTAACTGCATAGTGGCTGGGGAAGTGACCGTAAAAGTTTGACAGTTGCCTATATCTCCATTCATCCAGAAAAGAGGGCTGCCGTGGGTGTGGTGAAGAAGGAGCTCAGATTTGGGCTTCCACTGCTGAAAGCCTGGGTTCATGAGTCCAGGTGGAAACCGTGCGTGATCTAGAAGGGGCATAAGGGGTGAGTTATACTCCCATGACAATTTTTTGTGCAAGGAGTCCCAGATGTCCAGAGTAGAGGTGGTAAGTGGAGAAGTCATAGAGGAGAGGGACCTGTATTTGCGTGGAATCCAGGGGGACCTGGAAAAGTCAACCTACACTTTAGCATTGCTCGCACATTTCAAATCTGCTATCCTGGACAAGACTACAGCATGGTAATAGTTTCACCTGTGGAAGAGCCAGACCACCCATCGTTTTGGGGCGGTGGAGGATCAACCTGGCTACCCTAGGGTGTCTCCCCTTCCAGATAAATTTAGACATCAAACCCTGCACAATAGAAGAGAATCCCACTGGCACTCCCAACGGCAACATCTGGAACAAGAGAGGGGGAAGTATGGACATCTTAATAACATTAATTTTCCCCAGCTAAGAGTGCGGTATGGATGACCACCGATGGAAAAGGGCCTTAATGTTATTAAGCAACGGAATATAATTATAGTGAAAGAGCATGTGAATTTTGGGGGTGAGATGGACACCCAGGTATTTCAGACTATGTGATTGCCAACAAAAGGGAAAGGAGGAGTGGAGAGTAGAAGTTATAGAGTGGGGGACATTTATATACAAAATTTTGGACTAGGTCATATTTATTTTAAAGTTGGAAAGGGATTGATATTCATTAAAAACAAGATGGCGCCGCTGCGGGACTCCGTCCTCCGGCTCAGCATCCCGATCCATCCGCAGGGGGATCTCTCCAGGACCAGATCCATCTTCAGCCTCAGGCAAGTCCTCAGTCTCCATCCTCTCCCCCCAACTCTGAGCCCTCATCACCGGCGTCCAGAAGCCCGGCCAAATATAGGCTGCGGTTTGCCATCCTCCCCCATGAGGCCTGCTCAGCCGATATGGACACCTTATCGGCTCCCTCACCAGACCCTTTTCAGAACTTTCCCCTTTCTGATCAGCCTCTTTCAGTCTCTTTGATGATCGACATGCTGCGGACCCTGAGAACCTCCATACATGCCAATACCCAATCTTGCCTGAGAGAATGCAGAGCAGATATTGCTCATTTGGGAGAAAGGGTTAACCAGGTTGAACTCCAAATGGGTGAAGTTACCTCCTCATTCAACTCCCTTGTGGACTCTCACTCCTCACACCATGAGATTATCTCCTCTATGCAGGCAAAAATAGCAGATTTAGAGGATAGATCTCGCAGGAACAACCTGAAGATCCGAGGAATCCCAGAAGAAGTCCTGCCGCAACAACTCCCCCACTTTGCCAAAGATCTATTCCTGGCAGTTCTTCCGTCTCTTACCAATGCTGATCTAACCATTGATAGGATTCATAGGATCCCCAAACCCTCTTTCCTGCCCAAAGAAACTCCCCGTGATGTGCTGCTCCGCATCCATTTCTTTCAAGTTAAAGAGGAACTTCTCTCGGCCTTCCGCCAAAAGAAACACCTTCCACCCCAGGCTGCCAACCTCCAAGTTCTCCCGGATCTCTCCCAATTCACCCTCCAAAGACGCCGCAACCTCTCTCCCATTACGAAGGCCTTGCGCAACCACAAGCTGATCTACCGCTGGAAATACCCGGCTAAGCTGGAAATCTTTCGTGAAGGCTCTAAGCATTTTGTTACCACCATGGAAGAGGGACTGTTTCTCCTTAGAACCTGGAACATCTTGCCTGAGGATCAGGATGGGCACAATATGGCCGCCCCCTCACCTCCAGCTCACCTGCGCCAGGAGTGGCAAACGGTTTCCTATCAGCGTTCCTCCAAGAAGAACAAGGGAGCTAAGGGGGCCTCTCTCATTGCATATCATCCCCTAGTTCCCTGAGCGTACGGCGGGTACTCCCGGATGTACCCGTTACCCCCTCCACCGTGCAGTGTTAACTGCTCTGGCCATCCCATGGCCACCTTTTTACCTTCTGCTTTTTTCTTTTTTTTTGTTGTTGTGACTTTTATGCTTTTATTTTTGACCTGTTTTTTTTCACAAGGTCTCTAGCGCTCTTATGGTCAAGCGTTACTTTGATCTACTTCTCATGCTAACTGTGCACTTCTCCTCTACTATGGAACACCAAACTGTTTCTGTCCATACCTCCTGGATACCAATCTACGTACCTCTCTTCTCCTCCTTGCCTCATCCCTGGACGCTCATCGTCCCAGCGAGGTACACCCTGTATCTGCTATCCAGGACTCCTCCTCCCCACCTCCCTTACTTCTCATTCCAACGATGATACCCTGACCCTCCTCCCACCCCCATGCTATGGGTGTGAAGTTTGTGTCAATTAATGCCCGGGGCCTCAACCACCCGGCTAAGAGGAGATCTCTGTGGCAAGAGGCTTTACACCTAAAAGCGGATGTCCTCACAGCCCAGGAGACACATTTTAACATTCATGCCTCCCCAAAATGCTCACATCCGGCCTTCCCTCACATCTTCCAAGCTTCGGCCAGTGAAAAGAAAAGAGGAGTGCTGATCGCCATACGAGATACTGTCACCTTCTCCCTTACGGACTCCTTGATTGATCCTGATGGTCGGTATATAGTTCTAAAATGTATTAACAACCTTCCACTTACCATTGTGTCTGTGTATGCACCTAATTCTAAACAGGTTAAATTTCTCTGCACACTTTTGAAAAAAGTGTCGCGCTCTAGATATGGCAATCTTGTTGTATGTGGGGATTTGAATGCTCCAGTTAATCCAGGCCTCGACACGTCCTCCCCTCGCAGCGGAGGTGCCCCCTCCTTGGCGGCCCTGCTGGAGTCGGAGGACCTGTACGATGCTTGGCGTTGTTTGCACTCTACTGACAGGTACTACTCCCTGTGTCACAACTCCTACTCTCGCCTAGATTTCTTTTTAGTAGACAAGTCTCTCCTGCAGAGGGTCTCCGAAGCCTCTATTCATGATATCGTGTGGTCTGATCACGCCCCGATATCCCCCCTTCTGGAAGAAGGTAATTCTTTCGCCACGGCGAGTGTGGAGATGTAACGCGTTCCTTTTCAAAGATCCTAACACCCAACACCTGATCTCCCAACAGCTTCAACAATATTTCTCCTCCTCAAGCTTAACGCCCAACTCCGTAAATCCTTCCGCCTGAAATTGGACAAAATACTTGCTGATATCCGAACTTAAGATGCCCAGAATATGACCTCCCCTTCCCAAGCCCTAGCGGATGAGATAGCTACTCTCCGACACTCCCTCAGAGAACTCCTGTCCTCCCAACACGACAACTACATGTGTAAATTGAAACTGGATTACTATGCCAATAACAACAAGGCAGGCAAACTGCTAGCCAATCGCCTCAAGGCCCGTAGGTCCAAATCCAAGATCTCCTCCCTGGTCCACCCCCATACCAGTGCTACCCTTACTAACCCCCAAGCCATAGCTGACGCATTCTCAGACTATTATAGTTCCCTGTATAACTTATCCTCATGTGCATCCACACCTCAACCCACCGAAACAAACATTGCCTCTTTCCTCTCCAAACTCCGTTTGCCCTCCCTCTCAGCATCCCAACTAGATTCTCTGAATCTCCCGTTTACTGAGGAGGAGATTTCCAAGGTGATCAGATCTTTGCCTAACTGCAAATCCCCAGGCCCTGATGGACTGTCCTCGGAATACTTCAAAACCTACCTCCCCCTTCTGTCCCCTCACCTCCTAGAGGTCTTCAAAGCGGCGGCTTCTAGCGGCTCTTTCCCCAAAGAAATGCTCCTAGCCCATGTGGTCACTATCCCTAAACCCGGCAAGCCCCCAGACACCCCTTTAAATTTTCACCCCATATAACTCCTAAATGTAGACGTGAAAATTTACGCCAAATTATTAGCTAATAGACTTCTTTTTTTCCAAATATAGTTTTATTAAATCATTTCATACAAAAATTAACAAGACAAAGATTCAACAAATTCCCAAAACATAAACACAATGGCAACAGTACATCCTCATAGGTATCTCTCACTATATCTCAAGATGGTATTTCAGACCTTCATATATTAGCCCGTCTGGCACCTGATCCCAATGCTGTTGCCCAGTTTATTATACCCCCCCACCCCCCACAGAGGAAAGAGAAAAAAAAAAAAAAAAAAAAAAGAAGAAAAAAAAAATTCCTTATTTAAAAAACAGAATTACCAAACAAGCATTTCCTCCTCCCATTCCCCCCCTCCCGTAGATGACCGACGCGCCCCCCCCCCCCTATCTCCAGTCCTCTATCGAACCCTCTTAGTTAACAAAAAGTCGTCTGCCTACCTCTGATAACATAAACAGGATCTCTATCGAGCCCTCTTAGCCGACAAAAAGTCGTCTGTCTACCTTTGATAACATAAACAGGTTCCATTTATCCCAGATGCTATTATATTTTTCCTGCTTATGTTGTGAGGACAAGAACAAGTCTTCCATTCTACTAATATTTTCTACCTTCCGTACCCAGTCTGAAATTGATGGCGCTCGTGTTTTTTTCCACAGTAAGGGGATACATGCCTTTGCAGCATCTAATAGAAAAGGTATTATTGACCTCTCATATTTTCCAATTGGAATTTCAGAAAGATGGAATAGGAAAAAGGCTGGGTCCTCCTCTATCTTATAATCCGTAAAGGTTTGGGTCAAATTCCTTACCTCCGACCAAAAGGGCCTTATTACTTCGCATGACCAAAAGATATGTAAAATTGTGCCCTTCTCCTTCCTACACCTCCAGCATTTATCTGTCTCTTGTGGATACCATTTGTGTACTTTATCCGGTGTATTGTACCACCTGGTAAGTATCTTGAAATTTGTTTCTTGGGATTTAACGCATCTTGCAGGTCTAAAAGTAAATCTAAGAATCCTTTCTATTTGTTCCTGGGTGAGCTCACGGTTTAGCTCACTTCTCCATTTCTCTATCCATGGCCAATTCATCAACTCTTTTGGTGTGGTTAATAATTTATATGAAGTTGCTAAAGTGCGCGTAACACTCCTTCGTCCTTCACATAATCTCTCAAACTCCGTCAGTGGTCTATCAAATCGCTCTGGGTTCGGTATCGATGATAGAAAATGGTGCAACTGATTAGCCTGCCAAAAGGGTAGGCCAAATGGTCCCCCTTCCTCTTTTAATTTTGCAATCGAGGGCCACTTTTTCTCTATCAAAAAGGCTGATACTTGTACCTGCCCTTTTTCTTTCAATTTTATATACTCTTTCCCCTCCATGCCCGGAATGAATTTGGGATTTCCTATTATTGGGACTAAGGGTGAATCCATAGTTGTTAATTTTTGTTGAATACCTTGATAATGACTTATACGAAGCGTATTACCTATTATTGGGTGGGATTTCAGATTTCCAGGTAGACTTGGGTAACACCATAGTGCCCTCTTTAAATCCACTATGGTTTGCGCTTGTTCTATTTGCGTCCAAAGTTTTGTACTGGACTGGTGCCACCAATCCAGTACTCTGCTTAGGTGTATACCGTGGTAATACTTGCGTACGTCTGGTAATGCTAGACCCCCGTACTGTTTTGACACCACCAAGGTACTATGGGCTAAACGAGGCTTTTTCCCTGCCCATATATATTTGATAAATAATGTGTGTACACTCTTAAAGAAATTATTTGGTATTTTTACCGGTAATGCTCGCATAAGGTATAAATATTTAGGGAGGATATTCATTTTCAATAAGTTACATCTCCCAAACCAGGATTGCAGCCCTCCTTGCCACTGTCCCAGCATCTTCCTCGTCTCTGCTAACAATGGCGGGAAATTCAGTTCAAAGACCTTAGATAAATTTGTAGGTACATACGTCCCCAGATATCCCACCGCCGAATCCTTCCATTTAAATTTAAAACTAGCTTTTAATATAGGTAATTTCAGCTTTGGGATACCCACCCCCATTGCCTCCGATTTTCCATAATTTATTTTGAAATTGGAAAGTATTCCGTACTGCTCAATTTCCTTCAGTAAATTCGGCAGCGAGATCTCTGGGTTTGTTATCGTAAACAAAAGGTCGTCGGCGTATGCGGCAATTTTATATTGTGTTTGTTTCAGCTTTATCCCCCCTATGTCCGGGTTTGCTCTAATTCTGCACAGTAGGGGTTCCAGCGATAAGGCGAACAGGAGGGGAGACAACGGGCATCCCTGCCTTGTGCCGTTTTTTATTACAAAGGGGTCTGAAAGAATTCCGTTTGCTTTTACTCTTGCTGTAGGGTTTGAGTAGACTTTCGCTATTTTCTGTAACATTAACTCTCCTACTCCTATGTGTTTTAGGACTGAAAACATGTAAGACCATTTCACCCGGTCAAATGCTTTCTCCGCATCTGTGCTCAATATGACGCAGGGGGTCCCAGACGAGCTGGCCACCTGCATCAGATTGAGCACTCTAGTCGTGTTGTCCCTTGCCTCCCTGTCTGCCATAAACCCCACCTGGTCTAAATGTACTATGTTTGGCATATATTTTGTTAATCTTGTAGCGAGTATCTTAGTATATATTTTTAGATCCACGTTTAGGAGAGATATCGGTCTATAGCTCCCACACTGCGATGGGTCTTTCCCTTCTTTTAAGATCAATGAGATATGGGCTGTCAGGGTATCTCTAGCCCAGATCTCATTTGCATCGACCCCATTGTATAGTCTTCCCAAATATGGACCCAGTATGTGAAATAACGTGTGATAATATTGGTTTGATAACCCGTCCGGGCCCGGCGCTTTCCCCTGTCTCATTGATCTCAGAGCTTGCTGGATTTCTTCCTGCGTAATGTCTGTCTCCATAGCCAAACATGCCTCCTGCGGTAATACTGGTAGACCAGATTGTGACAGGTAATTTTCTATCTCTTGCTCAATATTCTCATCATCCGTCAGATTGTATAGGGCCGAGAAGAAAGATTCAAATTCCCCTGCTATCTGTCCCGGGAGTGCTTTCCTTTCCCCCCCTGGCGCCACTATATAAGGTATATATGACCTCCCCTTCTGATCCCGCACTGTCTTTGCTAACATTTTCCCGCATTTATTTGCCGATTCGTATGAGAATCTTTGTGATACTTGTAGTGCTGCTTTTGCCTTGTATTGGAGTAAATCTGTTATCTGTTTTCTGACTAGTATTAGTTCTGCTAGTAAAGGTGCTGATGATTTCTGCTTATGATTCTTCTCTAGATTCTTTAATTTCTCTAATAATGCCTTTAGGTTACTATTTCTTTCTCTTTTGATTCTAGCCCCATGCTTTATTAGTACCCCTCTTACTACCGATTTATGTGCTTCCCAGAGAGTACCTATCGTACATTCTGCTTGGTCATTAATCTCAAAATAATTTTGTAGTTCCTTTACTACGTCCATTAGAACCTCCTGGTTTTGTAAAAGGCTTTCGTTTAATCTCCAGAAACGTTGTTTATGTGAATTAATGGAGGTCAAGCTATAGATCATTGAAATTGGGGCATGGTCTGACCAACTGATGTTATCTATCCCTGTATTCCTAACCGCCTGGAGTTGGGCATGGGGGACCAGGAAGAAGTCAATCCTGGAGTAGCTTTTATGAGGATTTGAGTAAAATGAGAATTCTTTCTCAGAAGGGTGTTGGAGTCGCCAGATGTCTATTAGCTGTTCTCTATGTAAGATTTTTACCACTCTTCTACCTATTCCCTGTGGGGTTACTGATAGCCCATTGGAAGTATCCACTACTGGTGTCAGGGTGATATTAAAATCCCCCCCCAAAAGTAGTTGGCCTTCTGCAAATTCCCTCAAATCCGACAGTGTTCTGGCGATAAACTTATCCTGCTGGGTGTTCGGTACATATAATGTTGCCATTGTAACTTGTATATCTCCTATTTTACCCTTTAGAAACAAAAATCTGCCATTTACATCAATTTTACTTTCTTGATATGTCCATGGTATACTATTAGCGATCAATATCGATACACCCCGAGATTTACTTTGCATATTGGTTGAATGATATACATACGGGAAAGCTCCACTATTGAGGTATGGTAATTTATTTGTCTTAAAGTGCGTTTCTTGAATGAAAGCTATGCTTGTTTTGAGGCGTTTTAATTCCATCAATAGAACTCGTCTCTTTTCTGGGATATTTAATCCCTTCACATTAAGAGAGATGAGTTTTACGTCGTCCATCCCCGGGAGGGTGGGAGGACGGGAGGGGAGCAAGAAAAACACACCGAGAAAAAACAAAAAAAAAAAAAAAAAACCCAAATACCCAGATATATTCCTCTTCCCCTAACTAATCCCTCTGAGTCAACGGCAAGGACCAAGGTTCGTCTCCGCTGCTCCCTCAGTGGGAAGAATATCTATTCTTTTTTTTTTTTTTTACACACGGCACTTTAATGCCATTTGTGTGTTTACCTAAATGGGGAAGTGAGCGGAAGAGGCCAATGAGTAAATCCCCCCGCCGCTTCTCCCCCCCCGCCCTTAAATTTCATTTTTCGCCCCTTTTATCTGTCGTACCCCCGTTGTACTCCCAGGATCTTAATTGCTCATACCAGTCCACTTTTCTTCAAATTTCTCTCCTCCTCTTCCTTTCCTCTTGCCCCGAAGAGAGAAAAAAAAAAAAAAAAAAGGAAAAAAATTCCCATATCCCTCCTAACCGCTCCTCTAGTGTATTCAAGTACATCCACAATCAAACTCAAATTTACACTGTTAAGTTTATACTTTTGTACAACAGTACTCCCTCTCTCCTGTTCCCCCTGGAAGAGAGGTAGGGGCAGGATATTGACTCTTTAGTTTCAATGGTCACAAAAAAAAAAAAAAAAAAAAGGTGGGGGAGTGAGTCCATATCCCTTCTTTCCCATCTTCTAATATGTTCAAATACATCTAAATTTACAATACAAATAAATTTATACTTTTATACAGCAATATCCCAGCACTCGCTCCATATGGTGGGGGGGGGGAAGGGACCCATATCCCTTCCGTACAATCTTCTAATATGCTCAGATACATCTACAGTAAGACTCCAGTTTAAATTATTAAGTTTATACTTTCACCCCCCTCTCTCCCATTCCCCCCAAAAAAAAAAAAAAAAAAAAAAACACAAAGAGGTGATCAGGCTACTGGTTCTTTAGTTTCCTAGGTCCCCCCGCAAAGGAGAGAGAAAAAAAAAAAAAAAAAAAAGAAAAAACCCCGCAATACCCGTGTCTCTATGAAGAGAAGGGGGAAAAAAAAAAGAGAACACCCCTTCATTTACATATCGTGAAAAAAAAAAAAATAAATAAAAAAAAAACAAAAAAAAAAACCCCGTGTCTTATGCACAATTTGATGTGAAAAAAAAAAAAAAAAAAAAAGAACCAAAGAGAACCACCCCGTGCTTCAGGGGGAAAAAAAAAACAACAAGATCCCCGTTACGTACTATGGACCCCAAAAGAAAACCCCTTTTACTAGTATTATTATTAGTGTTATTATGTGTAGGAGAAAAAGAAAAAAAAAAAAATACCCTCTGCTCTATTACCACCCCTTATTCCTTGACTCTTCCCAAAACCTCTCTACTCCCACCCACCATTGTGGGCACTTCCATCAGCTACAGTGCACCATATGTCCACCTCTAATTTTTTGGTTTTTTTTTTTTTTTTTTTTTTTTTTTTTTTCTCTTTTTAAAAAAATCACAAAAAAAAAGCACAGAGTTTTCCCTTTCTTTGTCCGTGCGTCACTAGGACAGAGGAAGAAAAAAAGAAAAAAAAAAAAAAAAAAGGAAAAAAGGGGGGGAATCTTCTAGCCCCCCTCTTCTCCTCGCTTCCACTTCTCATTTATTCTCTTCATTTTCTTCCTAAAGACTGGGTTTCTGTATGTCGATGATCCCCTCCTCTGTTATTCACCCCGAGGGGCCCCATCCAATTAGGGATATCTATGGGTTCCGTGCCCAGAAATGTAAACAGTGCATATTTCTCCTGTATTCTCCGCAGGGTAAAGTAATGTCCACTCCTGCAAAATGTTATGGAGAAGGGAAATCCCCATCTATAAGTGCAACCTTGCCTCCTGGCCAGGTCTAGTAGTGGCCTTAACAAAGCTCGTCGTTGTAGAGTCGCTTTAGCGATATCCGAAAAAAATTTTATGGGTGTCCCTTCATAATTTAGCTCTTTCATACCCCAGGCCAGTCTCAGAATGGATTCTTTGTGTACATAACTATAAAGCTTACATATCACATCCCTCGGATTGTCTTCTGATCTTCTAGGGCCGAACACCCTATGTATCCTCTCTACCTCCAGCTGTGCCGGGAATTTATCCCCCATAATTTTTTTAAACACCTGCTTAGTTACATCTATAAGCTGTTCCTGCTTTACCGTCTCTGGTAAGCCCCGAATCCTCAGATTATTTCGACGACTACGATTTTCGAGATCTTCAAGTTGTATATAAATAGTTCTTTCACTTTCTTCCTGTAAATCTCTTGCGTGTTCCAAAGCCGTTACCCGGTCTTTAATTAAAGCTATTGTTGTTTCATCCTCTGCTACCCGGTTAGCCAACACCTGTATCTCCTTTCTCACCAACTGCATCTCCCTGCGGTGCGTTTCCTCCACTCGTTCAATAATTTGTTCCATATCCAATTTAGTGGGTAATGCACTCAAGATGGCTTTTAGCTCGGCTGTCTGGGTTGCAATTTGGGGATTTACTAGGGGGCTCAAATCTCCTCTTTGACTCTCGTCCTGCCCCACCAGACTGGATTCTCCTGAAGGTGAGGTGACCCGAGAATCGGTCATATCACTAGTCTCTAGGTCAGTCTGTATCTCCTCCCTCTTCTCTGCCATCTCACCTTCCCTGGTTGTTTTTTTTGATAAGAACCGCCTTATTTCTCCCTCTGCTTTATTGTTTACCGGCTCTTTTCCCAAGCTTTTTCTTCCCTTGCGCCTTTTCGACAATGTCATATTATCTATGAGACACTGATGGGTTTTCCTTGAATGCACCACACTTCTAGCAGGCTCCCCTTACTTACTTTGCTGCCGTGTAAGGACTTAACTGCTAGTGAGCCTCCAGCAGGTTTTATTTGTAAGATAAAATGTCTGCTCACCTCTTCCAAGGTTTACCTCTTTGATGCTCCTGCCATATAGCGTCTCGGCATTGTCTTCCCTGGAGGTTCCCGTGTGTCTCCGCCTAGGTTCCCACAGAGCGGTAGGTGAGCGATCTCCTTAGCAGACTATCACTGATCCGATCAGTCCTGCTGCAGGCAGTGCTCTCTCCCTCAAGAGCGGTGGGTGAGCAACCTCCTTGGCGGTCCGTCACTGACCCCGCCGGTTCTGCTGTCTGCCGTGCTTTCTCTCTCAGGAGCGGTAACTACACCCACTCCTTGGCGGTCCGTCACAGATCCCGCCGGTCCTGCTGCGTACAGTGCTCTCCCTCTCCGGGCAAGTGATTGAAGGGTGATCCGACCGTGTCACCGTCGACCCGCGCTCCACGTGTAGGGCGTCTCTGAGCTACTTAGCTCTGGTGCTCATTCGGGCGGGGGAGAGAGCGCGAAGCTAGGGAGTTCACAGAGCTCTCACTCCCATGACCGCTTCCGACCACGCCCCCCCCGAAATTTCCAGCTAATAGACTTCACCAGGTGTTTCCTTCCCTCATTGCCCTAGACCAATCTGGCTTTATGCTTGGTCGCCAACCCTCTGACACCACCCGTCATATGATCAACCTCATCCACCATGCCAAAACTAGTCGGACGCCCTCTCTGCTTCTTTCCATAGACGCGGAGAAGGCGTTCGACCAAGTCCATTGGGGCTATCTCGCAGCGACCTTGCGCAAATTTGGTTTCCAGGGACAGATTCTGTCCTCCATATTGGCGCTGTACTCGTGCCCTTCTGCCAAGGTTCTGACCAATGGTATGCTCTCTAAACTGTTTGAGATAAGGAACGGTACCCGTCAAGGCTGTCCCCTCTCACCGTCTATCTTCAACCTCGCCATAGAACCCTTAGCTGAAGCAATTAGATCACATCCACACATTGCAGGTTTCAAATTACGCCACCAATCCCACACCATCAATTTATTTGCGGATGATATCATTCTCTCCCTTTTGAACCCCACTGTATCCCTTCCCTTTGCTCACCAGCTCCTCCAAGAATTTAGTGCTGTCTCTTTCTACAAGGTAAATTTTTCTAAATCAGTCATTCTTGACCTAGGCGTCAACTCCCACGCTAAATCGCATCTAACCTCATCCCTTCCCTACCCCTGGACAGATCAAAGCATAACCTATCTGGGAATATCCCTAGCCCCCACTATTTCCAAAATGTCCCCTCTAAACCTTGACCACCTTCTCCTCCAACTTGCTAGGGACCTGGCGGCCCTGACCAAACATGAGCTCTCGTGGGTGGGCAGGGTTGCCACGTTCAAAATGCTCCTTCTACCTAGAATCCTTTAACTTTTAGTACGCTCCCTATCCCCTTGTCCTCTCACCAAATCAACAAATTGTCAGTTTGCATGAGACGCTTTCTGTGGCAAGGGAAGAAAGCCAGATGTGCCCTCAAATACCTTACACTTCATAGGAGGGCGGGGGGCCTAGGTTTACCCGACATAGGAGACTATTATCTAGCCTCCATTTTAGCTCAACTTCCCCGCTGGTTTGACAATCAAGGCCCCTCCTGCTGGGTTTCCCTGGAAGCCGCCTGCTCTCACACATCTGATCTCTCCCTTTTGTTGTTGGCGGACTCTTGGAAACCACTCTCCCTCACTAACCTTTCCCCTCCCACACGAGCCTCAGTCCAAGCGTGGAGATGTCTGCTCTCCCACTCTGTGAACAATGTTGACAATATCGAAATCAGGCTTCCCCTAAGGGTATTGGAATCTCTAATTCCACATCTTTCCCTTACCATGTTTCAGTCAGCTGACATTTTATGGATTGACCAGCTCTATTCAGGAGCCACTCTGATGTCCTTTGAGACCTTGTTTGTCCACCACAGTCTACCGAAAAAGGCCCTCTATTCCTACGCTCGTATCTCATCCTTTCTCCTCAAAAACCCCCCTCCAACCCTCAAACTAGATTTCAATGCTTGGAACCACGTATCGAACCCTAAACCTCATACTAAAGGCATCACCCTCTTTTATTCCTTGCTTAACAACAAAACCCAATTATATAAGATCCCCCTTATGAAGGCTTGGGAGTCTGACCTCTCTAGAGAATTCTCTCTCCACCAATGGGCCTCGACTTTAAAACGAGCCTATTCCTCATCGCATTGCATTAACCACTGGGAGACTTTCCAAAAATTATTAACAAGGTGGTATAGGACCCCCACTCTACTATCCTGCTTCTACCCCTCATTGTCTCCGCTTTGCTGGAGAGACTGTGGGGCACCTGGGACCATCCTCCATACGTTCTGGTCTTGCAAATCACTCACCAGCTTCTGGAAAAAAAGTATTTTTAATTATAGCTCGCATCACTACCGTGAGTGTGAAGCCTGACCCTGCCCTTGCCTTGCTACTTCTGGGAATAGATGTCTTCCCAACGACACGTCGGACATTGGTTGCCCACATTTTTCTGGCCTCCTCTCTCGCTATAGCACGTCACTGGTGCACCCCTTCGCCCCCCAACCCTTCGGAGGTTGTCACGCAGGTCCAACTGAACTGCCAATATGAACGGCTACTGGCGTTAAGATCCTCATCATTCAGTTCCTTTGAAACCATCTGGGACCCTTGGTGGAGGTGGTATGGGGGCGACCCCCCCCCCCTCGCTGCCTCCAACAGGGATCCCCCCCAAACAATATCTCCACCTCACCTCTCCCCCCCCCCCCCTCTGGAGCTCCTGCCTAAATTCTCTGCTGAAGTCGTCGGTTCTCAGTGAGTTATCACGGGCCTCACGGCCCGGTATAAATCCCGATTGATCAGGTGAGACCCATTGGAGGATTAGTGGCATGAGACGAGTGGCCAGAACCTTTTTTTTTTTTTTTTTTTTTTTAAATCTTTTTATTGGTTGTTTTAAACAGAAACAAAAAAAAAAAAAAAAAACAACAAGCACAGTTACAGGTGCATATGGTTCACCCACGCAGGAGTCGAATCAGGAAATATCTCAATGCATGGAAGAGTAATAAATGGATAACTGAGTCAGTATATGAGCCAGGGGGCGCTGAGCAATGCCCCGGGGGCCCACGGGACAGAACAGGAAATTTGCAACTCAGAAAGGCCGCACTCACACAAGGCATCAGGGAGACGGCCACAAGGACCTCTCTAATCAATCATTGCAGTGGAGGATTCGGATAGCCATTTAGCCCAAACCATATAATGTTTTTAGGGCAGCCCCTATGAGCGTAAGTATCCTGATAAAGAGGTATGACTGAGTTCGCTATTTTTCTCCAGTGCAACACCGTGGGTGGGGGCGCTGCTTCCAATAAAGTACTATCGTCTTTGAAGCATAAAACAATAGCAGGCCCAGAAGAGTGCGTTCAGCCACCCTTGGCACCAGGTCATCCAACAGCCCCAGAAGACACAACTTGGGGGATGGGTAGACTGCGACCTGTGACACCTCAGTAATCACCCAAAGCACTGGACGACCAGAACACGGAGAGATGTCGACAGGACCAGAAGATTTGTAGGAAATCACCCGGTTCCCGGTCACATCTTCAGCACTCTGGGGAGTGAGAGGCATGAATCTTATGAAGACGATATGGGGTGAGGTAAGCACGGTGAGCTATCTTATACTGGATGAGTCTATCCCCGAGGGAAACAAGGATTTAAAAGGGAAGCTCCCACATATTTATCCAAATCCGGAACGTCCCGGGCCCCAGTGAACACGTAGGCCAGAGAGCTCCGGAGAGGAGACCCAAAGGAGATGCGCATATAGCCCAGAAACAGCCTGCTCCGAACAGTAATAGTGCAGGACCCATTCCAGATCCGGCTGTACCACCTGTGATCCCCCGGGGGGAACAGAGACATGAAGGCATGAGAGAACTGGAGATACTGAAACACATGGGTAGAGGGGACGTTGCAATTGGTGACAAAGTGCTCAAAGGAGGGAAAGGAGAGATCTGATGTTACATCAGAGATCTTTTTTATACTATACTTGGTCCAAGCCACAGGATCAGGGAGAGAAAGTAAATGTGGCAAGGTGGGGTTATTCCACAAGGGTGTACTTGGGGAGACCGCCGTGCCCGGGTATTCATCGAGCTGTAGGCCAAGTTTCCAAGCTTGGAGTACATTTTGCATGGAGGTGGTCAAAGCGTATGGAGCCCTAGGGCCCTGGAAAATTAAGTGGGATAGCGCTTCCACAGACCCGAGCACCGCAGCCTCCAACACCACTGGTATTAGGTGCAAGCCACCAAACCGCAGTAACCAATTGAGATGCGAGAAAGTATTTGTGGCAATCTGGGAATGCTAGCCCCCCCTGTGAAAGGGGGCGCATAAGGGTGGAGAATTTGTACCGAGAGGGACGCGGGCCCCACAAAAAGGAGAACAATTTATTTAGAGCGGAAATTATTTTTTCGGTATCCATTGGGGTGAGTTACGGAACAGGTACGTAAGTTTAGGTAACACTTTCATTTTAATGAGCTTAATACTACCCAAAAGAGAGAGTGGTAGGTTCTCCCATGCCTTCAGCCGAGCCCGGATCTGCGTGACCACCGGATCTAGATTCAGCTAAATAAAGTCTGAGGCCTCCCTGGAGACAAGAACCCCCAGGTACACAAAGCTGTTCGCCCACTGTAGCGAGACACCTGACGTGGCCGCTTGCCTGGCCCCCCGGTCGATCGCCAACAGTTGTGACTTAGTCCAGTTAACCCTCAGGCCCATCACCCGCGAGAAGTCCTCTAGGACCTGCAGGGCACCCCTAAGAGAGGAGTCAGCGTCATTCAGAAATAGGAGACCATCTGCATACAGGGCTACCCTCTCCTCCAGCTAGGCCATCCGCAACCCCCTAATGAGCGGGGAGACGCAAAGCGCCTCCCCCACCGGTTCCATGGTGATGGCAAAGAAGGACGGGGAGAGAGGGCAGCCCTGCCGCGTACCTCGAGACAACGCAAACCAGGGCGACAACCTCCCACCAAGGCGAACACCGGCCACCGGTGACCTGTATAACGCAACCACCTGATAAAGAGCAGGGGGAAGCCCATTCTCCGGAGGGTCTCCCACAGGAAGGGCCATTCAACCGAATCAAACGCCTTCTCCATATCGATTAGGGCCCATGTTATTGTGTTGGGCCTGCAAATTGGTATACAGCCTGCGAAGATTAACGTCCCTAGACCTATGAGCCATGAAACCAGTCTGGTCTCGGTCAATCACAGAGGGGAGTAAGGGCTGGAGTCTGGAGGCAAGAAGCTTGGTGAGGATTTTAAGGTCAGACCCAGTCGAAGAGCATCAAACAGATAATGGAAAGACATTGGCATATCCTGAAAAATGATAGAGTACTTAATGGTACAATTTCAGATAAACCAAGGGTTATATTCAGGGGGGTCTCAACCCTTCGAGATAGATTGGCCCCCAATGTCCTTAGCCCTCCTATGGCCAAACCCAGCATTTTTGGTAGCTTTTTATGGCTACTATAGATGCAACAGGTGTCAGGTCTGTTCCATCAATAAGTGTAAATTGAAGACCACGAGGGAATTTACATCTACCTGTACTGGTCACATACATTCCATCAAGCCCTTTATACCATGTTCCAGTACTGCAGTGCCCGTGTGGTCTGCAGTATATAGGACGGACTAAGCGCCACCTTTTTGTCCGTATTAATGAACATGTGGCTAACATCAGGAAGGGCTTCAAAAACCACTCAGTATCCAAACATTACCTCTTCAAACACAACAAGGATCCAACTAACACTATTTTTCTAGGTATAGATAAATTTAGCCCCCATCGGCGGGGGGGGGGGGGACGACCCCTGGTTAGAGGCTTATCCAGATTAGAAATGTCCTGGATATATAGGGCCAAAACATTTACACCTTTTGGCCTAAACGTGGATGTAGATGTAAATGCTTTCATAGATAACTTTTGATTTGTGTGGAACTTGCCCTTCTTTGCCCCCATTTTTTTGTAAGGTTATTTGTCCCATTTGACTTATGTGAACTCCGTGCGAGCTACAACATCTTGAATTTTTGGGGTCAGCCTTTGTTACTGAGTAGTTCATTTTTATTCAATTTAATTATGACACTATGAATTACAGTGCCTTGCGAAAGTATTCAGCCCCCTTGAACTTTGCGACCTTTTGCCACATTTCAGGCTTCAAACATAAAGATATAAAACTGTAATTTTTTGTGAAGAATCAACAACAAGTGGGACACAATCATGTAGTGGAAAGAAATTTATTGGATATTTCAAACTTTGTTAAAAAATATAAAAAACTGAAAAATTGGGCGTGCAAAATTATTCAGCCCCTTTACTTTCAGTGCAGCAAACTCTCCCCAGAAGTTCAGTGAGGATCTCCGAATGATCCAATGTTGACCTAAATGACTAATGATGATAAATCGAATCCACCTGTGTGTAATCAAGTCACTGTATAAATGCACCTGCACTGTGATGGTCTCAGAGCTCCGTTTAAAGCGCAGAGAGCATCATGAAAAACAAGGAACACACCAGGCAGGACCGAGATAATGTTGTGGAGAAGTTTAAAGCCGGATTTGGATACAAAAATATTTCTAAAGCTTTAAACATCCCAAGGAGCACTGTGCAAGCGATAATATTGAAATGGAAGGAGTATCAGACCACTGCAAATCTACGAAGACCTGGCCGTCCCTCTAAACTTTCAGCTCATACAAGGAGAAGACTGATCAGAGATGCAGCCAAGAGGCCCATGATCACTCTGGATGAACTGCAGAGATCTACAGCTGAGGTGGGAGACTCCGTCCATAGGACAACAATCAGTTGTATACTGCACAAATCTGGCCTTTATGGAAGAGTGGCAAGAGGAAAGCCATTTCTTAAAGATATCCATTTAAAGTGTCGTTTAAAGTTTGCCACAAGCCACCTGGGAGACACACCAAACATGTGGAAGAAGGTGCTCTGGTCAGATGAAACCAAAACCGAACTTTTTGGCAATAATGCAAAACGTTATGTTTGGCGTAAAAGCAACACAGCTCATCGCCCTGAACACACCAACCCCACTGTCAAACATGGTGGTGGCAGCATCATGGTTTGGGCCTGCTTTTCTTCAGCAGGGACAGGGAAGATGTTTCCATTATCAAAGATGGCGCCCGCTGTGTGATGTTTTGGTTCAGACGGGGGCGGTAACTAGCCGCTCTCGCTGTATTTAATTGGTGGAATCAGCACGCCGCTCGTACCCCCAGGAAGACGTCATCTGTGACGAAACGCGGTGGGACCGGCGTGCTTACGTCATCACGCAACTACCCCGAAGGACGGGTGACTACGTTTGTGTCGGCTGTTTGTTACTAGTGCTATTTATCTTCACAAATGTGAGCTTTATACTTTTTTTTTTTACAATAAACAGTTCTTTTACAATATTACACTATGGAGGCTGTTTTGTGTCCTGCATGTTACCCCTTGATGGACATTGTTATCGGTCTATACCGTTTGAGGGCGACATATGTGTGTGCAGATTTATCCAGCCATTGTTCCAGGTCTTCCCCATCTGAATTGACTCTCTATCAGGACTGTTTGATATCAGGCTTTTTCAATATTGCCATCTAGTAAGCGCATGAGTGTTTTTATGACCGGAGCACCGTGGAGAAATATTCCTTATACTTGTGGTGGAGGACATTCATTAATATTCTCACTATCCAACACTCAGTGATTTGGGACTTTCATCTATTGTGTGTTGCAATATCATTTACACATACTATTTTTGTTATTATATTTATATTTTTCAGTGTTGTTTGGTTAACACTTATACACACTGTTTTCATTTAGCGCAGCTTTATTTTCTTTTTATCATTGTTGAGAAGTGCTATAGGTCTGTAGGAGGCGCCTAGTTTTGGATCCTTAGGGGATTTATGGATAAGGATAATGTGGGCTTCTGCAATTGAAGGGGGAAGGGTGCCATCCTCAAGGCATCGAGTGTAGAGGGAGGCCAGCAGGGGGGCCAGGAGACCAGTATGGGCCTTATAGAATTAGATAGGCAGGCCATCCAGACCCGGAGCCTTACCCCCAGGTATAGAGGCGATCACAGCAGAAACCTCCTCTGCAGTGATTTCGTGGACCAACCAGTCCTGCTCCTTATCGGAGAGCCAACCCAGAGCTACTGGGTCCAGGAGGAGTGCAAATCATCAAGGCAGAGGTCAGGGGGAAAGGTAGTAGTATAGAGGCCACCATAATAATCCCGGAAGGTCTCCAGGATCCCCTCAGGGGAGATTATGGCCCCCCCAGTGAAGTGAGCTTCGGAACCAGGGTCAGGAATGCATCATGTTGTGACAGGAGAGCTAGAAGTCTGCCATTTTTGTCGCCCTGTTCAAAAAAATGTTTTCTCGTCTGGTATAAGGACAGGCGTGTAACCTCAGATATGTGCAAGTGTAGATCCCGTTTGGCCGCCTGAAGCCCCTCAAAATTAGAAGTAGAGGGGTCAAGCGCATAGGAGACTGAGGCCTCCTCGACCACTTTTTCCAACAGGGACACAGTGGCAGACTGTTGCAATTTAACTGCTTTTATCGCGGACATGTATTGCCCCCTAGTGTAGGCCTTAAAGGCATCCCAGACCTGGGGAAAGAGGATCCAACGTTATCCGGCAGAATCTGATTGGAGACGTCCGACTGCTCTACCCATTGATCGCCCAAGCGCCACAGGGAACCACTACGGGCACAGCCAGACCGTAAGGTAACCTCCAGGGGGCTGTGGTCAGACAGTTCGCCCGGTAGGTACCGCATCGTCTCCACATCAGAGAGCACCGCTGGGTTGCCAAACGCGTAGTCAATTCTGGAAGAGGTCTTATAGGAGGTAGAAAAGCATGAGAAAGCCTTCTGATCAGGGTACTTCCATCGCCAAATCTCTGTCACCCCTGCCGAAAGCGACCAGTTCAAAAGCTCCCCCCAAAAGGATTTGGTGGGCGAAGGTCTGTCCAAGGTAGGGGAGAGAATGGCGTTTAAGTCCCCCAGCAGAAGGAGCCTGGCTGGGCAATAGGGGGACACCTTGTCAAGTTCAGTATAAAGGACCTCAGACTGAAAAGGTGGGGGAACATAGACCCCCACCACAACGTACTTCCGTTGCCATAGTGTAAGTGCCAAAATAACATATCTGCCCATGGGGTCCGTGTGAACCGCGTCCACTACACACGGGAGAGATTTGTGAATAAAAATCGATACCCCCCCTGGCATAACTAAAGTAAGAGGCATGAAAATGTTTTTGAACCCACGGTTTCTTCAGGAATTACAGTTTGCTGCCCACCAGATGCGTTTCTTATAGTATCAGTATGGAAGGGGTGTGAGTTTTCAAGTACTGGAAAAGGAGGGCCCTTTTAAATTTGAAGTTAAGGCCACGCACGTTCCATGAGATTATAGAAAAGGAGTGCGGGTCACGTGAAGCCATGGCACCAATATGAGTGGAAACTGAGATAAGAACCTACGTGGAGGACAAGGAGCATGTGGTAAACAACAGAGAAGCAAGAACCCTTGCACCAAACAATAAACCACAGACAGTAAAAACAGCAGTCAAACGGTGACTGAACAAAATAACCCAGGCACAAGGTGCCTATCCTACCGGTCTCCGGCGCCCCCCCCAAAACACATGGGGGGGGGGCAGGGGGGCAGGTTATACCCAAAACAAAAATAACGAACAGTCAATTAGGCCTGCAATGCAAGCCGCAGCAACCAGGGTTCACTGCTGCCAATACCTTCTCGGTCAGGAAACCCAGGCTACATGGGGCAGGACTGAACAAAGGCAGCGGGTCCGAGGACTATGGAACAAGGGAGAAAAACACAGAGGATCGAAAAAGTTAAAAAAAAAGGGGGGGAGGGTGGTGCAGTGCGAGCAAGCGGGATATCCCTGGAGGGGAAAGAGGAGGTGAAGGAAAAAAAAATGTTCCGGAGAAGAGCAACTAGTCACTGCGTGGCGTCCGGCTTAGCTCCATGGTGGTGGGGATCCATCATAACAGCCAGGAGAGATGAGTGGCAACAAGGAGGGGGTCCAGGCAGGTAAGGACACAAAAGGGCACAGCGGGAACAGGTAGCAGACTCGAGGCACTGAATAGATGAAGGAAGACACGGGGTAGAGGAGGCATACTTGTGGTGCAGCAGCGGGCCATCACGGGCCGACAGAAGGGCGTCATCCAGTAGGGAAGAATTAACGGACATCGAGCCAGTAGGCCGCCGATTCTGGGGTGTCAAAGAATCTGGCTCGGTCTACGTCAATCACACGGAGCTTGCTGGGGTAGAGAAGGCTGTACTTGATCCTTGGATCCCTGAGCCGCTTGCGGATCTCGGTGAACTGACGGCGCTTCTGCTGGACCTCCGGCGAGTAGTCGGGGAAAAGCATGATCTTAGCATTCTCGTAGCGGAGATCCTGCTTCGTCCAGGCCGCCGCCAGGATGTGGTCGCGGTCCCTGTAGTTGATAAGTTGGAGCAAGATAGGCCGGGGAGGCGCCCCCGGAATCAGAGAGGCTGGGGAACCTGACGGGCTCGTTCCACCACAAACGTAGGAGGCATTACCGGGAGGTCCAGCAATCCGGTCAGAAAGGTTTTGGCGAATTCGGCAGGCATGGTTCCCTCCGCACGCCCAGGCAGTCCCAGGATGCGGATGTTGTTATGCCAGAGGCGGTTTTCGGTATCGACCGCCTTGTCTTGGAGTTCTTTAACCTGCACCTGGAGGGCATGAAGCTCCCTGCGCAGGTGGAATCCTCCAGTCGGGAAATATGGTCCTCCGTCTCCAAAACACATGACCTAAATTTGTCCAGATCGTGCCTAATAAGGCTGATATCCGTGGCCAGATAGTAGATTTTTACAGTTAGGGTGTCTCTGCAGGCCTTAATAGCTGCCAGGATGTCAGATGGAGACGGATCCGACGACCCGCTCGGGCCGCATCTGTTTGGGTGCCTGCAGACATGGTATGCTGACAAGGCCTCGTGTCCAAAATGGCTGCTGGCGGACCCGAAGGACGGAGAGAGGCGGCGGAGGAATTGGAGGAGCGGAGCTTCCCGGGTGACAGCTGGAGAGCCCGCTGAGTGCCGCCCGTCTTCTTAGGACCCAAGGTGATGCAAAAGGGGGTGACAGAGGAGGAAAGGGAAGCCCAGATAACAGCTAGGATGAAGTCAGGATCGGAGCTCAAGCACCACACGTCTTCTCAGCTTCACATCCCGGCCATGCCCAAGTGGCCAGAACCTTAGCAAGTAGTTTAACGTCTGCATTTAAAAGTGAAATAGGGCGATAGCTAGCGCAACAGGAGGGATCTTTGCCAGGTTTTGGCAAGACCGAAATGTGGGCTTCGAGCGATTCAGGGCGTAGCTGGGATTGTGAAGAGGTTGAGTTAGCATACGTGTTTAGGTGGGGTAGAAGCAGGGAACTAAAGGTCTTATAGTAATGTACGGTAAACCCATCGGGGCCGGGGGCTTTTCCTGTAGGGGTGGATTTCAATGCTGATTGGAATTCAGCTACAGTGAAATCCATTTCCAGGGCAGCAAAAAGCCGTGCAGGAGGTACCGGAAGGCTAGACGAGGTAAGGTATGAATTTATTTTATCACGTTTAACACAAGTGGAGAGGTGGGAAAGGCCCCCCTGGACGTGGTAAAGATCGGAGTAATATTCCCCGAAAGACCTTAGCGATGTCCGGGTTAGAGTGTACCAGAGAACCAGCTCATGTCTTAACCTTGGATATAAAGGAGGCAGAGTGTTTGGATTGCAGGGAGTGAGCCAGCTGCCTACCAGGCTTATCCCCCCATTCATAGACGGATTGGGGAAATTTATGAGCGTGTTTCTTAATATCCAGGTTAAGAAGCGAGGTCAGTTCCTCCCTTTTACGTTCCAGTGCCTCTAAATGTTGGGTGTGTAGGGAGAGTTTATGCAGGCATTCCAGTGCAACAATCTCTGATAGGAGTTGGTCCACCTGTAGGACCCATTCCATCTTCCTCCGTGTCCCCAATTCAATCAGTGCACCGTGTATGGTGGCCTTGTTGGCCTCCCAAACCAAAGCAGGAGCCGTATCATTTGCAGAGTTTTCAGCAAAATATTGTGTAAGGACCAAGGATACAGAGGCTACGTCCACTGGATTCGCCAAAAGGGAGTAGTTTAAACACCATTGAGGAGGGCAACTGGGAAGTGAGGTCAGTGTCAATGAGACCGACACCGGGGCGTGATCAAAAATCGAGAAATGGGCAATAGAGGCTGAGCGCACTAAGGGGAGATAATGATGATTATTAAAAATAGCATCTATTCGTGAAAAGGAATTATGCGTCTTTGAGAAATACGAAAAGTCTTAGGGTGCAAAAGACGCCAGACATCCATGAGCTGGAGGTCAAGCAGTCTCTTCCTGATAAAGGCCAATCTTTTTAAAGGGACAGTAGAACGACCCTGGGACGTGTCAATGATCAGATCCAATGACATATTAATATCACCCACCAGGACCAGGACACCTTTCGCAAGAGCAGACAGTTTAGAAATTACCAAAGGATGGTGGAAGGACATTTGGACAGTAAATGTTCGCAAAAGTGCAGGTGGAAGTGCCAATAGAACCCCTCAAAAATAAATATCTACAACAATCATCCACAAACATTTCCTCCAACTGAAAAGGTACATCCTTGCTGAAGCCTATGGCAACCCCTTTGGCTTTATTAGTATCCGAAAGACCATAGTACTATTTCGGAAAGACGGGAGAAAAAAGTCTCATTGAGACATGATGTGTAAGCTGGGTCTCTTGCAGGAAAGCAACGGAGCACCGTGACTTCTTAAGTTCCCGCATAACCAGATGTCGTTTGGTGGCAAAATTTAGACCCCTAACATTATATGAAAGTACCTACAGGGTGGCCATGGCAGCAGCAGAAGGGCAGGACTCATCATCTAGTAAAGAATCAACCCCGACGCCAAAGGGATAGGAGGGGGAAAGAGGAGGGAAAGAAAGGAATAGAAAGGAAAGTAAAACTATACAAAACAACGATAAATGCATAGTAGATATTGGGAGGGCACATAAATTCACGCACATAACGGTACATGCAGTGTTCCCAGTGGGGAGGACCAGGCCAAAGCATCGACCAAGCCCACATCACAAAGTAAAAGTGGGATAAGTGGGGAAGGCGCATCAGCCTGGACGACCCCGCAAGGGTGAGGGCGGGGAGCCCCGACGTGAAAATCAAGCGGCAAGAGCAAACACAGCCCCATGCGGCACGCGGCCACATGTAACGCAGTGTAAAAAAAAAAAAAAAATGAAATGAACAAGCAATGCCAGTAATATAGGAACTTACAAACAGAAAGTGGGTATCAAACCTCTGAAGGATCAGCAACAAACATGACAAAAGGTGGAACGGCCCAAGAAGGAGACTTAAATAACAGTCAGCCATTCTTTTGCGATGAGCCAGGGAGAGATGAACGCTTCTTAGAAGGAGTCTTCCTCCAGTGCAATTCAAATTGTGCTTGGAAGGAGGGAATGGAGTCGTGCCACCCCGGCAGATCCAGCGCCTGTAGTTGAAGATCCTGACAGAAGGCCTTCAAATCGTCAGGGAATCTCAGCTTGGCAGACTTGCCACTTTTCGTAGCAATGAAGCAGGATGGAAATCCCCAATTATAGATGGCACCATTAACCCTGAGTTCCTCTAAGAGGGGCTTAAGGGCCCTCCTGCGTGCCAGAGTTTATTTTGATAGGTCAGGATAAATGTGCAAGATAGCCCCATCAAAGTCTATAGCAACTTAATCATGATGGCATTTTTGTCTTCAAAGTAGTGCAGGCGGCATATTACATCTCTCGGGAGGTCAGATAAAAGATTGCGAGGTCTGAGAGCCCGGTGTATTCTATCAAACCACAGAGGATCTGTAACAGGCCTCCCCAGGATAGTGTTAAAGATACCTTGTGCCGTGACCGCAAGCTCCTCATCCCTGGTTGCCTCTGGTAAGCCCCTAATGCGGAGGTTATTGCGACAGTTCCTGTTCTCAAAATCTTCCAATTTATATAAGGTGGCCCTGTGAGCTATGGCAAATTTGGTAATGGTCTGCTGCAGTTCTTTAATGGCTTCCTCTTAGGAGTCATGGAGCTTCTCGGAGTCCTCCACTCTAACCAGGAGGTGCGACATGTCCGACCTCATGGCCTCCAAATCCTTCTTGATAGATTTTTCCATGCTGTGAAACATCCCTGCCATTTCCCTTTTCAGTTCTCTCATAAGGGAGGGCATGTCAGAGCCGGTGGGGGAGCCAGGATCTCCCATCAGTTCGGAGCAGAGGGAGAATGCCAGCGAGCTCCCTCGCAGTGAAGCAGTGTGAGGGGAGGGGGACCTGCTAGGCCTAGGGACGCGGACAGGGCCGCATTTACCAGACAAGTCTCGGTCTGTACCTAGAAACTTTTTAATGGAGCCGGAGGACACAGATTTCATTGCCAGCTTCTTCCCGGACCTCTTAGCAGTTGTGGAGCGGAAGTTAGTTGCTTTGGAAGGCATTGCTCTATGTTCGTAGCCGCGGCCTGGATGGAGCTCTGCTTAGAAGCAACCGCTCGGCGCCATGAGGAAACCATGCCCCCCGGACCTGCATTGCTTGTAAATTAACAGATGGATAGATTGTTTTTATAAGAGATTTTTCACACGTTTGGGTGTGTTTATTTTTAGGGTACATTCCTTTTTGAGGTGAATGATTATGGGTACTATGTACCCTTTACTCTTTCACATGGGGGTGGCGGTATCTAGGAGCCCCTATTGTATAGGTGGACTTCCAGATTCTGATAAGTCCTCCATCCACAGCCCTCCACAACCCCTTGGCCAGGGCTGTGGGCAAGAGGCCTCTGTCTTCATCAATGTGGGAACAAGGAACCCCCAAATGTTGAGGGCATATGGCCTGGTATGGTTGGGGCGGGGGTTGTATGCTCATCTCTCCCCTTTCCTGGACACCAAGGCTGCATGCTCAGATAAGGGTCTGGTATAGGTTTTGGAAGGGACTTCATGTTTTTTTTTCTTGTTTTTTGCTTGTGTTTCCCCCTTAAAATCCATACCAGACTCGAAGGGTCGAATCCCCAGATATAAGTGCTGGGCGAGGATACATCACTGGTTGTTAGGGCACCAGGAGGAAGTGGTCATATTTAGCAATGATAATAATGCCACTGCTTAATGTTTTGCTTCACTCTGCAGCTGAAGGTCTGTGCAAATGAACACTCATTTGTTTGGCCGTTCACACAAGATTCTCAAAAGACTGCACACAATGCAGAAGTCTCCCTCATATTACGTTCCCTTCTGGTCTAATGTTCTTAGCCCATTGATTCTCATGGTCAAATGATCTTAAACAATTTTTCTCTTTTGAATTGAATGTTGGGAGTTGTTACATTTGCCCCGCAAAAGACAAGGTAACTATTACATGCATATTTCAAACATTACTGGAATTTTTTGTAAACTGCTCTTACAGTTTTCTCTTAGACCTCCTACAAAGTCTCACAAATATCTGTTCATTCTGCTAATAAAGGATCTTCCTATGATGGTATGACAACAATGCTGCATTTTCTCTTGATTCAGAGAAGCATTGCCACTCCCATGTATGCAGTGGCGGCCGATACTCCCCCACTGACTCCTGTCCTGGCTGTGATTGGTCCAGACTCCAGCTTGGACCAATCATGCAGGCAGGAGGGGGGCGGTCCGCCTCGTGTGCCACATCATTCATAACAGCGCAGTTAGCTCCGCCTCCACGCTCCACCCACCTCCTCCGCTTCTACAGTGCGTGCGTGCAGCTGCATGCTCTCAGGGAGAGAGAGAGTGCTGAAGATTGAAGAAGGCAGCAGGTAAGTCACTCGTCATCGGATTATGGAACCTGAGTGGTCACTGTGCATTGATGGGGGACATGCTGGACACTGTGCATTGATGGGGGGACATGCTGGACACTGTGCATTGAATGGGGACAGGCTGGTCACTGTGCATTGATGGGGGACATGCTGGACACTGTGCATTGATGGGGGACATGCTGGACACTGTGCATTGATGGGGGACATGCTGGACACTGTGCATTGATGGGGGACATGCTGGACACTGTGCCTTGATGGGGGACATGCTGGACACTGTGCCTTGATGGGGGACATGCTGGTCACTGTGCATTGATGGGGCACAGGCTGGACACTGTGCATAGATGGGGGACATGCTAGACACTGTGCATTGATGGGGGACATGCTGGACACTGTGCATTGATGGGGGACATGCTGGACACTGTGCATTGATGGGGGACATGCTGGACACTGTGCATTGAATGGGGACACGCTGGTCACTGTGCATTGATGGGGGACATGCTGGACACTGTGCATTGATGGGGGACATGCTGGTCACTATGCATTGATGGGGGACATGCTGGTCACTGTGCATTGATGGGGGACATGCTGGTCACTGTGCATTGATGGGGGACATACTGGTCACTGTGCATTGAATGGGGACACGCTGGTCACTGTGCATTGAATGGGGGCACGCTGGTCACTGTGCATTGATGGGGGACATGCTGGTCACTGTGCATTGAATGGGGGCATGCTGGTCACTGTGCATTGATGGGGGACATGCTGGTCACTGTGCATTGATGGGGGACATGCTGGTCACTGTGCATTGATGGGGGACACGCTGGACACTTAGCATTGGATGGTGACACGCTGGTCACTGTGCATTGATGGGGGACATGCTGGTCACTGTGCATTGATGGGGGACATGCTGGTCACTGTGCATTGATGGGGGACATGCTGGTCACTGTGCATTGATGGGGGACATGCTGGACACTGTGCATTGAATGGGTACAGACTGGTCACTGTGCATTGATGGGGGACATGCTGGTCACTGTGCATTGATGGGGGACATGCTGGACACTGTGCATTGATGGGGGACATGCTGGACACTGTGCATTGATGGGGGACATGCTGGACACTGTGCATTGAATGAGGACACGCTGGTCACTGTGCATTGATGGGGGACATGCTGGACACTGTGCATTGATGGGGGACATGCTGGTCACTATGCATTGATGGGGGACATGCTGGTCACTGTGCATTGATGGGGGACATGCTGGTCACTGTGCATTGATGGGGGACATACTGGTCACTGTGCATTGAATGGGGACACGCTGGTCACTGTGCATTGATGGGGGACATGCTGGTCACTGTGCATTGAATGGGGGCACGCTGGTCACTGTGCATTGATGGGGGACATGCTGGTCACTGTGCATTGAATGGGAGCACGCTGGTCACTGTGCATTGAATGGGGGCACGCTGGTCTCTCTGCATTGATGGGGGGCACGCTGGTCACTGTGCATTGATGGGGACATGCTGGACACTGTGCATTGATGGGGGACATGCTGGTCACTGTGCATTGAATGGGGACACGCTGGTCAATCTTGAAGCAACCTAATGATTGTTTGTTAAGTCACGCAATTTTTTACAGCGTTTTTTGCCACTAAGTAATGCCTATTACATTTTTCTGTTTGCACCCCCCCCCCCCCCCCCCCAAATTTTAAGCACCAGCCGCCACTGCATGTATGTGTCTAAACTACAGTAGATGAAAAAATGTTACAGGAGATGTGGCTATTAGCATTGTCACTACTGATTTACAAGTCTGTAGCTTGTCAGTCACAGAGTCTATCCTACTTCTTTCTGGATTGACAGCACTGACTCTGTTGCTGAAACCCTCCTACTGTAGGCAGCGGTGTCTGAGCAGGGGAGCATTTGAGACTTAAATGAAGAAGGATTTGGTTCAGTCAAAGAAGGTAAAGGAAGTGTTTTTTGTGCTTCAGATAGAGTAACTGGATTTGGTACTTTTAGTTTGTCATACAAGAGCAGTTGTACTTTAAAAAAAATCAGGTGGACGAATAGTCTATAGATAGATATGTTGCACATTTAACATTAAACTTGAACGATGGCCACACAAATAATCCTATATTCATATTTCTGATGCCCAGTCATGTTATGCTACAATGTCAAAAAAGCCCTTTGAGCTTCACCTCACCAACACCCTCTCCTCCCTTCCCCATCAATTGCATTTACAGATCATGTAGTGGCATTACTAAGTGCACAGAGCACATCTTCCATGAATTCCTTTCCTGAAGCCAGTGCCTGTATTACCACTCTGAAGTCTGACAGATCGACAGGAACCAATTACTGGCAGAAATCTCAGCAATACAAAAATTTACTATGGGATTGACATTGTTAGAAAAACTAGTCCAGTGGCATTACATGGCATGTTTTATGTTGCTAATTGTGGGTGAGGCTAAGAAAATATCTGACACAACTGTGCAAGTTCAACTCAAAATGTACTTGCCTTAACTGAGTGTTAGTTTGCTCTAAAGTTTCAACTTTCTTAAGGGTCTGATCTTTCTCTTTGCTTGCCTGTAAGTTTCAACAAAAAGAAACAAATCAAAGTCAAATTAAACACTCACGGAAACAATATTTACTATTGTAAAAAGAGCTTACAGAAACCACGATACCTATACCTATAGTAAGCACCCCAAGCGCTTAATGAGGACTATATCCAAGATAGTATAAATTACACTGCTGCTACTTAAAAAAAAGATAATGTAAACAGTGGAATGATAGATAATATATAAATATACACTCTATATACTCCAGTAGCGCAAAAAGTGGTAACCAGTGGTTACCACCTAGTATAGTCTAGACTGTTGGTAAACAACTCAGTCCAACTGCAATCAACAGATGTCACCCAAACAGCAGGAATAATAATAATCACAATGGTAATCAGTCCATAATCATTAGTCCTGGGATGTTAATAGCCATGTGTAGTTGTCAGGGATCACCATATCCACCACCACTGTGCTTGGAGGGGGAGAAGAAATGCACACTCACCAGCTACACTGGCTCAGTCACTCTCGTGACTGAGCAATACAAGCCTGTAGTGAAAAGCCTTTACTCAGCAATCCCAGCTGGGCACAGCAACAGCTGATCAATCAAGCTCAGCAGCATATAAGGAGAGAAACAATACTCCACTAGTGTGATACCGTTTTAAAAGCTTTATTCACACACATCAATAAGTAAGTAATCAACTCTCACATGGTTCTAGTAAAACATCCGCATATGTAAATATAGGAGGTGAGCACCCTTCGGGGTTCCGAGTCCAGACTCCACGCCGTGGACCGCGCGCCTTCCGGGTGTCCGAGCTCCTTGTACACAGGTATGGTTACGCCGCCTGGTCACGCTCAGACGCGTTTCGTACTTCCGACTTCTTCACCGGGGTGACCATGACGGCTCGGCAGCAACATAAATACCGGCTTGATTGATCAGCTGTTACTGTGCCCAGCTGGGATTGCTGAGTAAAGGCTTTTCACTACAGGCTTACATAGTTACATAGTTAGTGAGGCTGAAAAAAGACACAAGTCCATCCAGTTCAACCTATGATGTGTGTGTTTGCTTTTAACCGTACATTGTATACCCCTGTATGTTGTGGTCTTTAAGGTGTCCATCCAATAGTTTTTTGAAACTATCAATGCTCCCCGCTGATACGACTGCTTGCGGAAGAGAATTCCACATCCTTACCGCTCTTACAGTGAAGGTTAAACCGCCTTTCCTCTAGTTTTAGTGAGTGGCCACGTGTCTTATTGTATTCCCTTACTCTAAATAGTTTGTTCCTTATGCTCGGGTCGCCAGTACAGTATTTGTACATTGATATCATATCCCCCCTCAAGCGTCTCTTCTCCAGAGAGAATAGGTTCAGTGCTTGTAGTCTTTCCTCATAGCCGATGTCCTCCATTCCCCTAATTATTTTTGTTGCCCTTCTCTGGACTTTCTCCAGTTCCAGCACATCCTTCCTGAGGACCGGTGCCCAGAACTGGACAGCATACTCCAGATGTGGCCGGACCAGAGTCTTGTAGAGTGGAAGAATAATCTCTTTATTTCTGGAGTGAATCCCCTTTTTTATACAACCCAGTATTCTGTTGGCTTTGCTTGCAGCGGCTTGGCATTGCATGCCACTTCCAAGCCTGTTGTCTACCAGTACCCCCAGGTCCCTTTCCATCCTAGACTCACCCAGAGGTTCCCCCCCTAGTGAGTAGCTTGCTTTCTGGTCTCTGGCCCCCAAGTGCATTACTTTACATTTTTCTACATTAAATCTCATCTGCCATGTAGTTGCCCACCCCGTTATTTTGTTCAGGTCTGCTTGCAAGATTTCCACATCCTGCATAGAAGATATTGGCATGCCTAATTTAGTATCATCTGCAAATACTGAGATTGTACTAGATATCCCCTCCTCTAGATCATTTATGAATAAATTAAACAGGATTGGTCCCAGGACAGAACCCTGGGGGACCCCACTTTCCACACCCGCCCAATCCGAGTACTCCCCATTAATCACCACCCTCTGTACTCTCCCCTGGAGCCAGTTCTCTATCCAGGTACTCACCTTATGGTCCATACCTACCTTCCTTAGTTTGTACAGTAAGCGTTTGTGGGGAACGGTGTCAAAGGCCTTTGCAAAGTCCAGATACACCACATCCACAGGCTTACCTTTATCTAAGTGGCAGCTCACTTCATCGTAGAAGGTTAATAGATTGGTTTGGCATGAACGATTTTTCATGAATCCATGCTGATTACTACTTATAATACCGTTTTCATTACTAAAGTCTTGTATGTGGTCCCTTATCATCCCCTCCAAAATTTTGCAGACTACAGATGTTAGGCTGACCGGCCTATAGTTACCCGGGATATATCTCGGCCCCTTCTTAAATATTGGTACCACGTTGGCTTTTTTCCAATCAGCTGGCACCATACCTGTCTGTAAACTATCCTTAAAGATCAAGAATAATGGTCTGGCAATCACCTGACTGAGCTCATTTAGAACCCTTGGGTGCAAGCCATCCGGTCCCGGGGATTTATTTATGTTAAGTTTCTCTAGTTTAGCTCTAAGTCTATCCTCTGTTAGCCATGGCGGCACTTCCTGAGGTGTATTATTTAGTTCGGCCTTACAAGCGGGGTTCATGTAGCCCCCCGATTCCTTTGTGAAGACTGAAGAAAAGAAATTATTTAACACTTCCGCCTTTTCTCTGTCCTCAGTGGCCATTTTTCCTTTATCATCTTTTATGGGGCCAATGTGTTCTGGCCTTGCTTTCTTACTGTTTATATACTTAAAGAATTTCTTGGGGTTCTTTTTACTCTCCTCCGCTATATGTCTCTCGTGTTCTATTTTAGCCGCCCTGATTTCATCTTTACATTTCTTATTGCACTCTTTGTAATGCTTAAATGCTGCCAATGACCCCTCAGTCTTGTATTTTTTGAAGGCCTTTTCTTTAGCTCTAATATACATTTTTATGTTGGAGTTTAGCCACCCAGGGTTTAGTTTTGCTCTTTTAAATTTATTTCCCAGTGGAATGCACTGGCCCACCCCCTTGTTAAGTATGCTCTTGAAGCACTCCCATTTTTCCTCCGTGTTCTTTGTTCCCAGGGTTCTATCCCATTTGATATTTTCTAGCAGTGAGCGCAGTTTAGGGAAATTGGCTCTTTTGAAATTCAGTGTCCTTATATTACCCTTGTGTTTCCTATTACTGTAATTAATACTGAAACCAATTGACCTATGGTCACTGTTCCCTAAGTTGTTCCGTATTTCTATATCCGTGAGCAGGTCTGTATTGTTGGTAATCAGTAGGTCAAGTACCGCATTGTTTCTTGTCGGTGCATTCACCATCTGACCCATGAAATTGTCCTGCAAAACATTTAGGAACTGCCGAGCCTTGGCTGAATGCGCGGTTCCTTCTGCCCAGTCTATATCTGGATAATTAAAGTCCCCCATTATAATGACATTTCCCATCCTTGCTGCCAATCCTATCTGTAACATGAGGTCTGCCTCACCCTCCTCCCTCTGGTTTGGGGGCCTATAGCATACGCCCAATATTACCTTCCCCACCGTGCCTTTCCTTTGAAGCTCTACCCATAGGGATTCTGCCTCGTCCATAGCTCCATTATTAATATCATCCCTCATATTTACCTGTATACTGTTCTTAATATACAAACATACCCCTCCCCCTTTTTTACCCTCTCTATCTCTGCGATAAAGGGAATACCCCTGAATGGTCGCCATCCAGTCATGAGAGCTGTCAAACCAAGTCTCAGTTATCCCCACAAAATCTAAGTCCTCCTCAAACATCAGCAGCTCCAGCTCTTCCATCTTGTTGGCCAGGCTTCTGGCATTGGTATATAAGCCTCGTAATTTTGATGTTTTTAGGCTGCTCTCTTGATTTTTCCCCGTACCCACCCTGGGTATAGGGGCTCCGAACACCCTACCGCTAATGCCCCCATTTCTGCCCTCTGAAACTTGCTTTCCACTGGCTAATTCTACATCTGTACCCTCCCCCCCATTCCCTAGTTTAAAAGACCCTCTAACTTTTTGGCCATCCTCTCACCCAGTACGGCTGCACCCACCCCATTTAGGTGCAATCCGTCCCTACCAAAGAGCCGGTGACCGACTGAGAAGTCGGCCCAGTTCTCCAGGAACCCGAAACCCTCCTTACTACACCAGCTCCTCAGCCACTCGTTAACTTCCCTAATCTCCCGCTGCCTCTCTGGTGTGGCTCGAGGTACAGGTAGTATTTCGGAAAATACTACCTTGGAGGTCCTAGTCCTCAACTTAGCGCCTAAGTCCCTGAAATCGTTTAGGACTCTCCGTCTTCCTCTGCCTATGTCATTGGTACCCACGTGTACCATGACAGCTGGGTCTTCCCCAGCCCCACCCAATAATCTGTTCACCCGATCCGCGATGTGCCGAACCCGAGCGCCCGGCAAACAACAGACTGTTCGGCGCACACGGTCTATGTCACAGATTACACTGTCTGCCCTTCTAATAATTGAGTCCCCTACCACCAGCACCTGTCTTTCCTTTCCCTTTCTCCCGGCTTCACTGGAGGAGTTCGTCCCCTGGCAGCTAGGGGCGTCACTCTGCTCCAGCAATGCTGGTCCCTGACTGGTTTCCCCAACATCACACAACGGGGCGTATCTATTGGGGTGCTCCAGCCCAGGATCAGCCTCCTTGACTTGTCCCCTTCTACCCCTCCTAACTGTCACCCCTCTGCTCTGCTCTGATGCCTGCACCTCCGATACTCCGCCCACCTCTGTGCAGGCCCCTGTCTGCACCTGATTGGTACAATCCTGGCTCTCCTCCGGTATGGACATTCGTCTCAGTGTTGCCAGCTGCTTCCCTAGATTCAGGACCTGAGCTTCCAGGGAAGCAACGTGCTCACATTTTGCGCATTTGTATTCGCCCTCGATCGCATGACCGAGGAACGCATACATATCACAAGATGTACACCGAGTCGCATCTCCACACCCGCCGGGCATTGTACCTACTAATCTAATCTAATGGGGATTCAGCGATTTAAGTCTATCCTATGTGGCTATTTCCTGGCTTCCTAACGCTACCTTCTCACCCTCTGGTATTCCGCTCCACTCACTTGACACCGGTCAGTCACCCAACACTCACAATCTCACAGCCCGGTCAGACGCACAACGCTGAGTCGCACAGCCCGGTCAGACGCACAACACTAAGTCGCACAGCCCGGTCAGACGCACAACACTAAGTCGCACAGCCCGGTCAGACGCACAACACTAAGTCGCACAGCCCGGTCAGACGCACAACACTAAGTCGCACAGCCCGGTCAGACGCACAACACTGAGTCGCACAGCCCGGTCAGACGCACCACACAGAGTCGCACAGCCCGGTCAGACGCACAACACAGAGTCGCACAGCCCGGTCAGACGCACAACACAGAGTCGCACAGCCCGGTCAGACGCACAACACCGAGTCGCACAGCCCGGTCAGACGCACAACACCGAGTCGCACAGCCCGGTCAGACGCACAACACAGAGTCGCACAGCCCGGTCAGACGCACAACACAGAGTCGCACAGCCCGGTCAGACGCACAACACTGAGTCGCACAGCCCGGTCAGACGCACAACACTGAGTCGCACAGCCCGGTCAGACGCACAACACTGAGTCGCACAGCCCGGTCAGACGCACAACACTGAGTCGCACAGCCCGGTCAGACGCACAACGCTCAGTCGCACAGCCCGGTCAGACGCACAACGCTCAGTCGCACAGCCCGGACAGACGCACAACACTGAGTCGCACAGCCCGGTCAGACGCACAACACTGAGTCGCCTCTGGTATTCCGCTCCACTCACTTGACACCGGTCAGTCACCCAACACTCACAATCTCACAGCCCGGTCAGACGCACAACGCTGAGTCGCATAGCCCGGTCAGACGCACAACACTAAGTCGCACAGCCCGGTCAGACGCACAACACTAAGTCGCACAGCCCGGTCAGACGCACAACACTAAGTCGCACAGCCCGGTCAGACGCACAACACTAAGTCGCACAGCCCGGTCAGACGCACCACACAGAGTCGCACAGCCCGGTCAGACGCACAACACTGAGTCGCACAGCCCGGTCAGACGCACCACACAGAGTCGCACAGCCCGGTCAGACACACAACACAGAGTCGCACAGCCCGGTCAGACGCACAACACAGAGTCGCACAGCCCGGTCAGACGCACAACACAGAGTCGCACAGCCCGGTCAGACGCACAACACAGAGTCGCACAGCCCGGTCAGACGCACAACACTGAGTCGCACAGCCCGGTCAGACGCACAACACTGAGTCGCACAGCCCGGTCAGACGCACAACACTGAGTCGCACAGCCCGGTCAGACGCACAACACTGAGTCGCACAGCCCGGTCAGACGCACAACGCTCAGTCGCACAGCCCGGTCAGACGCACAACGCTCAGTCGCACAGCCCGGACAGACGCACAACACTGAGTCGCACAGCCCGGTCAGACGCACAACACTGAGTCGCCTCTGGTATTCCGCTCCACTCACTTGACACCGGTCAGTCACCCAACACTCACAATCTCACAGCCCGGTCAGACGCACAACGCTGAGTCGCATAGCCCGGTCAGACGCACAACACTAAGTCGCACAGCCCGGTCAGACGCACAACACTAAGTCGCACAGCCCGGTCAGACGCACAACACTAAGTCGCACAGCCCGGTCAGACGCACAACACTAAGTCGCACAGCCCGGTCAGACGCACCACACAGAGTCGCACAGCCCGGTCAGACGCACAACACTGAGTCGCACAGCCCGGTCAGACGCACCACACAGAGTCGCACAGCCCGGTCAGACACACAACACAGAGTCGCACAGCCCGGTCAGACGCACAACACAGAGTCGCACAGCCCGGTCAGACGCACAACACCGAGTCGCACAGCCCGGTCAGACGCACAACACCGAGTCGCACAGCCCGGTCAGACGCACAACACAGAGTCGCACAGCCCGGTCAGACGCACAACACAGAGTCGCACAGCCCGGTCAGACGCACAACACAGAGTCGCACAGCCCGGTCAGACGCACAACACTGAGTCGCACAGCCCGGTCAGACGCACAACACTGAGTCGCACAGCCCGGTCAGACGCACAACACTGAGTCGCACAGCCCGGTCAGACGCACAACGCTCAGTCGCACAGCCCGGTCAGACGCACAACACTGAGTCGCACAGCCCGGACAGACGCACAACACTGAGTCGCACAGCCCGGTCAGACGCACAACACTGAGTCGCACAGCCCGGTCAGACGCACAACACTGAGTCGCACAGCCCGGTCAGACGCACAACACTGAGTCGCACAGCCCGGTCAGACGCACAACACTGAGTCGCACAGCCCGGTCAGACGCACAACACTGAGTCGCACAGCCCGGTCAGACGCAAAACACTGAGTCGCACAGCCCGGTCAGACGCACAACACTGAGTCGCACAGCCCGGTCAGACGCACAACGATCAGTCACACCGCCCGGTCAGATGCACAACGCTCAGTCGCACCGCCCGGTCAGACGCACAACGCTCAGTCGCACAGCCCGGTCAGACGCACAACACTAAGTCGCACAGCCCGGTCAGACGCACAACACTAAGTCGCACAGCCCGGTCAGACGCACAACACTAAGTCGCACAGCCCGGTCAGACGCACAACACTGAGTCGCACAGCCCGGTCAGACGCACCACACAGAGTCGCACAGCCCGGTCAGACGCACAACACAGAGTCGCACAGCCCGGTCAGACGCACAACACAGAGTCGCACAGCCCGGTCAGACGCACAACACCGAGTCGCACAGCCCGGTCAGACGCACAACACCGAGTCGCACAGCCCGGTCAGACGCACAACACAGAGTCGCACAGCCCGGTCAGACGCACAACACTGAGTCGCACAGCCCGGTCAGACGCACAACACTGAGTCGCACAGCCCGGTCAGACGCACAACACTGAGTCGCACAGCCCGGTCAGACGCACAACACTGAGTCGCACAGCCCGGTCAGACGCACAACGCTCAGTCGCACAGCCCGGTCAGACGCACAACGCTCAGTCGCACAGCCCGGACAGACGCACAACACTGAGTCGCACAGCCCGGTCAGACGCACAACACTGAGTCGCCTCTGGTATTCCGCTCCACTCACTTGACACCGGTCAGTCACCCAACACTCACAATCTCACAGCCCGGTCAGACGCACAACGCTGAGTCGCACAGCCCGGTCAGACGCACAACACTAAGTCGCACAGCCCGGTCAGACGCACAACACTAAGTCGCACAGCCCGGTCAGACGCACAACACTAAGTCGCACAGCCCGGTCAGACGCACAACACTAAGTCGCACAGCCCGGTCAGACGCACCACACAGAGTCGCACAGCCCGGTCAGACGCACAACACTGAGTCGCACAGCCCGGTCAGACGCACCACACAGAGTCGCACAGCCCGGTCAGACGCACAACACAGAGTCGCACAGCCCGGTCAGACGCACAACACAGAGTCGCACAGCCCGGTCAGACGCACAACACCGAGTCGCACAGCCCGGTCAGACGCACAACACCGAGTCGCACAGCCCGGTCAGACGCACAACACAGAGTCGCACAGCCCGGTCAGACGCACAACACAGAGTCGCACAGCCCGGTCAGACGCACAACACTGAGTCGCACAGCCCGGTCAGACGCACAACACTGAGTCGCACAGCCCGGTCAGACGCACAACACTGAGTCGCACAGCCCGGTCAGACGCACAACACTGAGTCGCACAGCCCGGTCAGACGCACAACGCTCAGTCGCACAGCCCGGTCAGACGCACAACACTGAGTCGCACAGCCCGGACAGACGCACAACACTGAGTCGCACAGCCCGGTCAGACGCACAACACTGAGTCGCACAGCCCGGTCAGACGCACAACACTGAGTCGCACAGCCCGGTCAGACGCACAACACTGAGTCGCACAGCCCGGTCAGACGCACAACACTGAGTCGCACAGCCCGGTCAGACGCACAACACTGAGTCGCACAGCCCGGTCAGACGCAAAACACTGAGTCGCACAGCCCGGTCAGACGCACAACACTGAGTCGCACAGCCCGGTCAGACGCACAACG
The DNA here is from genome assembly GCF_965119305.1 of Pelophylax lessonae. Classification (NCBI taxonomy): domain Eukaryota; kingdom Metazoa; phylum Chordata; class Amphibia; order Anura; family Ranidae; genus Pelophylax; species Pelophylax lessonae. The sequence continues at coordinate 225,211,800 of NC_138769.1, forward strand.
ATCAGTCACACCGCCCGGTCAGATGCACAACGCTCAGTCGCACCGCCCGGTCAGACGCACAACGCTCAGTCGCACAGCCCGGTCAGACGCAAAACACTCAGGTAGTGATAGGTACTCCCAGACACTCAGGTAGCAACAGGTACTCACAGATACTCAGGTACTCACAGGTACTCAGGTACTCACAGATACTCAGGTACTCACAGGTACTCACAGGTACTCACAGATACTCACAGATACTCACAGATACTCACAGGTACTCACAGATACTCAGGTACTCACAGGTACTCACTTGTATTGCTCAGTCACGAGAGTGACTGAGCCAGTGTAGCTGGTGAGTGTGCATTTCTTCTCCCCCTTCAAGCACGTGGTGGTGGATATGGTGATCCCTGACAACTACACACGGCTATTAACATCCCAGGACTAATGATTATGGACTGATTACCATTGTGATTATTATTATTGCTGCTGTTTGGGTGACAACTGTTGATTGCAGTTGGACTGAGTTGTTTACCAACAGTCTAGACTATACTAGATGGTAACAACTGGTTACCACTTTTTGCGCTACTGGAGTATATAGAGTGTATATTTATATATTATCTATCATTCCACTGTTTACAATATTTACTATTGACTATTACATTTGCTGACAAAAAAAGATGTGAAAATTGTACAAAGTGAATAAGGCTTGGTTCACACATTGGTGCAATGCAGGAAACCCTGCAAATATACTGAGGGTTCCCGCATCGCACCCAACTCACAGGCAGTTCACACTGCCATATGCGAATTGCTGGGAGTGCCAATACATAGTTAATGACACCCCCAGATCGGTTCGCATTTCGCAGTGCGAACTGTCAATTAACACAGGAATTGGATCGAATAGGTGTGAACACCTATGCAATCTGATTTTGGTGAGCACCAAAAAAAGGGTCCTGCACGAGTTTGGCCTAAATGCGATGCAAATTCAGCCATACAATCTGTATGGGTGAATTTGCATCGCACAGATATTGCATGTGATTTGCACAGGATACAAGAGAAATGTCCGCACACCAAACGATGGCTCACGATGAAAGGCGTTATTTAACAAGGATGCAAGGTACAGCAAAATGGATGGTAGACATTTTTCACACGACTCACAGCATGCTTGTTCACTATGGTAGTGAACCTGACATAGACATGACATAGAAAGTAGACATAAACAGATATTAACACGTGAGCTGGAGAGAGAGGAGATATCCATCTGGAAGCAAATCTCGGATCCCCTACAATACAAAGCTAAGGCAGCGGCACAAAGAAGTCATAGATTGGGATATGAATCAGGCAATAAATGTGGGAAATTACTAGCAAGAGCGGTGAGAGATATGAGAGCAACCACAAGTCACATCAATCCCTCAAGCCACGTCCCCGAAAGGTGATAAATTGCTACTTCCCAAACAGGTTGCTCAAACTTTTAGAGATTTTTATTCTGCATTATATAATCTCACAGATCATAAACCAGAGATAGCTCAGATTGAGGAATATTTGAATAAGTCACAACTTCCCACACTTACATCAGAGATCTGTGAGGAAATGGATCTACCCATAACATTGCTAGAAGTGCAACCAACCCTAAATAAAATTATAAAGGGTAAGGCTCCAGGGCCAGATGGTTTTACGCTTCAATATTATAAAACCTATTTCTCAATACTGGGACCTTATCTAGTAAAACTATTTAATGAACTGGAACTAACGGTGCTTTTGCCAGAGATACTTTAAGGGCATATGTGACAGTAATCCCTAAAGAGGGTAAAGATTTGACTCTTTGTGGAAGTTATAGACCTATTTTATTACTTAATATTGAGTTAAAATCTTTACCAAAATTCTAGCCTCTCGTCTATCGCAACATCTGCATCACTTAAATCATTTGTATCAAGTTGGGTTTGTCCCTAATAGAGAAGTAAGAGACAATACTACGAGAGTGCTTAATCTGATTTATATGGCAAAAAAAAATGCAGATACCATGTGTTTTTGTGGGAACAGACGCAGAAAAAGCGTTTGACCGCGTTGGCTTGGATTTTATGTTTTCCACCATGAAATATATCAGACTGGGAGAGAATATGTTGAGGTGGATTGCCTCTGTTTATTCAAACCAATCGGCCCAGGTGAAGGTAAATGGGATCCTTTCGGACTCCTTTTCTATAGTAAATGGGATGAGACAGGGGTGTCCTTTATCCCCTCTTCTCTTTAAACTATCACTCGAGCCGTTCCTTTGTAAAATCAGACATAATTCAAACATAGAAGGAATCACGGACGGGAAGATGCAACATAAAATTTCCGCTTATGCGGTTGACCTATTTTTTTCACTGACAAAACCAGTGATATCAATCGCAAATCTTCTCAAAGAGTTTGAGCAGTACGGGAGGCTGTCTAATCTGAAGATAAATCTCAACAAATCAGAAGCTATGGGTGTGGGAGTACCCTCTACCATCTTGTAGAGTATGAAACAAAGTTTTGGGTTTAGATGGTCAGATAAGGCACTAAAATATTTGGGTACTCTTATGCCTGTAGATATATCTTGGGTTTTACAAGTATAACTTTCCTGTCCTTTTAACAGCAACTCATCTTGAGCTGGAGAAATGGCATACAGGACTGCACTCATGGTTTGGCCGTTGTAACTTGCTTAAGATGATGGTATTACCAAAATTTCTATACCTCTTTCAAGCACTCCCAATACATGTCCCTATTAGTTACTTCAAACAAGCTCACTCGCTATTTATTAAATTCCTATGGGCACATAAAAAACCTCGGATTTTGCAACAATTGCTAACCCTCCCTAAAATATATGGAGGATTGGCAGTTCCAGACGTATGTAAATATTATCAGGCTAAGCATTTGCGCAGACAATTAGATTGGTGTCAGCACGAGGAGTTTAAATTATGGGTACATCTTGAACAAGCGCAGACAAATATACCCCAAGAGAGCTCTTTGGTGCTATGACCAACTACCAATAGAGTTGAAATCTCATCCTCTTATAGGTAACCTTGAAGGTTAGCTCTACCACTTGCTTTCGAGGTTCCTGGTCTCCATTCTTAGGATTCTGGGGAATCCTAAATTCTGGGGAATCCTAAATAGGTGTGGATGCAGAGCCCTTTAATGCTCTACGGAAAGCGGATATCTTCCAAGCCTCACATTTTTTGAGAGGAAATAGATGGTCCCCATTGGAGATATTAGTAAGCGACAGAGAGGTATTTAAACTGCCCTTTTGGAATGCATGCCAATTACATCACTTTTTACATTCAATACCTAACCCCCAAAATTACAGCCGTCAATTAACATCTTTTGAGAAATATTGCTCGGAAGAAGGGCATTGTCCTCAAGTGCTATCTAAAATTTACAATTTATTAAATATACCTTCTGAACAATATCAATTATCCTGCTTCGAGAAATGGGAAAAATAATTAAAATGTTCTTTTACCCCTGAGCAAAAACAACAGATAATTAACTTTACTTTTACAACTTCATAATGTAACAAACAACAAGAATAAAAATTACAAAATACTGTATTAATGAGGTTGTATTTAATACTCCTAACAAACTACATACTATTTCTTCAGAACTTTCAGACCGTTGCTGGAGATGTCAGGAGGAAGTAGGCACAATGGTACATATATTTTGGTCATGCTCCAAAGTGACATACTTTTGGGGAGAGGTTAGAAAGATTATGCAGAAATTTACAGACGAGATCCCTAATGACCCAGCTTTCTTTTTGTTATAATCAACCAAAACTACGGTTAAAAAAATAACGGAATTTTTGTAAAATCTTTCCGTAAAATTCCTTTCTCTGAGTCCTCTGACAGTCACCGCCCCTCATATAGTCTTCACCAATGGGTATTGACCTCTTATCCACAGGAGTAAACTAGGCAGAAGATTTTGTTAAAAACACAAAACTTTGCATAGACAAACCTACAGGGGGCTGTCCCTCTGGTCCAATACCCCTGGCTAGCCTCATTCCCAATTCAATTTGGTAGCAAGCAATAGATAGTCCATGAACCCCAAAAAGAGGGGTGGGGGCGGCGACTGTCAGAGGACTCAGAGAAAGGAATTTTACGGTAAGATTTTACAAAAATTCAGTTTTCTCTTACGTCCTATGACAGTCGCCGCCCCTCATATAGTCTTCACCAATGGGATGTCCCAAAGCAGTGTAGACATGAGGGGTGGGAAACGCAACCGTCTCAAGGTAACGAAGCATTCAAGGTCAGATAAAAGAATCTTATCTGAACCAAAAAGGTAACCCACTGGGTAACAGGAAAGCTCAACAGGAGCGAACACCCCAGGAAGGTAAAATAACCAAGGGGGGAAAAAACCCCCACAGGAGGGGACAGGCTAAAAACGCCATGTCTCCCTCAAAGTACTGCCGCACCCAGAACTTTGCGGCCAAAGGAGGCATCTGCCGATGCCGAAACATCAAGTTAGTAAACTCTGTAAAGGTGTGCAGAGACGACCAGGTCGCCGCTTGCACATCTGGGACACCGACGCCTGATGACCCATGGCTCCACTCAGAAGAGTGCGCCGTGACAGGGGAGGGCGGAACCCGATCCCCAGGCGAATAAGCCTGTACAATCGTCCGTCTGAACCAGACAGGAATGGTTGCCGCAGACGCAGCCATACCCTTCCGAGGCCCTCAGGAAGGCCAAAAAAGAGAATACGACTTCCTGAAGGATTCCGTAGACGACAGGTAACCCTGATCACCCTGACAAAATCCAAGGAATGCAAGGCAAAACTCTGTAGGATGCGTAGGATTCGCACACAGCGAAAGCAAAACAATGTCCTCATGGAGATGGACATCAGAAACAACCTTCGGAGAGAAGGATTGATGAGGTCGCAAGACCACCTTATCCCTATGAACCACCAGGTAGGGGAAGTGGTAAAATAGGACCGCCAACTCCGACACACTGCAAGCAGATGTGATCGTCACCAGAAAGGCAACTTTCCGTGACAGTGCATGCAGAGGAATCTCCCGGATGTTCTCAAAGGGAAGACGTTGCAAAACGGACAGAACCAAATGCAAGTCCCAAGGGGTTAAGGGCGCCCACTGAGGGGGGGCCAAATGACGTACCCCTTGATAAAGGTGCGGATCAAGGAACTTGACGCCAAAGGGCGCTGGAAAGAAATGGCCAGCGCAGAAAACTGACCCTCAACAGTGGACAGTGCAAGACTTAGGTCCACACTGGATTGCAGGAAGGCTACCACCCTTGCCACGGAAAAGTAGTGAGGATGGAAACCCTGCGATATGCACCAGGCGAAGCAAGCCTTCCAGGTACGATAAGAAATCTTACCGGACGAGGCCTTCCTAGCTCTAAGCAAGGTAGGAGTGATCTCCGACGAGAGACCCCGATCTCTCAAGATCTGGCTTTTAACAGCCACGCCGACAAGGCCAGAGGATCGCGCGCGCTTGCCACGAGCCTTCCCACCTGGTTGTTTAGAGGAGGCGTGCCATCGCGCACACAGCATCTGAAACACCTCCGGGTGCAAGGCCATTCCCCCTGGTCCGGGGTCTGGTGACTCCGATAGTCGGCCTGCCAGTGTTCCATACCCAGAAAGTGAACTGCCGAAAGCGCCGAGTCCCGCGTCATCGGGCCAAGGCAAAATCTTGGCCACCCGGGCACTTCTGGTGCCCCTTTGGTGAGTGATGTACGCCACTGCAGTGGTGTTGTCTGCCTGCACCTGCACAGGGTGGCCCTGAAGACGATCCCACCAACGGAGCAAACAGAGTCTGATCGTGCTCAGTTCCAAGGCATGTATCGGTAGGCAGAATTCCTCCTCCAACCAAGTGCCCTGGGCAAACAATTTGCCCAGAACGCCACCTCAGCCCGACAGGCTGGCGTCCGTGGTGAGCACCTACCACAACAACGGCCGGAAGGACTTCCCTTCTGTCAGAGCTGGAAACTGGAGCCACCACAAAAGGTCCGCTCTGACCTGGTGACTCAAAGATATCCTCCTGTCCAAGGACTGAGGATGCCTGTCCCACCTGGATAGGATCTCCGCTTGCAGAGATTGCATGTGGAACCGTGCAAACGGCATAGCCTCGAAGGCTGACACCATCAAACCTATGGACCGCATGCAGGTCCTGAGAGTGATGAGGATTCGTTGTCCCTGAGGGACCTGACCTCATTCAGCAGAGTCCGGAGTATGTCCTCCGGCAGGAAAAAACTCTCGCAAGGGCGGAGTCCAGGACCATTCCCAGATAAGGGAGACGAACAGAAGGTAACAATGTCGACTTCTGAAAGTTGATGGCCCACCGAAACTCCTGGAGCGTCTAAACCGTGGTTGACAGATCGCCCAACAGAGTTGAACTGGAACTTGACCTTAACAGGAGATCGTCCAGATATCCAAGGATTGCGATCCCCTGCGCCCGCAACAGGACCAGAACAGGAGCCAAAGCTTTGGTAAACACCCTTGGAGCCGAAGCGAGACCGAAAGGCCACAAACTGATATCGCTCCTCTGCGATTGCGAATCGGAGACACCTCTGATGACCCTCGAATAAAAGGATGTGTAGAAAAGCATTCTTGAGGTTGATTAAAAGCCAGGAATCTCCCGGGCTCAGAGAGACCACCACCGATCAGAGGGATTCCATACGGAATTTTTGAACTTTCACAAAGCGGTCTAGAGACTTTAGGTCCAGAATCGGACGCACCTTGCCCTCCTTTTAGGGCACCGTGAACAGATTTGAGTAAAAAAACCCCCGAAAACCTGTCCCGATGTGACATCGGGACGATCACCCCCTGGGCGAGGAGATCCTGAACCGCCCGTCCGAGATCGTGAAAACGATCTGGGGTCAATGAGGATTTGAGGGAAAGAATCTGTCTGCTGGGCGCGATCGAAATTCGATCTTGTACCCCGACCGAATGAGTTCCTGGACCCATCTGTCCTAAATGGCGGACAGGGCTGCCGTGATAGAGTGGGCAGTTATAGACTTGCCCGCCCAAGGCTTCTTCTGGCCACCAGAGGCCTTGAAGGATTCGCCCTTGTCATGTGCCTTAAAGGCACGAAAAGACCCCTGGTTAGGTTTAAAGGAAGGGCCCCGCTTACCGCGAAAAAAAAACTCACCCTTGGACACATGGGGCAGCAAAGTGCGTTTACCCCCAGTGACCCCCTTCACCAACTCGTCCAGGGAGTCCCCAAAAAAAAAAAAACGATTCCCTGCATAAGGGATGCCAGACACCGTCTTCCTGGAAGTCTGGTCGGCCGACCAGCTCTACAGCCACACAAGGCGACGGATTATCACTGCAACAGCAGATAAGCGTAAGACTAAAGGGGCCTCATCCAAGGCCGCATCACACAGACATAAAAACCGCCTGAATAATTTGGTCCACCATCTCCAAAGTAGCAGTAGGGGCGGAATCACCCACAAGGGAGCTTCCGAGCACCTTAGTCCACTCCACCACAGCCTGAGAGACCATTACTGAGGCGAACACAGGCTTCAGCAAGGAACCAGCCACCACACAGGAGTGGCGGGCAAGAGATACCACCCGCCTATCCGCTGGGTCTCTAAGCACTGGATAAGCCTCCGTGGGCATCAGAGTGGCCTTGTGTAAACCAGATACCGTGTGGTCCACCTTAGGGGCCACAGTCCAGTGCGAATCCGTCAGAGACGCAAAGGGACCACGGTACTGAAACCGCGTAGGTACCACAAAATTGCGCCATTGTACATTCACCATTACGTGAAACTCAGCGGGACAGGGAATACCTGAGCCGCTTTCTGGGTTCTGCGGGTCCCAAAAGAAGACCGCTTACCCGGCGGGTGGGGCTAGTCCCTTAAATGCAGTGTATCCAAAACAGAACTATAAGCGCAGACATTGCTGCGCGTTCTATGGCCGACCTGGAGGGGGAGTCGACCCCCTCCACCTCCCCACCGACCGAGAGGAATGAGACCCTTCAGGGGGTACACTGTCCATGGCAACCATATCTAGCTCAGGATAAATAGACTGAAACAGTCTGGGTCTTTTTCTAAAAGCCTGCTCAGACATCAACAGAGCCACTTAAGACGCTAAAGTCGCAAGTGAAGAAGGAAGGGAGCTTAGGCATACCTGAACCCTCCACCAGTGCTGGGGGAAACATGCTACCCTGGGACTCCAAAAAAACCTACTTAAAAATGTTTCTGGCACTGGCCCTTTAAATCAGCATCAGCGGCGGACCCTGCCGCAAAGAGGACCAGCATGTGCCGCTAAATACAAGGTAACATAGCTGCCAGTAAGGCATGACCCAGAAAAAACAGCATAGAAAAGCCCCCCCAGAAGTGTAGCTGTACTATACCAGCTTCCAGCTCGATCCGACTGAAGTAAGGAAGTGATGTCACGCCGCTAGAGGCCCAAACAGGAACTGACTAAGGAAAAATGGTTGCCCATGTAACTCTATGGGGAGGCTCCGGGAAAATGGCCGCCGAAACCATACACTGCCCACATTCTCTTGTGTCTACCACCCATTTTGCCTTGCATCCTTGTTAAATAAAGCCTTTCATTGTGAGCCATCGTTTGGTGTGCGGCCATTTCTCTTGTATCCTGTTTGCGGTGGCGATCCGAGGTCCTGAACCCATAGCTGGCTGTGAAACTTCAACTGCCTGAGCGGTGTACATCTCTTTCCATGTGATTAGCACAGTAGTGCAAATCACATGCAATGTCTTCCATTGCACCAATGTGAAACAAGCCTGTTAGTTACATTTAAAGTGTTACTAAACCCACAACAGTAATGACTGTATATACAGTGAGAGCCGGTTCACATTAGCGCGACACGACTCCTTACTACTTCGGGGGCGACATGTGCATTACACTGCACCACGACTTCGGAGCGACTTGCAGGGACTTCACATAATGGAAGTCTATGAAAGTCGCTCCGAGGTCGCCCCAAAATAGTACAGGACCCTTTTACTAAGTCGGAGCGACTTGTGTCGCTCCTATTAGAACGGGTCCTGTAGCGGTCAATGGACCGCGAGGGAGCGTGACTTGTCAGGCTGACAAGTCGCCTGAAAAGTCGAGCTAATGTGAACCGGCTCTAAGGCATGCTTGGTATACTCACTGTGAAACCTAAGGGGTAATCCCCTGCATTGTGAAAAAAGGCTGCTTGATCCTATATGCACAGATCCTCCTCTTCTTCCACTGACTCCAAAACAGGTCCGGATCAGAAAGAACGTTTAGAGTCAAGCTGCACATGCTCAATTTAATGTATATTGCTAGAGAGGTTTTTTTTTCTCTTGGGAGAGTGCATGTGATCAGCACAGGGCCAATCAGCACTGTCCAGATATGTCAAGATAGAGGATCAGGAGCCCTGCAGCCTCATAGGAAAGCTCAGTGCAGTAAGAAAACTCCTCCTACAAGCTTCACCAGGAACTGATAGAAATCACAAGACTGCTCTATAATGCTGATGAGAAAAGGTATATATAATTACTAAAATGATTGCATTTTCATGTTCTGTGTACTGTGGGAGACCAGATATAGTGAATGCAGTGTCCTGGGTTTAGTAACACTTTAAATGGAAGTAAATGGGTATAGGAAGTTTGAAGTATGTTAGTAAACATTCTACCATCAGATGAAACTCGTTATGCGTAAAATACTAACATGCCTCTTTGCACAAATTAAACAAGGATGGCAATAGCTGTGAAAGTAGTGCTAGGATATCCATTGTGCCCAGCACTGCTGTATTTAGGCCTAAGCCGACAAGGCAATGCATGAAAAACCCCCCATCCGCTGCTAAAACCTGAAAGAAAAAAAAAATGGCCGCGGCCGGCCCGACATGCGCACTGCATTTTCAAATGGAAGGCGCCTCAAGGTAAGTGAGACTCCTCCGCAGCAGATGTCGGTGCTGCGGGCATGGTATAGGAGATTCTCCTGTACCATGCCCGCAGCACCCGCATCGGCTGTACTATGCTGCCCACAGCCCTGCATCTTCTGTATTATGCTGCTCAGTGCCCACAGCCCTGCATCTCATGTACCATGCTGCCCAGTGCCCACAGCCCTGCATCTCATGTACCATGCTGCCCAGTGCCCACAGCCCTGCATCTCCTGTACCATGCTGCCCAGTGCCCACAGGCCTGCATATCCTGTACCATGCTGCCCAGTGCCCACAGCCCTGCATCTCCTGTACCATGCTGCTCAGTGCCCACAACCCTGCATCTCCTGTACCATGCTGCTCAGTGCCCACAGCCCTGCATCTCCTGTACCATGCTGCCCACAGCTCTGCATCTCCTGTACCATGCCTGTACCATGCCCGCAGCACCGCATCTCCATGTCTGCGGCCCCTGCACTATGCCCACAACTACTGCATCTCCTGTACCATGTCCGCAGCCTCTGCACCATGCCTGCATCTCCTGTACCATGTCTGCAGCCCCTGCTCTATGCCTGCAACCCCTGTATCTCCTGTACCATGTCCGCAGCCCCTGCACCATGTCTGCATCTCCTGTACCATGTCTGCAGCCCTTGCACTATGCCCGCAACCCCTGTATCTCCTGTACCATGTCTGCAGCCCCTTCACCATGCCAGCATCTCCTGTACCATGTCTGTAGCCCCTGCACTATGCCCACAACCCCTGCATCTCCTGTACCATGTCTGCAGCCCCTGCACAATGCCAGCAACCCCTGCATCTCCTGTACCATGTCTGCAGCCCCTGCACTATGACTGCAACCCCTGCATCTCCTGTACCATGTCTGCAGCCCCTGCACTATGCCCGCAGCCCTGGAAGATTTTCCCCCTTAATGACCAGGCCATTTTTTGCGATTCAGTACTGCATTACTTTAAAGGACAATTGAACAGTCGTGCAAGACTGTACCCTAAAAAAATGAATGTTCTTTCTTTCCCACAAATAGAGCTTTCTTTTGGTGGTATTTGATCACCTGTTCGATTTTTATTTATTGCGTTATAAACAAAAAAAGAGCAACAATTCGGAAAAAAATAAATATTGTTTTTCACATTCTGCTATATAACATTCCCCCATAAAAATTTAAAAATCAAATTTTGTCATCCTTTTAGGCCAATTTGTATTCTGCTACATATTTTTGGTAAAAAAAAAATCCCAATAAGTGTATATTGATTGGTTTGTGCAAAAGTTATTGTGTCTACAAACTAGGGGAAAGATTTATGTTATTTTTATTTATTTATTTATTTTACTAGTAATAGCGTCAATCTGCGATTTTTAGCGGGATTGCGGCAGACAGATCGGAACCCTGACATTTTTTACACTTTTGGGGGGACCAGTTACATTACTACAGTAATCAGTGCTACAAATATGCCCTGTTACTGTAATAATGACACTGGGGGGGAAGGGGGTTAACCCAGCGGTGATCAAAGGGTTAAGTGTGAGCCTAGGGGGTGTTTTCTAACTGTATGGGGGAGGGGCTTGTCAAATGACCATAGAGACCTGTGTTCCTATATAGAAGGATCACAGGTGCTCTGTGATCATTTCAGGGAGAACAATGGTCAGCTGTATTTACAACAGCAGGCCACCGTTCTCTCTCAGCGGGGAGCGATCGCGGATGCCCGGCGGGAATTGCGGCCGCTGGCCCCATGGATTGGCATCCCTGCTGCCTAGTGGGGGCCCCCGGGAGCGCTCCCACGAGCCAACGTACCCATACAAAACAACGAAATATACAAGTAGGCACTTTGTACCCACTTTTAATGTACAGAGAGGAAGAGGTGGAGCCTAAAGAGGAAGGGGTGTGGTTTACAGATGATAGGGCGGGTCTGAAACAGGAAGGGTGTGGCCTTGACAGCAAGGGGTGGGTCGTAGGTAAATTAGGGGGTGCACGAGTTTAGTCCGGCCTAGGGCAGCACAAAACCTAAATACACCACTGGTGCCCGGATATTCCTTATACAGGATTGATTTAGAACAACCTGTCCACAGATGTGGCTTGGTGCATGGCACTGTAGGATGCGTTCCTCTGCAGCTCCCGGACCTTTAAGCTCCACGGGACTCTTTACTCGCTTAAACCCCGCACATGGGTAAGCATCAGCTTAGGGATCCTAAAAAGTCCAGAGGGGGAATCTCTGGCGGCGATCTGGGGCATTCCTTTACCCGATCCTCAGCCACAGCACAACCCAAGCTGCCGGGGTATCATTCCCCATCACGCTCTAAAGTCAGCAGTCAACATACAGGGCAGCTACCACGGCTGTCCTTCACCCCCCTCACACAGCCTCCCACAAGCCTTACTCTGCTCTAGGGAAGGATGAGACATGGAATCCAATATTAGCTCATTGCACACCTAAATCAAATATCTGCCCACCAAGGAAGATTTTAAGCACTGTGTGAAGCGCACTAAGAAGATAGACCGGCAGGAGATTACTGAGTTCAAGAAGGGGGGGTCTGCATGGAGGAGTTCAAAAACGCCACGGATGTTTTTTGTAATGCCCTGCAATCTCATGAGGAGACCTTGAACTCTCACACGGTACTACTGCAACAGCTCATGTACAAACAAGAGGACATAGAAAGCAGGAACCGTCGCAATAACATCAGAATCTGGGGCATACCAGAGGCATACCAGAGGCTGTTGAAGCCAAAGATCTGGCCACAGCAGTAACTGCCATTTTCAACCAGTAGGTTCAGAAACCCAAAGATGCTCCTCTTGAACTGGATTGAGTACATGAGACCTTGGAATCCTGACTCTCTTTCTTGCATGACACCATATGCAGGGTGCAGTTTTACAAGATCAAGGATGCCATCATGCATGCAGCTAGCACGCAGGATATCATACTTTTGTAATGAGACTCCTGTAATGCTCCCCCTGGATGTGTCCCGGCAGACCCTGGCCATGTGACAGGCCCTGAAACCATTCAGGCAACTGCTTCAAGACGGACAATTCCAATACCAGTGGTGGTTCCCTTTCCTTTGTCATCTTTTTGAGGTCAGGAGTCCTTCCTGTCTTTTTGAGCGTTTTTACTCTATTTTTGGAATTTCGCCGAGCCTGATCACCAGGCTACCACCACTGTTCTATCAAGTTTTGCTTTCAACTAGCCATATCCTGACTACATCATATGAACACTTTTTCATGTTCGCTAGTTTAACAGGTTATGGTGGAATGTTTGATGCTAATTCTGCTTATGACGTTGTGCTCTTTTTTTCCCAGGGTACCAAGTTGCCATTGCCCCTAGAGCATTATGCTACTGTTCCCTCCCTGAGTATTGTACATATGATACAATATTTTGGACGCTCTCAATGTTATTTATGTTTGAAGTTATACTCTTCCTTATACTCAGGATTGATTGGGGGGGTTTTCTTTTACCTTCTCACTGTCCCATAGGTAGCCGTGACTAGGGATGATCGAACGGTTCGGGTCGACCATCGGCTGTTCGAGGTTCGGCCGAATTTAGAACTTTTTGCCCAAAAAGTTCGGAATTCGGCAACCAGAACCGACCAAAATGCAATGGTTCAGGAAATGGGCTTTATAAGCCCGTGATTGGACCAGAACCATCAGTAAAAACCAATTGAGGGGGCAGGAGAATGCTAGGAATGTGATTGGAGTGACTAGGGGGTCCATAGGTCAATCGTTAGTGAATACGCCCCCCAGTATATAAGATAGCCGCCTAGCATTGTTATACAGGGACATGGAAGAGAGTGGAAGCAGTTCTGTGACTTCTGTTACAAAGAGTCATTTAGCAATTTTTAGTGTGAGGAAAGGGATATCTAATGTAGTTAGGGTGCTATTTTCCACTATAGTTAGCTTTAATTATTCAGTTTCTGTAGGGAAAGTGTTAAGTGTAAGGGGACCGTAGTGTAGTGTAGGGTTAACTGACTGTGACTGCTATGGAAGGGTGACAAAACCCTTCCATATCAGGGTGACCGCTATAGAGAAAAGATCGTTTCTCTTGTGTCACTTTCACTGCACTAATATGGCCCCGCTCCTGTCAGCATTCTTTTTGCTGCAGGCGTTGCTAGTGCTTTTTTGAGGACATGTTTGGAGTCAGGCAGGACATCTGAACATGTGTATTGGGGTATATATACACACACGTCTGTATAAATACACCTGCACATATATAGGTGTGAAAGGAGCAGAACATTATACTTTTGCTAATGAAATAATTTGCACTAATATGGCTCCGCTCCTAACACACCTATATATGTGTAAGTGTAAAATACATATGTGTGTGTGTATATATATACCCCTATACAGAAGTTCAGATGTTTTGCCTGCCTCCAAAGAACCCAAAAAAATGCCCAAAAAAACGCCTGCAAGAACAAACCTGGGCATCTTTTTTTTTGGCGCTGGCATTTTTTTGGGTTCTTTGGAGGCAGGCAAAACATCTGAAATTCTGTATAGGGCTATATATATATATATATATATATATATATATATATATATATACACACACACTTATATGTATTTTACACTTACACATATATAGGTGTGTTAGGAGCGGAGCCATATTAGTGCAAATTATTTCATTAGCAAAAGTATAGTGTTCTGCTACTTTCACACCTATATATGTGTATGGGTATATATACATATAAGTGTGTGTGTATATATACCCCTATACAGAAGTTCAGATGTTTTGCCTGCCTCCAAAGAACCCAAAAAAATGCCAGCGCCAAACAAAAAATGCCCAGGTTTGTTCTTGCAGGCGTTTTTTTGGGCATTTTTTTGGGTTCTTTGGAGGCAGGCATGACATCTGAACTTCTGTATAGGGGTATATATACACACCTACACATATATATAGGTGTGAAAGTAGCAGAACACTATACTTGCGCTAATGAAATAATTAGCACTAATATGGCTCCACTCCTAACACACCTATATATGTGTAAGTGTAAAATACATATAAGTGTGTGTGTATATATATATATATATATATATATATATATATATATATATAGCCCTATACAGAAGTTCAGATGTTTTGCCTGCCTCCAAAGAACCCAAAAAAATGCCAGCGCCAAAAAAAAAATGCCCAGGTTTGTTCTTGCAGGCGTTTTTTGGGCACTTTTTTTGGGTTCTTTGGAGGCAGGCAAAACATCTGAACTTCTGTATAGGGGTATATATATATATATATATATACACACACACTGATATGTATTTTACACTTACACATATATAGGAGCGGAGCCATATTAGTGCAAATTATTTCATTAGCAAAAGTATAGTGTTCTGCTACTTTCACACCTATATATGTGTAGGTGTGTATATATACCACTATACAGAAGTTCAGATGTCATGCCTGCCTCCAAAGAACCCAAAAAAATGCCCAAAAAACGCCTGCAAGAACAAACCTGGGCATTTTTTTTGGCATTTTTTTGGGTTCTTTGGAGGCAGGCAAAACATCTGAACTTCTGTATAGGGGTATATATACACACACACTTATATGTATATATACCCATACACATATGTAGGTGTGAAAGGAGCAGAACACTATACTTGCGCTAATTAAATAATTAACACCAATATGGCTCCGCTCCTATCACACCTATATATGTGTAAGTGTAAAAAACATATCAGTGTGTGTATATATATATATACCCCTATACAGAAGTTCAGATGTTTTGCCTGCCTCCAAAGAACCCAAAAAAATGCCAGCGCCAAAATAAAAATGCCCAGGTTTGTTCTTGCAGGCGTTTTTTGGGGCATTTTTTTGGGGTTCTTTGGAGGCAGGCAAAACATCTGAACTTCTGTATAGGGGTATATATATATATATATATATATATATACATACACACACACTTATATGTATTTTACACCTACACATATATAGGTGTGTTAGGAGCGGAGCCATATTAGTGCAAATTATTTCATTAGCAAAAGTATAGTGTTCTGCTACTTTCACACCTATATATGTGTATGGGTATATATACATATAAGTATGTGTGTATATATATATACCCCTACACAGAAGTTCTGATGTTTTGCCTGCCTCCAATAACCCCTAAAAAATGCCCAAAAAAATGCTTGCTACTAAACCGGCAAGGTGTGAAAAGAGCGGAGCCATATCCCTGTTCTATAAGTGACAAAAAACAAACAATCTCTTTTTTATGGTTCTGGACATGCTACAGAGCTGAAACTTCACAGGTACACCTTTTAGACCCCCCCAGACACTAAATCCAAAGTCAAAATCAAAAAATCTCTTTTTATTTTTAAATGTTTTCAATAATTGGCTCTCTATCAAAAATGACAATTTTTAAGAACTTTTTTTTGTGTGATTAATAGTCCCTGGGGCATGACCCAGAACCCTAGGCACTTTTTAGGGGCATTTATTGGGTTTTAGGGCTTCAAAATTGTGTTTTTTGATTACTGAAGTTCGGGTCCCATTGATTTCAATGGGGTTCTGAAATCCGGGCCGAACTTTCGGGAAGTTCGGATGTTCTGGCCGAACCAAACTTTTGAAAAGTTCGATCATCCCTAGCCGTGACCGGGGGTTGCTCAATGTGCCTTTTAATGATACCCCGCCTAGTCCCTTCAGTGCCTTTAGCATGCATTGTTTAATGTTTAGATGGTTTCTTGCTTTATGGTTTTACAGAATGACTATTGCTTGTGTTTTAGCGCCACCTAGTGGCTTGTTTCATCTTAATACAGTTATTTCTCAATCGCCCACAATTCCTACAGTTGCATCGACTACTTCTTCATCTCCCAGTCATTCCTGGTCAGATCACGCTCCTGTCCACCTAAAATTAACCTATATTTCTACACCTCGTCCTTGCTCCTCCTGGTGTTATAACGGCAAATTAGTGACACAGATGGGCACTGTAGTGGCACTGAATAGCACTGGAGTGGCACTCATGGGCACTGCTGTGGCACTGATGGCACTGTAGGGGCACTAATAAGCACTGTTGGCACTGATGTAGCACTGATCAGCACTGTAGGGGCAATGATGTGGCACTTACGAACACTGTAGGGGCACTTATTGAGGCACTGATGAGCACTGTTGGCACTGATGAGCACTGTATGGGTAATGACGTGCACTGTTGGCATTTTTTGCCTACGGATGAGCACTGTATCAGCACTGAGGATCGTGCCAGCTCACGCTGCTGTGTACTATGGTGTTTCTCTCTCCTCGCATTGATACAGTGTGTGAGGAGAGGAGAGAGAAACCCCGCAGCAGCGCGAGCTGAACGGGCCATAACACCGGTTTGTTGACAAGCGATCGCTCCGTCATTGGACAGAGCCATCACTTGTTAAAGGGCCACTCTGATTTGCCCTTTACCCTGAGTTGTGATGTGATGAAGACCCAGACAGTTGCTAGCCCCAGGAGAAGTGCGAACACAGGAGGCCGTTATATGACGGCCTCCCAGAACTAGCCAGCTGTGCTGTAGCCGTCATTCCGCTTTAGCGTGGTCAGCAAGTGGTCGAGGAATCCCCTTTTGTGTTGCTAATGTCACTCGGGCAATGCAGAATTTTGTTCTAGACCATGCCTCTAAACCAGACTAATCCCCTTACCCAGTGGGAGGCCTTGACATGTGTGGTCTGGGATGTCTTTATTCAACTTGGCTCTCGCTTAAAGAAAGCCAGAATGTTAGAGATCCGTTGTTTCCTCTCTACTACTGCTACTCTCGAGACCACTCATAAACTGGATTTGCATCCTTCTGTTTATGTAGACCTGCTCCAGTTATTTGGCTCTCATTCTGTAATTGCTCGTGATAAAGCTGGCAATTTCTATTATTCCCTAGCCAAAAAATGTGGTCAACATTTGGCAAGAGTCCTTCACCCGTGGCCACCACATCAGCCTATACAATTCATTCATACCTCAGATAATCAAATGTGCAAAATAACCACCATCTCCGCCTATTTCCGGCGCAATATTATTCTCAGCTCTATAATTTGACTCCAGCGAACCAGCCACTTCTCAAGCTGATGACATGTTGGCATACATAACTGAGATGGCATTGCCAGCTATTGATGCACAGGATGCATCGGACTTAGACAAACTTTTGTCTGAGCCTAAATTGTAAGGCACTATCAAAGGTCTGAAATCAGGTAAATGTCCTGGTCCAGGTGGGATTTTGCAAAGATTATATAAAGTCTTCTCCCCATTCCTTGTTAAACTTTTAGCAAGGACATTTAATTCTATTGATGAGTCCCTTCTAAGGGATTATTACCTGCCATTATTTCTATTTTCCTCAAACCTGGCAAAGACCCCTCCCACTGTAGTGACTACCACCCTATCTGTGAGGGAAGAACTTGATAAAGAATGGCAAATATGCCAATTTCCAAAATGGCCGCGCGGGACTGTCAGGAAATGGCAGATATGCCAATTTCCAAAATGGCCGTGCAGGACTGTCAGGAAATGGCAGATATGCCAATTTCCAAAATGGCCACGTGGGACGTCCTAATTAGTGCCAATTATCAACATCACTTCCTATATAAACTCAGCACTGGCTGCCATTCATTGCTGGATTATCTTCAACTAGTACCTGATTTCCTTGTGCCTTGAAACTCCTGCTTGATTGATTACCCATTACCGACCCGGCTATCCTTGACCTGCTTTGGCTTTCTCCTGCTCTGAACCCGGCTTGCCTTACGGACTTCTCCCTGCCTGCTTCGGATTGACTACCTGTGTTTGACCCTCGGCCTGGCTTCTGACCTCCATTGCACTAACCTGCCTGCACTTCCAGTGATCCAAGTGACTGTCTTATCTACTGCAGATCCGATTCCTGACACAGCTACACCTGCAGGCATCCCATGCACCTTTGGGCACAGAACCCTCTGTCACCATCTCCTGGGGTGCTCTGCACTCAGCCGCAAGGGGAGCCCTCTTGTCACCTCAGCCTCCAACCAGGTTCGTGACAGCATAATCCAGCCATTATGTCTGAGGCTGAAAGAGGTGCTTCCCCGCTAGAGGCTCTGTGCCAGCAGGTCACCGGCCTTACCCAAGCAGTGAAGAATCTTTAAGATGGATACTTTCAATTAGAGGGTTGCCTACAGAACCTTGCAGTATCTGCTGCACCAGAATTTTAGGGCATTCCAGAACGCCTGCCAGTTATATTTTGCCCTCCAGCCCAGGACTTTCTCCCTGGAGTCCATGAAGGTGGGGTTTATCATATCTCTACTCTCAGAAGACCCCCAGTCTCGGGCTCACCATTTATTAGAGCAGAAGAGCCCGGTGCTTAATTCAGTCTCCACGTTTCTGGATGCCATGGCACAATTATATGACGACCCTCAACGTGTGACGACTGCAGAAACTGCCCTTCATAACCTCCAACAGGCGCGACGCCCAGTGGAGGACTATACTGTGGACTTCCGCAAGTGGTCGGCAGATACCGGCTGGAACAAGGCAGCTCTTAAATACAAGTACCGACTTGTTCTATCTAAAGTCCTTAAGGACGAATTAGCCAGAGTTGATGCCCCGGCCACCTTCGAGGATCTTATTAAGCTGGCCATTCAGCTTGATCGCCGCCTGCGGGAGCGAAGTTCTGAAAAGACTGGTACGTACCGGCCTTCCTGGATGCTCCCCAGTGTTCCACCCTCACCTGCACCTGTGCTTAAATCTCTGCCTGCTACTGCTATTGAAGGAGAACCGATGCAGATTGGACTAGTACGGAGTACCCTATCCCCTGCTGAGAAATTACGGCGATGGCAGGCCAATCTCTGCCTGTACTGCAGAGATCCTGGACATTTCCTAAGCAACTGTCCCGTGAGACCTAGTAAGTGCCTTCCTCCATGTCCTGTCTACTTCCAGGTCTCTGGATCCGCTCCTGCTCACTTTGTCTTACCCATCTCGTTGCAGGTGGCGGAAGGGGAGATCCCGCTCACGGCAATCCTTGACTCCGGAGCATGCAGCTGCTTCATAGACATCACCTTGGCAAAGAAATTGCAAATACCACTTAGGAATAAGAAGCAGAGACTTGAAGTCCATCTAGCTGATGGGACTATCCCCACACACAGGAGACTATCCCCATCCTAACCTGGACCAACTCTGGTCATCAAGAATTTCTATGCTTTGACATTGTGTTCCCCTATGTTCCCTATTATTCTCGGAATTCCTTGGCTCCGGGCACACAATCCTCAAATTGATTGGCCATCGGGGAGAATCTCCTTCAACTCCGAATACTGCCAGCAGCACTGCTTTGTCCCCGAAATCAGCAAGCCTCCCGTTTGTCTGTCTGTTCAATCCATCACCAGTACTAGCCAAGTAGTACCGCCAGCCTATCATTCCTACCTGGATGTTTTTGACAAGAAAAAGGCTGATGCCATACCACCTCATCGGCCTTATGATTGCCCTATTGAGCTACTTCCAGGTGCGGAGATTCCTTTTGGGCAAATTTTCCCTCTCTCCAAAGTTGAATTGGAGGCTCTACGCCTTTATATCAATGAAAATCTTGAGAAAAGATTAATTCGCCCCTCCTCCTCTCAGGCTGACACCGGCATCTTCTTCGTCCAGAAGAAAGACCACTCACTGAGACCTTGTGTGGATTATCGGGAACTTAATAAAATTACAATTAAAAATCGTTACCCACTCCCTCTTGTCCCTGAACTCTTCCAAAGATTCCATTCTGCCCGAATCTTTACCAAGCTAGATTTACGCGGTGCCTACAACTTGGTCCTCATTCGCAAGGGAATTGAATGGAAGACAGCATTCCGGACCCGCTTCAGGCACTTTGAATTTCTAGTCATGCCCTTTGGACTATGTAATGCTCCAGCCACCTTCCAATATTTAGTAAATTACATTTTTCGAGAGTTCCTAGATCACTCTGGTCCGACCGCATCTGGAGTATTTTGTCCAGTTCTGGTCGCCAGTCCTCAGGAGGGATGTGTTGGAGCTGGAGAGAGTGCAGAGAAGGGCAACTAAACTAATTAGGGGATTGGAGGACCATAATTATGAAGAGCGTCTACAATCGCTTAATTTATTTTCCCTGGAGAAGAGACGCCTGAGAGGGGACATGATAGCAATTTATAAATACCTCAATGGTGATCTCAGCATGGAAAAAAAGCTATTCAGTCACAAGCATTGCATGAGGACTTGAGGGCATACAATGCGATTTAGAAGGAGAAATGTTTTAACCTCAGGCAATGCAGAGGTTTCTTTACTGTTAGGGCTACAAGATTGTGGAATTCTCTACCACAAGAGGTAGTTTCTGCGGAAGTATGTCTACTTTCAAAAGACTCTTGGACGTACATCTCAAGGATCAGAACATTAAGGGGTATGAGAGATGATTACGGCCATACAAACCTACACAGGTTGAACTGGATGGACTATTGTCTTTATTCAACCTCAACTACTATGTAACTTTGTAATAGTGTATCTAGATGATATTCTCATCTTCTCTGCCTCCCTGGATCTTCATCGGGTGCATGTAAAAAAGTTCTTGGCCACATTAAGGCTACATGGACTGTATGCAAAGGCAGTGCGAGTTTGAAAAACTGTCCATTCAGTTTCTGGGACTGATCATCTCCACAGAAGGGATCTCTATGGACCCACAGAAGGTGGCTGCTATGATCAATTGTCAGCTCCCACTGACAAAAAAGGCATCCAGAGGTTTGTCGGGTTTGCTAACTTTTACAGATGCTTTATCAAGGACTTTCCTACGATCATTTCTCCCATTACCCAGTTAACCCGCCAGCAGGTCAGGTTCCAATGGTCTCAGGAAGCCCAGTTAGCCTTTGATCAGCTTAAGATCCTTTTTACATCAGCTCCAGTACTGCAATACCCAGATCCAGCTTTGCTCTTTGTTCTTGAGGTAGATGCCTCTGAAGTTGCCACAGGAGCCATTCTGTCTCAACGTCAGGGGCCCAAGGCCCTGCTTCACCCTGTCGCTTTCTTCTCCAGGAAGATGACTCCGCCAGAGAAGAATTATGATGTGGGTGACCAGGAGCTACTAGCCATCAAGTCGGCACTGGAGGCATGGCGATACCTACTGGAAGGCGCTACACACCCAATCATGATCTTTACAGATCATAAGAACCTAGAGTACCTTAGGACTGCCAAACGACTCAGACCCTGGCAAACCCGATGGGCCTTATTCTTCTCCAGGTTCAACTTCCACCTTACCCAGGATCCAAAAATGGGAAAGCTGAAGCTCTTTCCCGCATGTGCCCAGTGACCCCGGAAACACTTAAGCCCCGTACACACGTACCGATTGTCGGCCGTAAATATTCGGCCGACGACCGATCGGCCGATTGTAGGCTTGTTAGTATGATGCTTCCGACAGCGCATTTTCGGCCGAACAGAATCTGTCGTGCAGGCATTCAAATTTTTGTTGGCCGTCACCAGAACGGCCGATTGTTCGCCAGTCAGTACAGATTTCGGCCGACAGACAGCAGATTAGCAAGACTGGGCATGCTCAGAAAAGAAAAAAGACAAGGAAAGTTAACCATCACATGACATCACTTCTGCAGTCGGCTGTTGTTGGCCGACAAAATTCGTGTGCAGTCTTTTGCAGTTTTCAGCAGACACGACAGCCCTGGACAAAAGACGGCCGATCGTTCGGCCGACGATCAGTACGTGTGTACGGGGCTTTACTCCCAGCACGATCCTGTCACCACACAACTTTTTGCTGCTCCAAACCGATCCAAGCACAAGTATCAAGCAAGCCTCTGCACGTTACCCAGAAGCCGAAACCTTGGCATTACAAAGAGACGGGAATCTCTTATGGCATGATAACAACATTTTCATCCCTCCTGAATTAAGACCCCAAGTCCTGAAGGCTTGTCATGATCACCTCCTAAATGTCCACTTTGGCATCAGAAAATCGTGTGATCTTGTTCAAAGGTCCTTCTGGTGGCCCAATCTCAGACAAGATTGTAAAGATTATGTGGACTCCTGTGTAACTTGTCTCCGCATTAAAGGTCACAATACCAAGACTTGGGGCTTGCTGAGACCTCTCCCTGTTCTGGAACAGCCATGGAGGATGATATCAATGGATTTTATTGTCGACTTACCCCCTTCAGATGGATTCACCACCATCTTGGTAGTAGTCGACAGACTTTCCAAGATGGCTCACTTCCTGCTTATGATAGGCACCCCCTCAGCTATGGATACAGCACATACAGTCAGGTCCATAAATATTGGGACATGGACACAATTCTAATCTTTTTGGCTCTATACACCCCCACAATGGATTTGAAAAATGGATTTGAAATGAAACAAAAAAGATGTGCTTTAACTGCAGACTTTCAGCTTCAGACAGCCGAGGCGGCTCCCAGCCCACCAGGAAGGCATCCGGAGGCTACCTAGCAAACGTTCCTTAGCAGTTTACAGGTGCATGTATGAACCAGAAAATGTGAGTGTACACACTTTTACTCTATATGAAATAAACTTTTTAAAGGATGTAAGCACTATTTGGAGCTATTTTCTCTGCATGATATCGCCCCCTCTGGAGAATCGGTGGTATTTGTAGGAAGGTGCTGCCAGCAAAATAGCAGGGTCTGAGTGGAAGTGAGGAGAAGTATCCCAGAGGAGAAACTACTGTCCATGTTTTGGGGCTTGCATATCTCTAATCTAAGGTGAGTGCCCAATCACAAATGGGTGCACGAAGTGAGAAGGCTTTGTGATATATCGGTCACACACATTGGTTGAGAACACATCCACAGTCTGGTGGATTGAGCACAACATAGAGGATTATCCACAAGCACTTGGCACTTTTTATGCACTAATGGACTTATAATTTATAAGCCACAAGCACTTGGCACCTTATATGCACTAATGGACTTATATTTTTAATATTTATAAGCACTTTATGGATTATATTTTGATATTGATTACAAATATAAATTTTTTTGCATGAGAGGATCTAATAAGCACATATTGCAGTAATTTAGGAATATCGATATATCATCACCGGCTGTCACAGCCGGGTGCCCACAGTAGTGATGCCGGCGCCACGGGGAGAAGACGGAGAGAACCAAGGCTCCCCCCCGGCTACATCGCCGGACTGTGGGACAAGTGAGTATGTGTTTATTAAAAGTCAGCAGCTACACTTTTTGTAGCTGCTGACTTTTAATAAACACAAAAACCAGTGGAACTCTGGTTTAAGCATCAGGGATCTCTTCAGAGTAATACATCGACCGACCATATGTCACGAAAGCGATCTAACTGGTCCTTAACAGTAAATACCCATCGTTCAGCTCCTATGATGTGATTCACTTCTTTTTACATTCAGCTACTGTAGGGCAAGTGGCCTGTTTCCAGTGCCTTGGAATCAGGCATTTGGCTGCGTTCAACAAATAGGGTGTTACACTTTTTATAACGTTTAATAGTGGACTTAACATCATGGAAGAGGAACTGAAGCAGGGAGCACTTAACTGGTCGTACAGATGTTTTCCGAATCCAGGGGGTTATTAAATGCCAAAAGGCCTTAATCGCTGGGCAATCCCACCAAAGATGGAGGAATGTACCACGCTGGCCGCAACCGCGACAACACTTAGGGTCAGACACTGGGAACATTTGTGCGAGGCGAGAGGGTGTTCTATACCACCGAGCCAAGAACTTGTATGAGGATTCCTGAACCCGAGTGCTGATGGAGGATACATGGGCCAAGTGCATAATCTTTGCTACTTGTAGAGGTGCAAATTCTATCCCCCAACTCCCTTTCTTTAATGTAATACTGCGTCGTTCGTGAGTGTGTCCCAAGCACCAATTTATACATTTGAGATAATAGATGCCTAGATTCTGCGGGTCGCACACACCGAGATTTAAAAGGGGATAGTGAACCTATTGGACACGGAGATGGTTGTAATTTGGAAAGAAAGTCAGTCAATTGTCGGTATCTCCATGATGACATCAGGAAGTCACCATAGCGGATCGAAGGGTGTCCAGTGGCAATAACCACCCTCAGGCGCAAATTTAGCGCAAAACGTTTTCCCCTCTTACCCCCAGGAATGGAAAAAATGGATATCCTCCCCAGGGGAAAACCACGGGAAACCCCCGAGTGGAGCCAATGGGGATGTCCCGGCGGTGTATCCAGCTTGAGCATTTAATCTGTCCCACACCCTGAGGGTTGTCCTAGTTAAGGGGGAGTTTCAGTCCGAGAGACCTCTGCTACCCGCCGGAATCCATGGTGCCCCCACCAGGTTCCTCCCTGCTAAAGTCTTTTCAAGAGGGACCCAAACTTTGGTAGAGGCGTCATTGGTCCAGTTTAAAATACGTTCTAGAGTTATCGCTTTGTAATACATAGATACATCAGGTAATCCTGTCCCACCATCCCTTTTTTGTCTCCGTAATATGTCACAGGACAGTCTGGGTTGTTTACCATGCCAGACAAACTTCAGGAAGGATCTTTTTAATCGTTTAAAAAAGGCTTGTGGTAGCTGGATTGGTATAGTATGCAGCAAATATATGATCTTAAGGAGGATATTCATTTTGAGTACGTTTTATATGTCCAAACAATGTCAGGGGGTAGTCATACCACATATCTAAGTCACCCGAAATCCTCTCTAAGAGTCTACCATAATTATTGTCATTATAAAACCTTCGGATCAGGGGAAATATGTGTACCCAAATAAGGAAGTGAAGTAGTCTGCCATTTAAACTGAAAGGAATGTCTAAGAGCACTAGCCATCTCCATTGGAACATGTATGGGGAGTAGCTCAGAGTTGTCGTAATAAATTTTAAAGTTGAATATACTACCAAATCTACAGTACCTAATTCCTCTAAGAGTACATGCAAGGAAACCTGGTGCCTACTGACATAGAAAAGGAGATCACCTGCGAAAGCAGACAGTTTATGCTCTATGGACCCAACTGCAACCCCGCCTACAGTATATCCTTGTTAGCGCAGACCCTCCTAAGAAGGGCTTCCAGCACCAGGGCAAAGAGCAACGGGGATAATGGGCATCCCTGTCTGGTCCCAATATGTATATGGAAGGGCTCTGATAATATTCTGTTAACCTTCACCCTTGCCCTGGGACCACTATATAGTGACAAGATCCACCCAAGCATCCTATCACCAAGCAACAGGGCACGAAGCACCTCCATCAAATAAGTCCAATTATCCTATTGAAGACTTTTTCAGCATCCATCAATAAAACCACACAAGGATCCCGCCAAAGACCGCGCCGAGCCCAATGCATAACATGTAATGCTCTGATGGTATTGTCACAGGCCTCCCGGCCCATCATAAAACCAGCCTGATCAAGATAGTGGAGTTATCCAGGAGGGTTTCATTAAGTTGCCAAGTTTGTTTTTTTCCTTTTTATGCGTGTTGGGAAGGGAAAAAGAAAGTGATACAGGGGAATAATCAGAGATAAAATTACTAAAATAAAACTGGTCAACAAAAATGAGGTCAAGTGGAGAATATGTATCATGTGTTTTGGAGTAATAGCTGAAATCCTTGACCCTCATGTTTGAAGTTCTCCAACTGTCTACAAGGTGTAACTCACGAAGCAATGATAAGGGTGTCCTGCCCAAGAAGGAGTCAAGGTCTGGGTCGAGAACTACATTGAAATCATCCCCGAGCAAGACCATATCCTTTCGAAATGCACTAAATTGACTCAGAGTTGCTGAAAGGAATGTGACCGTTCTGGGGTTTGGGGCATAGAGGGTGGCAATTGTATACAATTGACCATGAATCATACCTTTGAGAAACAAAAATCTGCCCCTGGGTCTATTTTGGAGGTTAGTAATGTGAATGGAAAGTTTTTATGTATGGCAATAGAAACCCCTCTTGCTTTAGCTATAGGGGAAACACTGTGATTTGTAAAGGAAGCCGAGGGGTGGATGAGGTAGTGAGGTGCGTTTCCTGAAGTAAAAGAATGTTAGGATGAAGATGGCGCAGTTCTTGCCACAACCTCCCCACCCTTCTGAGGAGAACAAAGTCCCTGCACATTGTAAGATAACAACTTCATTTTGGTAGCCATAATAGGGAGTCAGAAAGGGTTAAGCAGAAATAGACCAAGCCACCAGCATAGTGATCTAATGGCACCCCGATAAAAGTGGATTACTCATTTTCTCGACGTCCCCCTACAAATGAATATTTACAGTATGACTGGGTTTCATGTAAATATACCTAGTATGTATTTTTAACAGTGCCTATTGAGAGTGTGCTGTGACTGTATTTCTAACACATCACCTCCGATGTCCATGGGCTCCGATTTATATCCTAGAAGCGTTAATCATCATATTGCCATCCTAACAACATGATAAAACGTCTAAATCCACATAAGACAATGTAGTACACCGGCGCTTTTTTTGCACATACTGATTACTATTCAGTCACAATACTATTACATAAAAAGGACTCCATTAAAATGGCCGCCATGGGCTAAATTGTCATAGACAAAATGGGAGGACACATATCTTCTCCGGGCTGCTACAAATGGGCCACCGTCATAGACATTACATTATCATCATTTGGCTACCAAAAAATGGCCGCCGTCATTGACAATTGTAAAAAGCAATATGAGGACATCACATAGACCTGCCGCTATCCCTAGAAGAGGTCATGTGGGTGTGACATAACAAATGCGAGTGGAGACATACCGGAAGTGACATCAGCATGGATACAAATTCGGCACTCGGGGATTTTCGTGGATTTTTATCATTTTAAATGTAAGTAATAGCTGTTTACTTCGACTTATAAATATAAACTTTTACAAACATTACAACACTATGGGAGTCTCTTTTAAATTTACAGTATCTCACAAAAGTGAGTACACCCCTCACATTTTTGTAAATATTTTATTATATCTTTCATGTGACAACACTGAAGAAATTACACTTTTCTACAATGTAAAGTAGTTAGTGTACAGCTTGTATAACAGTGTAAATTTACTGTCCCCTCAAAATAACTCAACACACAGCCATTAATGTCTAAACCTCTGGCAACAAAAGTGAGTACACCCCTAAGTGAAAATGTCCAAATTGGGCCCAATTAGCCATTTTCCCTCCCCGGTGTTATGTGATTTGTTAGTGTTACAAAGTCTCAGGCACGAATGAGGAGTAGGTGTGTTAACTTTGGTGTTATCACTCTCACTCTCTCATATTGGTCACTGGAAGTTCAACATGGCACCTCATGGCAAAGAACTCTCTGAGGATCTGAAAAAAAAAGAATTGTTGCTCTACATGAAGATGGCCTAGGCTATAGGAAGATTGCCAAGACCCTGACACTGAGTTGCAGCACGGTGGCCAAGACCATGCAGCAGTTTAACAGGACAGGTTCCTCTCAGAACAGGCTTCGCCATGGTCGACCAAAGAAGTTGAGTGCACGTGCTCAGCGTCATATCCAGAGGTTGTCTTTGGGAAATAGACGTATAAGTGGTGCCAGCACACTGCATTAAATTGGTCTGCATGGCTGTCATCCCAGAAGGAAGCCTCTTCTAAAGATGATGCACAAGAAAGCCTGCAAACAGTTTGGTGAAGACAAGCAGACTAAGGACATGTATTACTACAACCATGTCCTTTGGTCTGATGAGACCAACATAAACTTATTTGGCTCAGATGGTGTCAAGCGTGTGGGGCGGTAACCAGGGGAGGAGTACAAAGGCAAGTGTGTATTGCCTACAGTTAAATATGGTGGTGGGAGTGTCATGGTCTGGGGCTGCATGAGTGCTGCTGGCACTGTGGAGCTACAGTTTATTGAGGGAACCATGAATGCCTACATGTACTGTGACATACTGAAGTAAAGCATGATCCCCTCTCTTCGGAGACTGAGCCGCAGGGCAGTATTCCAACATGAAAATTACCCCAAATACACCTCCAAGACAACCACTGCCTTGCTAAAGAAGCTGTTGATAAAGGTGATGGACTGGCCAAGCATGTCTCCAGACCTAAACCCTATTGAGCATCTGTGGGGCATCCTCATATGGAAGGTGGAGGAGCGCAAGGTCCCTAACATCCACCAGCTCCGTGATGTCGTCATGGAAGAGTGGAAGAGGACTTCAGTGGCAACCTGTGAAGCTCTTGTGAGCTCAATGCCCAAGAGGGTTAAGGCAGTCCTGGAAAATAATGGTGGCCACACAAAATATTGACACTTTGGGCGGAATTTGGACATATTCACTTATGGGTGTACTCACTTTTGTTGCCAGCAGTTTAGAAATTAATGGCTGAGTTGAGTTATTTTGAGGGGACAGCAAATTTACACTGTTATACAAGCTGTACACTCACTACTGTACATTGTAGCAAAGTGTCATTTCTTCAGTGTTGTCACATGAAAAGATATAATAAAATATTTACAAAAATGTGAGGGGTGTACTCACTTTTGATCCACATAACTGTGGATGGTATGGAGAGAGGAACCCCAGGATCACCATAGAGACCATATCTACAATAGAGATCTGTTGGTTGGGAAGGACAAACAGATGCCCCCCAGAGGCGAGCAGAAAAGTACTACCAAATTTGAGATAATCACTGAGCGTGAGTACCTGGGTGCGAGTACCTGAGTACCTAAGTGTGTATGCCTGAGTGAGTACCTGAGCGTGAGTACCTGAGCATGAGTGCCTGAGCACCTGAGTGTGTGTCGAGTGTGAGTGCCAAATTTGAGATAATCACTGAGTGTGAGTACCTGAGTGCCGGAGTATCTGAGCGTGAGTACCTGAGTGCCCGAGCGTGAGTACCCGAGTGTGAGTGCCTGAGTACCTGAGCGTGAGTACCTGAGTCTGAGTACCTGTGTGTTAGTGCCTGAGTGTGAGTACCTGAGTGTGCGTATCTGAGCGTGAGTGCCTGAGTACCTGAGCGTGAGTATCTGAACGTCAGTGTCAGAGTACCTGAGTGTGAGTGCCTGAGTTTGAGGGCCTGAGTATCTGAGCCTGATTGTGAGTGCGAGAACCCGATTGTTGTAAAGTACCTGTGTGTGAGTTCCACAGTGTTGTAGAGTACCTGAGAAATTAGAGTCAGGAAGCTAGAAAACAGCTACACAGGACAAAGTTAAATTCCAAAATCCCCATTAGATTAGATTAGTAGGTACAATGCCCAGCGGGTGTGGAGATGCGACTTGGTGTTCATCTTGTGGCATGTATACGTTCCTCGATCAGGCAAATACAGTTGCACAAAATGTAAGCACGTTGTTTCCCTGGAAGCTCAGGTCCTGAATCTAGTGAAGCAGCTGGCAACACTGAGAAGAATCTCCATACTGAAGGAGAGCTGGGAACGTACCCGTCAGGTGCAGGCAAGGGCCTGTCCCGAGGAGGATGAAGATACAAGGGTGCAGGCATCAGAGCAGAGTAGTTGGGTGACAGTTAGGAAGGGTAGAAGGGAACAAGGCAAGGAGGCCGGTCCTGGGCTGGAGCATCCCAATAAATACTCCATGTTGCGTGATGTTGGGGAAACCAGTCAGGGACCAGCATTGCTGGAGCAGAGCGACGCCCCTAGCTGCCAGGGAAGACCTCCTCCAGTGAGGGCGGGAGCAAGGGAAAGGAAAGACAGGTTCTGGTGGTAGGGGACTCAATTATTAGGACAGAGAGGGCAATCTGTCACAAAGACTGTAAGTGCCGAACTGCCTGTTGTTTACCGGGCGCTCGGGTTCGGCACATCACGGATTTGGTGGACAGATTATTGGGTGGGGCTGGGGAAGACCCAGCTGTCATGGTACACGTGGGTACCAATGACAAAGTCAGAGAGAGAGATGGAGAGTCCATAAAAACGATTTCAGGGACTTAGGAGCTAAATTGAGGAGTAGGAACTCCAAGGTAGTATTTTCAGAAATAATACCTGTACCTCGAGCCACACCAGAGAGGCAGCAGGAGATTAGGGAAGATAAAAAGTGGCTGAGGAGCTGGTATAGTAAGGAGGGTTTCGGGTTCCTGGAGAACTGGGCCGACTTCTCAGTCGGCTACCGGCTCTGTCAGGGATACAGCCGTACTGGCATTTCTGCCAGTACAAGTCATGGACGCTCCTGGCTCAATCGACACAGCCCTCTGCTGGCCCATCAGGGAAATGACCTTAGGAGAACTGGCAACATTGCCAGAAATAGCAATGGTCGTTCCAGCCTCAATTGACACTGCCCTCTGCTGGCCTATAAAAGGTGGCCATAGGAGCAGACTCATTGCTGGATTATCTCTCAGCTTCCTGTGATCTTGTGCTTCCTGTTTCCTGTTTGGACTTCCTGTTGTGACCCGGCTTGTTTCTGAACCATCTGATCTCCTCCTGGTGTTTGACCCTCGGCTTGCCTCTCGGACTTTGCTCTTGCTACTACCTGCCTGTTTTCCCAGTGTATGACCCCGGCTTGCCTAAGGACTCTGTTTCTGCCTGCTCACCTGTGTATGACCCCGGCTCGTCCCTGCTCTGCTACTTACCTTGCTCTTGGACTGATCACTGGTGTTTGACCCTCGGCCTGGCTTTTACTACTCTTCTAGTTGCCTGCCTTAACCAGAGTTCCTGAAATCATCTGGTGTTCACCACAGGCGACCTGTGCTACTTGGGACGCTTCATCTCCTGTACCACTTCCAGGGGTGACTCGCACTGAGCTGCAAGGGAAGCCCTCTCTGCACTTCGGCCTCCATCCAGATTGTGACAGTATAATCCAGCCATGTCTGAGGCCGACAGAGGTGCTTCCCCGCTCGAGTCGATATGTCAACAAGTCGCCACCCTGACCCAAGCAGTCCAGAGGCTTCAAGATGGCTACTTCCAGTTAGAAGGACATCTGCAGCATTTAACAACTTCTCCTTCTCCTGCTGATCCCAGCCAGCTCTCTGCCAGCTCCGCTTCTGCCTCCTCACAACAAGAGCACCCCAGTTCTCCACATTTTGCAATGGCACCTCCACCAGAGCCACGGGTGCCAACACCTGAACGTTTTCGCGGAGAACGAAAGAAATTCAGGTCCTTTAAAAATGCCTGCCTACTGTACTTGGCCCTCCAGCCTAGGACCTTTTCCTCCGAAACTGTGAAAGTGGGGTTCATAATCTCCCTACTATCTGAGGAACCCCAAACTTGGGCCCATAACCTTCTGGAACAAAAGAGTCCCACTCTGAATTCGGTGAACTCCTTCTTTGAGGCTATGGCTCAGCTTTATGAGGACCCCCAGCGTGCCGCTACTGCCGAATCAGCCTTGCATGCTTTACAACAGGGGAAATGACCAGCAGAGGACTATACTCTTGACTTTTGCAGGTGGGCCGCAGATACTGATTGGAATGAGGCGGCTCTCAAATATCAATACCGCCATGGACTGTCCGAAATCCTCAAGGATGAACTGGCTCGTGTCGATACCCCTGCTTCTCTTGAGGGTCTTATCCAACTAGCCATTCAATTGGACAGACGTCTGAGAGAACGACGTTCTGAACGTTACCAAGGCTCCCGACCCACCTGGGTATTGCCTAAGGTTCCATCAGCTACTGCACCTCCTACTGGGTCACCTGCTACCTTAAGCACAAATGGGGAACCCATGCAGATCGGCTTGATTCGCTCCTCCTTGACTCCTGAGGAAAGACAACACCGCCGACAGGCCAACCTCTGCCTCTACTGCGGGGGGACCGGCTATTTCCTGCGCAACTGCCTTGTAAGACCCAGTAAGTCTTACCTACGAAGCTCTCCGAACTGTCAAGTCTCTGAGCCTTCCTCCTCTCACCTTGTTCTCCCTGTCTCCCTACAGGTGGCAGAAGGGAAGGTTCGGCTCCTGGCGTTTATTGATTCCGGGGCGTGCAGCTGTTTCATGGACTTTGCTTTGGCTAAGAAACTGGGTATCTCTTTGCAGCCGAGGAAACAAAGACTTGAGGTCCACTTGGCTTGATTTCTTTTGCTGGTTCAGTACTCTGTATTGTCCAATACAATACAGAGTACTGAACCAGCAAAAGAAATCAAGCCAATAGACCGCAAGTCTGTCCATCAGATTTGTTCTGGTCAGGTAGTGCTGAGCCTTGCAACTGCTGTGAAAGAACTTCTCGAGAACAGTGTAGATGCTGGTGCTACCTGCATAGATATAAAACTGTCTCGGATAATGGCTATGGAGTTGAAGAACATAATTTTGAAGGCCTGACTTTGAAACATCACACATCCAAGCTACAAGATTTCTCTGATTTGGTTAATGTGGAAACATTTGGCTTTCGAGGAGAAGCTCTAAGCTCACTGTGTGCATTAAGGTTTAAATATCGGGAGTGGAGCTGAGTGGATCCCTCGGAACACACCTAGGCAGGAAGGCACACAGGAGACCATCCTAGGGTACATCCACACCAGGACCAGCCTGATCCTCGGCACACGCCCTCCATCCAGGGATAGGAGGATACCGCTAGGTTGCCAGACCCATATAAAACACCCGCTCTATACCCCTGTGTGGGGTGGGTGTCTCTGGTAAGTGTGCAATTTTACCAAAGGAATCCCAGCACCTTACCACCCACCACGGGGTCACCTTTTCACCTGAGTGTCGGTTTGTTCCGAGTGCTGTCACCTTTATTGCTTTTGAAGTCACCGCACATGATATAGACTTTTCTACTGGATCTTTCCTTATTGGACATTGCAAGCTGTATTTTAAAAAATAACTTTTTTCTATTTTGGCTCTGTTGGCACTTTTTTATTCCCCATATCAACACGTGGTATGAGTGGAACAGCTCACTTTATATAGCACCATATTTTTTAGCACATTAATGTTAAATATTATTTATTGCTCATAATTATTGCACCAGTCACTTTCCAATCTTTTTGCAGGCACCTTTATACCTTGCACTTGTACTTAATTGAAGTTTTTACGGAATATATTACTGTTTGAATATTACACATTATTGTTTTTAGTTTAAGGCACTTTGTATCACAGTTTATTACATTTCTATTATATCTAAATTATATAGGCAGCGCCATCACCCCTATTCCTTTTTATCCAGTGCATAGTCTCCGGACTATCATCCAGGGAGGCTGCAGCCTATTTTTAGATACATCTATATATATATTTTATACATTTACTACCTATTTTTTATCTATTTATTTATACACATTTTTTTCACTTATTTATTCACTTATCTATCCATTTAGTCCATAGCGCGGAAGTTTTTTATTTTTCTTGAAGTCCTCAGAGTCTACATCAATGAGAACTTGGAGAAGGGGTTCATCCGTCCCTCCTCTTCTCCTGCTGGGGCTGGCATATTTTTTGTGGAGAAAAAAGATGGCTCTTTAAGACCCTGTGTGGACTACCGAGAACTCAACAAGATTACCGTTAAGAACCGGTACCCTCTTGCCCTTATTCCTGAACTTGTTCAGCGCTTCCGGTGTGCCCGAATTTTCACAAAACTTGATCTCCGAGAAGCCTATAACTTAGTCCGTATCCGAGAAGGGGATGAGTGGAAGACAGCGTTCAGAACTCGATTTGGCCACTTCGAGTACTTGGTCATGCCTTTTGGGCTGTGCAACGCTCCAGCGACTTTTCAACATCTCGTGAACGACATCTTCCGAGAATTCCTGGACAACTTTCTGATAGTTTATCTAGATGACATCCTCATCTTTTCTGCCACCCTTGAGCTCCATCGGGCTCATGTTAAAAGAGTGCTTGCCACCCTGAGGAAGTATGGACTCTATGTAAAGGCAGAAAAGTGCGACTTTGAGAAGGATTCCATTCAGTTTTTAGGACTGATTATCTCCACCAATGGAATCTCCATGGATCCTCAGAAAGTAAAATCTATTTTAGATTGGCCAGCCCCTTCCGACAAAAAAGGTGTCCAACGGTTTGTAGGCTTTGCAAATTTTTACAGAAGGTTTGTGAAAGGTTTCTCCACGATCATCTCACCCATCACCCAGCTGACCCGCCAGCAGGTTCGCTTCCGCTGGTCACCGGAGGCCCAAGCAGCATTTGACGAACTAAAAAGACTATTTATCTCGGCACCTATCCTTCAGCACCCGGATCTGGCTCTGCCCTATATATTAGAAGTTGACGCTTCAGAAATTGCTACTGGGGCAATCCTGTCCCAACGTCAAGGCCCGAAGGCGCTTCTTCACCCTCCCGGAAAATGACTCCTCCAGAGAGGAACTACGATGTAGGTGATCGTGAACTTTTGGCTATAAAATGTGCAGATGAGTGGAGATATCTGCTGGAAGGGGCCGCCCATCCCATCATGATTTTCACTGACCACAGGAACTTAGAATACCTAAGAACAGCTAAACGTCTAAGACCTCGACAAGCCCGGTGGGCTCTGTTCTTTTCAAGGTTCAACTTCCACATCACCTACAGGCCCGGGTCTAAGAATGGAAAAGCAGATGTTCTTTCTCTGATGCTTCCTGACAACCCAGAGATGGTTGAACCCAATACCATTCTCTCTGCTCAAAATTTTTTTTTGCTTATCCAGCCTGACCTGAAGACTGCGATTAAGAAGGCCTCTGCTCAGAGTACAGAATCAGTAACTCCCCCCTTAAGCAGACGAGATGGATTCTTGTGGCATCAAGACAAAATTTTTGTTCCCCCTCAAGTAAGACTTCAGGTCTTAAAAAGCTTTCATGACCACAAGCTTGCCGGTCACTTCGGGGTACGGAAGACCCTCAAACTGGTCCAACACCTCTTCTGGTAGCCCAGCCTGAATCAGGACTGCAAGGCTTATGTTGGTTCCTGTGTCACTTGCCAACGTAGCAAGGGGTCCAAAACCAAGTCTTGGGGCCTACTGAGACCTCTACCCATTCCTGAACAACCCTGGAAGAAGCTCTCTATGGACTTCATCGTGGATCTCCCACCCTCAGAAGGGTTCACCACTATTCTGGTGGTAGTTGACCGTCTTTCAAAGATGGCCCACTTTTTACCCATGATCGGTACACCCTCTGCTCTAGATACTGCCAACGTGTTCATTAGAGAGATACTTAGGTTACATGGGCTTCCAGGCAATATCGTATCAGACAGAGGTGTACAATTCACCTCTAGATTCTGGAGGGAGCTATGTAAATCCTTATCCATTGAAATAAGTCTGTCATCGGCTTACCATCCACAGAGTAATGGGCAAACCGAAAGAACAAACCAAACTTTGGAGCAATATCTACGATGTTTTTGCACAGGTTCTCAGGATAATTGGGTTTCTCTCCTTCCTTGCGCAGAATTTGTGTACAACAATTCTCTACACTCAGCAACCAATCAAACCCCATTCTGGGCAAATTACGGGTTCCATCCCACTTTCTTGCCTAACGTCATTCCTGAAACATCAGTCCCTGCAGTCCAGGATAGAGTAAGTTCCATCCAGGCCAACTACCAGTTACTGCAGGATGCCATACTCAAGGCCCAAAAGGACTATAAAGGATTCTATGATCTGAAGAGGAAAGGAAATCCTGATTACAAGATTGGAGATAAGGTATGGCTTTCTTCTATGAATTTGAAACTGTCTTGTCCTTCTAGGAAACTTGGGCCCAGATTTATCGGCCCTTTTGAAATCAAGAGGGTGATTAATCCAGCGGCTTTTGAACTGGCTCTGCCCAGTTCCTACAAGATCCACCCAGTGTTCCATACCTCTCTACTTAAACCAGTTGTACAGAGCCCGTTCCCTGGAAGAGAGGAGCTACCTCCACCGCCGGTTTCAGTGGAAGGTGAAACTGAGTTTGAGGTTGAATCCATCTTGGATTGCAGGAAAAGGGGTAGACAGACTCAGTACTTAATTAAGTGGAAGGGGTATCCCCCTGAAGATAATTCATGGGAACCCATGAGCAATATCCATGCCCCAAGGCTTATCCCAGAATTCCATAGAAGGTTTCCTGAAAGTCGGGCCCGTCTGGGCATCCGGAGGCTGCCCCTTGGGGGGGGGGGGCACTGTCAGGGATACAGCCGTACTGGCATTTCTGCCAGTACAAGTCATGGACGCTCCTGGCTCAATCGACACAGCCCTCTGCTGGCCCATCAGGGAAATGACCGTAGGAGAACTGGCAACATTGCCAGAAATAGCAATGGTCGTTCCAGCCTCAATTGACACTGCCCTCTGCTGGCCTATAAAAGGTGGCCATAGGAGCAGACTCATTGCTGGATTATCTCTCAGCTTCCTGTGATCTTGTGCTTCCTGTTTCCTGTTTGGACTTCCTGTTGTGACCCGGCTTGTTTCTGAACCATCTGATCACCTCCTGGTGTTTGACCCTCGGCTTGCCTCTCGGACTTTGCTCTTGCTACTACCTGCCTGTTTTCCCAGTGTATGACCCCGGCTTGCCTAAGGACTCTGTTTCTGCCTGCTCACCTGTGTATGACCCTGGCTCGTCCCTGCTCTGCTACTTACCTTGCTCTTGGACTTATCACCGGTGTTTGACCCTCGGCCTGGCTTTTACTACTCTTCTAGTTGCCTGCCTTACCCAGAGTTCCTGAAATCATCTGGTGTTCACCACAGGCGACCTGTGCTACTTGGGATGCTTCACCTCCTGTACCACTTCCAGGGGTGACTCGCACTGAGCTGCAAGGGAAGCCCTCTCTGCACTTCGGCCTCCATCCAGATTGTGACAGGCTCTTTAGGCTTGAGAAGATGGCCAACAAGTTAGAGGGGCTTTTAAACTAGGTGATGGGGGGGGGGGGGTACAGATGTAGAGTTAGCCAGCGGGGAGCAAGGTTCAGTGGGCACAAATGGGGACATTAGCGGTAAGGTGTTCAAGGTTCCTAAACCCAAGGTGGGTATGGGGAAAAATCGCAAGAGCAGCCTAAAAACAACATCAAACGAGGATATTGTATGCAACCGGACAAAATTACGAGGTTTGTATACCAATGCTAGAAGCCTGGCCAACAATATGGGAGAGCTGGAGCTGCTGTTGTATGAGGAGGACTTCGATTTTGTGGTGATTTCAGAGACTTGGTTTGACAGCTCTCATGATTGGCTGGCGACCATCGGGGGTATTCCCTTTACCACAGAGATAGAGAAGGTAAAAAAGGGGGAGGGGTATGTCTGTATATTAAGAACAGTGTACAGGTAAATAGGAGGGACTATATTAATAATGGAGCTAAGGAGGAGGTAGAATCCCTATGGGTTGAACTTCAAAGGGAATGCACTAAGGGGAAAGTAGGGAGGAGGGGGAGGCGGACCTCCTTTCACAGATTGGATTGGCAGCAAGGATGGGAAATTTAATTATAATGGGGGACTTTAACCACTTGCCTACAGTGCACTCTCACCCCCTTCCTGCCCAGGCCAATTTTCAGCTTTCAGTGCTCTCACACTTTGAATGACAATTGCGCGGTCATGCTACACTGTACCCATATTAAATTTTTAGCATTTTTTTCACACAAATAGAGATTTATTTTGGTGGTATTTAATCACCTCTGGGTTTTTATTTCTTACAAAAAAAAAGAAAAAAGACAGAAAATATTGAAAAAAAAAAAGTTTTTCTTATTTTCTGTGAGTAAATTTTGAAAATAACGGAATTTTTGGAAAATCTTACCGTAAAATTCCTTTCTGAGTCCTCTGACAGTCGCCGCCCACTCATACAGTCTTCACCAATGGGTATTGACCTCTTATCCATAGGAGCAAGCTAGGCATAAGACTTGTTAAAAACAAAGTAATTTACATAGACACACCTATGGGGGCTGTCCCACTGGTCCAATACCCCCCTGCTATCAGCCATCACAACTCAGTTTGGTAGCAAGCAGTTAGAGTCCAAAAAAACTCAAATAGAGGGGCGGGGGCGGCGACTGTCAGAGGACTCAGAGAAAGGAATTTTTACGGTAAGATTTTACAAAAATTCCGTTTTCTCTTACGTCCTCTGACAGTCGCCGCCCACTCATACAGTCTTCGCCAATGGGATGTCCCAAAGCAGTGTAGACATGAGGGGTGGGAAAAACGCAACCATCAGAAAAGGCAACGCAGCACCCACATCAGAGAAAGGAACCTTACGTGATCAGAAAGGTATCCTCCGGTAAACATAAAAGCTCAACTGGAGCAACAACCCAGGAAAGCAAATAAACAAGGGGGAAAACAAACCCAACAGTCAGGGCCCTGCAAAACTAGGGTCCCCTTAAGGTACTGCCACACACAGAACTTTGAGGCCAAAAAGAGGCATCTGCTGATGCCAGAACATCAAGTTTATAGAACTTTGAAAAGGTGTGCACTGACGACCAAGTCACAGCCTTGCACACCTGGGCCACCGAAGCCTGATGCCGGAAGGCCCAGGACACACTCACCGCTCTGGTAGACTGAGCCTTCACAGGGAAGGGCGGAGGCCGTTCCTTAATCGAATAGGCCTGTACAATCGTCTGTCTGATCCATTTTGAAATGGTCGCCGCAGACGCAGCCATGCCCTTCCGAGGTCCCTCAGGAAGGACAAAAAGAGAATCCGACTTCCGAAAGGATTCAGTGGACGACAGCTAAACCCTGATCGCCCTGACAACATCCAAGGAATGCAAAGCAAACTCCTTAGGATGCTTGGGATTCGCACAGAGCGAAGGCAAAACAATGTCCACATAAAGGTCGCAAGACCACCTTATCCTTATGAACCACCAGGTAAGGGGAGCGGCAGGACAAAGCCGCCAACTCCGACACTCTGCGGGCAGAAGTGATCGCCACTAGAAAGGCAACCTTCTTAGACAGCAGAGGCAAAGAAATTTCCCTGATGTTTTCAAAAGGAGAACGTTGCAGAACGGACAGAACCAAGTTCAAGTCCCATGGAGGTAGAGGCGCCCTCCGAGGAGGGGCCAAAGGACGCACACCTTGAATAAAGGTGCGAATCAAAGAGTTAGACGCCACGGGGCCCTGAAAAAGAACAGCCAGTGCAGACAACTGGCCCTTAATCGTGGCCAACGCAAGGCGCTGGCCCACACCAGATTTTAGGAAGGCTAACACCCTCGCCACCGAATAGGAACGAGGAGGGAAGCCCCTGGCTTCACACCAGGCAAAATAAGCCTTCCAGGTACGGTATTAAATCTAACCAGACAAGGCCTTCCGTGCTTTGAATGCTTGGAATGACCTCTGAGGAGAGACCCCTGTCTCTCAGGACCTGGCTTTCAACAGCCACGCTGTTAAAGCCAGCGACTGTAAAGCAGATGGAAGATCGGTCCCTGAGACAGTAGATCGTCTCGCAACGGGAGCCACCATGGAGGCTCGACCGCTAGTTGAATGATGTCCGCGTACCAAGAATCACCAACTTTGGTTCCGAGACCAACCTGCGAAGGAACCTGGACAACAACTGAATCGGAGGAAAGGCATACATCAGAAGATATCGGTGCCAAGGCACCACCAGCGCATCCGAGGCGTCTGCCAGAAGATCGTGTGTTCTTGGCACAAACCTTTTCACCTTGTTGTTTAACCGAGACGCGAACAGATCCACATCCGGGAATCCCCACTTCGCACACAGCATTTGAAACACCTCCAAGTGCAGGGACCATTCCCCCTGGTCCAGGGTCTGGCGGCTCAGATAATCGGCCTGCCAATTCTCCACACCCGGAATGTGAACTGCCGAGATCTCCGGAACGTGAGTCTCGGCCCAAGAAAGAATACTGGTCACTTCCTGGGCCGCCCGGGCACTCCTGGTGCCCCCTTGGTGGTTGATGTAAGCCACCGCAGTGGCATTGTCTGTCTGCACCCGTACATGGCGGCCCTGAAGACGATCTGACCAATGTAGCAGGCACAGCCTGATCGCTCTCAATTCCAAGATGTTGATTGGAAGAGAGGACTCCTCCACCGACCAAGTGCCCTGGGCAGACTGGTTGCCCAGGAGGCCACCCCAGCCCGACAGGCTGGCATCCGTGGTAATCACCGTCCACAGCAACGGTCTGAAGGACTTTCCTTCCGCTACGGCCGGAGACTGAAGCCACCACAGAAGATCCAATCTGGTTTGGCGACGCAGAGACACCCTCAGGTCCAAGGACTGAGGGAGCCTGTCCCATCTGGCCAGTATCTCCGCTTGGAGAGACCGCGTGTGAAACTGAGCAAACGGGATCGCCTCGAAGGCTGACACCATCAATCCCAGGGACCGCATACCGGTCTTGAGTGACGAGAATTCGTTGTCCCTGAGGGACCTGACCTCGTTCTGCAGGGTTCGGAGCTTGTCCTCCAGCAGAAACACCTTCGCTTGGGCGGAG
The DNA here is from genome assembly GCF_965119305.1 of Pelophylax lessonae. Lineage (NCBI taxonomy): Eukaryota > Metazoa > Chordata > Amphibia > Anura > Ranidae > Pelophylax > Pelophylax lessonae. Next base: position 225,252,540 of record NC_138769.1, read on the forward strand.
TCCAGGACCATTCCCAAGTATGGGAGATGAACCGTAGGAGACAAAGTCGACTTCTGAACGTTGATGGTCCATCCGAACTCCTGGAGTGTCTGAACCGTAGTGGACAGATCGCGAATCAGGCTCTGACTGGCACTCGATCTTAACAGGAGATCGTCCAGATATCTCAAGACTGCAATGCCCTGTGCCCTCAACAGGCCCAGAACAGGAGCCAGCACTTTGGTAAACACCCTTGGAGCCGAAGCGAAACCGAAAGGTTACGCCACGAACTGATAATGTTCCTCAGCGATAGCGAATCGGAGGTACCTCTGATGACCCTCGAATATGGGGATGTGAAAATATGCATCCTTCAGGTCGATGGAGGCCAGGAAATCTCCCGGACTCAAAAAGGCCACCACCGAGCGGAGCGATTCCATGCGGAACTTTTGAATGCGCACAAAGCGGTTCAGAGCTTTTAAGTCCAGAATCGGACGCACCTTGCCCTCCTTTCTGGGCACAGTGAACAGATTCGAGTAAAACCCCCCAAATCTGTCCCGATGTGGCACCGGGATGATCACCCCCTGGCGAGCAGATACTGCACCGCCCGATGAAGATCTTGCAACCGATCTGGGGTTAAATGAAGATTTGAGGGAAAGAATCTGTCCGCCGGTCACGAAAGGCATTCGATCTTGTAACCTGATCGAATGATTTCCTGAACCCACCTGTCCGGAATCTGGAGCAGCCAAGGTTGAAGGAAACCGCGTAGACGTCCCCCCACCCCTGAAACGGGTGAGGGCGCCCCTTCAGGCAGTGGCGGACTGGGCTACCGCACCAGCCTGGGCGGCTTTTGGTTTGCCTGCCCAGGGCTTTCTCTGGACACCCTGGCCCTTGAAGGGTTTCCCCTTGCCCTGCGCCTTGAAGGCACGAAAAGGCCCCTGGTTTGGTTTAAAGGAGGGGCCCCACTTACCGCGGAAGGACTTACCCCTAGGATTCTGGGGCAAGTGCTTTTGCCATAAGTGACACCCTTAACCAACTCATCCAGGGATTCTCCAAAAAGGCGAGACCCCGCATAGGGGATGTCGGACACCGTTTTCCTGGTAGTCTGGTCAGCCGACCAACTTTTCAGCCAAATCAGACGACTGTTAAGAACCGCGACACTGGATAGGCGCGCAGCTAACAGGGCCTCATTCAAGGCCGCATCGCACAAGTACATGACCCCTTGATAAATCTGGTCCACCATCTCCAGCGTAGGGAGAGCAGAATCAGCCACGAGGGTGCGTCTGAGCACCTTGGTCCAATCCGCCACCGCTTGAGCCACCATGACAGAGGCGAAAATAGGCATGGCGGGCAAGAGATTCCAGCCTCCTATCCGTAGGATCCCTAAACACTGGAGAATTCTCGGTGGGTACCAGAGTGGCCTTGTTTAACCTGGCCACAGTGTGATCCACAATAGGAGCCACACACCAGCGCAAATCCGTAGGAGACGCAAAGGGGTAAAGAAGTTGAAACTTTTTGGGCACCATAAAAGTGCGCTTTAAGTTACGCCATTGTTCATTCACAGTTGCATGAAACTCAGTGGGCAAGGAAAAACCTGCGCCGCCTTACGGGATCTGTGTGTACCAAAAGAGGACACTATCCCCGGAGGATTGGGCTCATCCTCTAAATGTAGTGTTTCCTTAATGGAAAGGATCAGCGCATCCATAGCTGCGTAGTCTTCGGCCGTCCCAGAGCGAGACCCTTCAGGGGGCACGCTACCTATGGCAACCATGTCAGACTCAGAATCAGAAGAAAAAGAGAGCCTAGGCCTTTTTCTAGTACCCTGTGCGGACATCAGAAAATCCACTTTTGACGATAAAGTCGCAAGTGCAGCAGACAGAGTAGTCAGAGCAGAGGATTCAGAGGACCCTGAACCATCCAACAAAGCTGGGGGAAATTGGTTGTCCTGGGACTCTATAATAAAAAACACTATTTTTTTTTCCCCAAGGTACTGGCCCTTTAAGCGCATCCCCCGCAGTACACCGCTATGAGGGACTATGCAAAAACGACCCCCAAGATGGAATAAGCTGACAGCCAGAGGTATTCCCACAAAAAAGACAGCAAGACAGACCCCACAAGTGTCACCTACACGCCTGCCGATCTCCTCTGTGCAGAAAGAGGAAGTGATGTCACCGCAATAGGCTGAACTAGGATTTAGACCAAGGAAAAATGTTTGCCCATAGAAAACAATGGGATGCTTCGGGAAAATGGCCGCAGACATGTACTCAGAGAAACACACATGCCACACACAAGATGGCGCCGCAAGGCCCCAAAACACACTACATACACTGCTGTATAAGCGCCCACAGTGAAGCCAGCATGCTGCCCACACCTAAAATGGCGGACCGGCGGTTTTTAACCCCGCAGCGGTCGCCGCACGTGTCTGCACCTCCAAAAGCACCATAAAGTGACATAGGAGAGGGACCCCCACAAACCCACATAGCGTACCAGCTGTGAGAGATCCCCCGCAGGGACCGGGATCAGGGAGCCCAAAAAATGCACAGACATGAGGGCATAACACAGACACACAGGACTGCCAGCCCCAGACAAAGGCCCCTCACAGAGTGTACTTACTGTACCCGATGGCGTGGGGTGCCTCTTATCGACGGGAAACCTCCCACCCTCAGATGGTGGGGGTGCCGTCAGCCAAAAACGCAGGACGCTAGCAGTGCACGGAGAACCGTGGATGAGGTGTCCAGGCGAGGTAGCCACCTCGCAGGCTGCATCCCTGAGGACAGGGATGGGTCGTTTGCGAAGCCAAGGCGAACACATAGCCTGCTAACCGCTCGATGGCGGGCTGGGATTCCTTAAGGCCCACTGTCCTGGAACACCAGGACGACCAGTGCGACTCCCAGCTCCGCTACGCCATCATCATCTTGAAGAAGTGACTAACTAAACGCTGATAAAAAAAAAAACAGCTAGTAGTGCAAAGAAAAAACAAATTTTTCAGAAATAAAATCATAAAAACAGAAGAAAAGACTGTAGCCCCAGCACAGGGAGAGCCTATCTCACTCCTAACTAGGCAGAAGACAAACTGAGTTGGGATGGCTGATAGCAGGGGGACCAGTGGGACAGCCCCCATAGGTGTGTCTATGTAAATTACTTTGTTTTTAACAAGTCTTATGCCTAGCTTGCTCCTATGGATAAGAGGTCAATACCCATTGGTGAAGACTGTATGAGTGGGCGGCGACTGTCAGAGGACGTAAGAGAAAAATAAATTTTTCTCCTTCACTGATGTGCGCTGATGAGACGGCACTAATGGGCACTGATAGGTTGCACTGATGGACACTGATGAGGTGGCACTTATGGGCACTGATGAGGAGGGACTAATATGCCGCACTGATAGGTGGCACTGATAGGCGGCACTGATAAGCACTGATAGGTGGCACTGCTGGGCACTGAGAGGTGGCACTGATGGGCACTGAGAGGCGGCACTGATGGGCGGCAATGATGGGCACTGAGAGTCGGCACTGATGGGCGGCACTGATTAGCACTGATGGGCAGCACCATCAGTGCCCACACTCAGTGGCAATAGTGCTGCCAGTCAGTGCCTAGATGAGCAGACACTGACTGGCAGCACTATGGGCACTGATTGTGGGCACTGATGGCGGGCACTGTGGGAACTGATGGTGGGCAGTTATGGCATTTTATTTCACTCTTGTGTAATCAGGGCACTGGTGATCAGTGCCCTGATTACATTTCTCTGTGTCCCCTATGAGGAGGAGCTGCTGATCGGCTCTCTTCGCCTCACACACTGACAGTGTGAGCAGAGGAGAGCCGAATAACGGCACTTCCTCATTTACATGTGACTGGCTGTGATTGGACACAGCCGATCACATGGGTAAAGAGTCATGTCATTGACTCTTTACCGAGATCGGGATCGTGCCGTGTCCTAGCAACACGGCGCGGTCACGATCTCTTTTCCGCTCACCCCCGGGGGGCGCTCGAGAGAGGCTATTCTGGTGCGCCGTCATATGATGGCGTCCCAGGATAAAAGCTACACCACTCCGCTGTCATTTGACGGCGGGCGGGTAGTAAGTGGTTAATTATTCAGATATATACTCTGGGCAGAAGGAACCGCGCATTCATCCAAGGCTTGGCAGTTCCTAAATGTTTTGCAGGATAATGCTGTACTTGACCTACTGATTACCAACAATACAGACCTGATCACGGATATAGAAATATGGGGCAACTTGGGAAACAGTGACCATAGGTAAATTAGTTTCAGTATTAATCATAATAATAGGAAACACAAGGGTAATATAAGGACACTAATAAAATAAGGACTGAGAATATGGAACCGTGTGACTTCTATTTCTCAATAACCCTGCGCTTAGGCCACAATAATGATAAAATGAATAATTATACACATTGTAAGCTGGGGAACAGGTAGCAGGTGCAAAGTTCCCTGGGATGAGCAGTTTTTCAGGCACAGATACCAAATCCAGTGTGCTAGTGACAAACAGTGCGGTGTTTATTGGTGCTATATACAAGTCTATATACAGGTGCTGTACAGTGCTTTAAGGAAAACAAGCAGAAATAATAATAACAAACAAAAGCCTAGCCATGTCCCGGCACTTACTACACACAATGCAGTCCCTCACTAACTCAGACTGAGCAAGCCTATAGCTTGCCAGCTTCCAAAGACCCACACTGACAGTGTTACCAACCTTCTGCTCTCCTAGACAAACGTTGTCTAAATTCCCAGGCTGAGAGAGCCCTGCTGTTTGTCTCAGGTGAGATTAAATTAGCCTGGTGAAGAGGACAAAGATCCGAACTGGATCATGGCTCAGAGATCCCTAAAGGTATAGGAGAGATGCCTGGGTGATGTATAAACCCCAAACAGGACTTTTCCTGGCTCTCTCTGGGACACTCTTCTACATATCCCCCCCCCCCCCCTTGTTTCAAACCCAGGGTTGGAACACCTGTGGCCAAACAGGAGTGAACACGGGACAGGGCATCTACATTCCCCATCTCAACACCTGGCCTGTGTTTTACAGTGAAGGAGTAATCTTGTAGAGCCAAAAAACACCGGTTGACCAGTCTATTAGTCTCCTTCTTTTGGGCCATCCATTTCAGAGGAGCATGGTCAGTTATCAAATCAAACTGGCGCCCTAATAGATAGTACCTTAGTGCGTCCAAGGCCCACTTTATGGCTAAACATTCCTTTTCAATGACTGCATACTTTCTCTCGTGTTCATTAAGCTTTCTGCTCAGGTACACCACAGGGTGTTCTTCCCCATTGTGTACCTGTGACAATACGGCCCCAATGCCTACATCAGACGCATCCATCTGAACCAAGAAATCCTTGGAGAAATCAGGGGAGTACAACACTGGCTGTGCACAAAGAGCCTTCTTTAAGACTTGGAAAGACTCCTCTGCTATTGGGGACCATTTTACCATTACTGATTCTTTCCCTTTCGTAAGGTCGGTCAGTGGGGCAGCTAGAGTTGCAAAATTCGGGATAAACCTCCTATAGTACCCTGCAATTCCAAGGAAGGCTCTGACCTGCTTCTTGTTTGCAGGACGTGGCCATTCTTGGATGGCTTCTACTTTAACTGTGGTTTAATGACTCCACGACCAATAGTGTAGCCCAAATACCTGGCTTCCTCTAAACCAATGGCACATTTTTCTGGGTTTGCTGTAAAACCTTCCTTGAAGAGGGAATCCAGAACAGCCTGTACCCAGTCAGTGCTATGTACCACTATATCGTCCAGATAGGCCGCTGCATACTACATAGTTACATAGTTACATAGTTACATAGTAGGTGAGGTTGAATAAAAACAATAGTCCATCTAGTTCAACCTGTGTAGGTATGTGTGGCTGTAATCATCTCCCATACCCCTGAATGTTCTGATCCTTGAGATGTAAGTCTAAGAGTCTTTTGAAAGCCACCATACTACCCGCAGAAACCACTTCTTGTGGTAGAGAATTCCACAATCTTGTTGCCCTAACAGTAAAGAACCCCCCGCGTTGCCTGAGGTTAAAACGCTTCTCCTCTAATCGCATTGTATGCCCTCGAGTCCTCATGCAATCCCTTCGAATGAACAGCTTTTTTTCTAATCTGGGATCCCCATTAAGATATTTATAAATTGCTATCATGTCCCCCTCAGACGTCTCTTCTCCAGGGAGAATAAATCGAGCGATTGTAGACGCTCTTCATAGTCAAGGTCCTCCAATCCCCTAATTAGTTTAGTTGCCCTTCTCTGGACTCTCTCCAGCTCCAACACATCCCTCCTGAGGACTGGCGACCAGAACTGGACGGAATACTCCAGATGCGGTCGGACCAGAGTTTTATAAAGTGGAAGGATTATAGTCTTATCTCTGGAATGCATCCCTTTCTTTATGCATGCTAATATTCTGTTGGCTTTGGAAGCTGCCGCTTGACATTGCATGCTGTTTCCTAATCTATCATCAACCAAGACTCCCAGATCCTTCTCCATTTTTGATTCCCCCAAGGGCTCCCCTCCTAACGTGTATTGTGTTTTAATGTTTTTAGTCCCCAAGTGCAAAACCTTACACTTCTCCACGTTAAACCTCATTTGCCATGTCGTTGCCCACTCTGTTATTTTGTCCAGGTCATTCTGTAGGATATCTGCTTCATGTTGTGAAGTTATTGCCCTGCCCAATTTTGTGTCATCTGCAAAAACTGATATCGAACTACTGATCCCGACCTCAATGTTGTTTATGAATAAATTGAACAAGGTTGGTCCCAAGACTGAGCCTTGGGGGACCCTGCTTACCACCTCAGACCAGTCTGAGTATGCGCTGTTTATTACTACCCTTTGGACACGCCTTTTTAGCCAGTTCCGTATCCAAGAGCAAACCCTGCTATCGATACCTGCAGACCTTATTTTATAAATTAAGCGCTTGTGGGGAACTGTATCAAACGCCTTAGCGAAATCCAAGTACACCACATCCACTGGTCTCCCCCTATCTAGCTCACAGCTCACCTCCTCGTAGAATGTTAGGAGATTGGTTTGACAAGAACGCCCATTTGTAAACCCGTGCTGATTACTGCTGATGATGTTGTTGTCCTTAGCAAACTCTACGATATAGTCCCTTATCATCCCCTCCAGAAGTTTACATACTACTGATGTCAAACTGACAGGCCTATAATTTCCCGGGATATGCCTCTGGCCCTTTTTGAATATTGGAATCACGTTAGCTTTCTTCCAATCCCCTGGTACATCTCCTGTCCTAATACTGTCAGCAAAGATCAGGAACAGTGGTCTCGATATAACTTTACTGAGTTCCTTGAGTACTCTCGGATGTATGCCATCCGGTCCTGGTGATTTGTTTGTGTTAAGTTTATCCAGCCTTTCCCTGATTTCCCCCTCTGTTAGCCATGGTGGCAAGTCCTGTTTATTACTACTAACCATACAGTCATGGTCAGTGTACCCCTCCTTTTCCTGTGTAAAGACTGACGAGAAAAAAGCATTTAGCACGGTTGCTTTTTCAGTGTCCTCTGTAACCATCCTCCCATCATTGTTAATTATGTGTGCAATATGCTCTGCCTTAGTTTTTTTGCTGTTGATATATTTAAAGAATTTCTTTGGGTTTTTTTTACTATCCTCTGCTATTTGTCTCTCAAAGTTGATTTTAGCCATCTTGATTTCTTGTTTACTTTTCTTATTTGCCTCCTTGTATTGCTCGAAAGCCGATACTGTGCCCTCTGATTTATGCTTCTTGAAGGCCAATTTTTTCCCCCTAATAAGTTTTTTGACGCTACAGTTTAGCCAGCCAGGTTTGGCTTTGTCTCTTCTAAATTTATTTCCCATAGGAATGCACTGCAAGATGCCTTTGCCTAATATGTTCCTAAAGCATTCCCATTTTTCCTCTGTGTTCAGGGATCCCAGGGTTTGGTCCCAGTTTACCCTTTCCATCATTGAGTACAATCTTGGAAAGTTTGCCCTTCTGAAGTTTAGGGTTCTTATGTTCCCCACTTGTCTTGTTATATTGTTATTTACACTAAATGTGATCATCCTGTGATCGCTAGAGCCCAGGTTGTCCTGGACTCCTACCTCCGAGATTATGTCTGGGTCATTAGTGAGCAATAGATCCAGGACTGCGTTTTCTCTGGTAGGGGAATCCACCAACTGTGACATGTAATTATCCAGTAAGGTTTCCGTGAATAGGCGGGCCTTCTGTGAGTGTGCAGTCCCCTCTTCCCAGTCAATGTCGGGGTAATTGAAGTCCCCCAATACGATGACTGATCCCAATTTTGCCACTTTACCCATTAGTGCTAAAAATTCCAGCTCTACCTCCTCCCCTTGGTTAGGTGGCCTATAGCAAACCCCCACAATTACTTTCCCCTTTTCTCCTTCCCTATGGAGTTCAACCCACACAGATTCTAAATCCATGCTCATCCCATCCGTAATGTCACTCCTTTCTGTCACCTTTATATTGTTCTTGACATAGAGACATACCCCTCCCCCTCTTTTTCCTACCCTGTCCTTCCGGTACACTGAATACCCTTGGATATTTGCCAGCCAGTCATGTGAGGGGTCGAACCAAGTCTCTGCTATTCCCACAATGTCTATGTCCTCCTCATGTACTAACATTTCCAACTCATCCATTTTATTAGCTAGGCTCCTGGCATTAGCATATACCCCTCTTAGTTTTAAGGAAGTTAAGCGCAATTGGCGGTTATGTTTATTCCTGTTTGGTCTGAGGTTCTCCCGCACAGACCTGCCAATTGACATTGTGGACCTACTGTCGCTGCTGACACTACAGCTGCCTTCAGTCCTCTGCTCCCTCCTGACTGACTCTACTTCTGAGCCCTCCCCCCCGTCTCCTAGTTTAAAAGCCCCTCCAACTTGGTGGCCATCTTTCTCCCCAAAAGAGCTGTACCGTCCCCATTAAGGTGCAGCCCATCCTTACTAAAGAGCCGGTAGCCGACTGAGAAGTCAGCCCAGTTCTCCAGGAACCCAAACCCCTCCTTCCTACACCAATTCCTCAGCCACTTGTTAAGTTCCCTAATCTCCTTCTGCCTCTCCTGTGTGGCTCGAGGTACAGGCAGTATTTCAGAGAAAACCACCTTGGAGGTCCTTTTCCTCAATCTATTACCTAAGTCCCTGAAATCGTTCTTAAGGATCCTCCACCTACCTTTAACTTTGTCATTAGTGCCCACGTGCACCATGACCGCTGGGTCATCCCCAGCCCCGCACAACAATCTGTCTGTGAGGTCTTAGGGTCCTGTCCATGGCCCTCTGAAATGTCGCAGGGGCATTTTGCAACCCAAAAGGCATTTTTTTATACTGAAATGAACCCTCTGGGGTAACAAACGCAGTCTTTTCTTTGGCGCTACCTCTCAGGGGTATTTGCCAATATCCTTTGGTCAAGTCTAAAGTAGTTAGATAGCGGGCTTTGCCAAGTCTGTCTATAAGTTCGTCCACTCTGGGCATTGGGTACGTGTCAAACTTTGTCACTGCATTGAGTTTTCTGAAGTCGTTACAGAACCTCCAAGTACCATCCGGTTTTGGGACTAAAACGATGGGGCTTGACCAGTCACTATTGGATTCCTCAATGACATCTAGCTCAAGCATCCTTTTTACTTCGTCACTAATGTCCTTTCTCCTAGCTTCGGGAATTCGGTATGGTTTTAGCTTGACACGGACCCCAGGTTCAGTAACAATATCATGCTGAACCGTGGAAGTCATACCAGGTAACTCTGATAACTTCTCTCTATTCCTTATCAGGAACTCTCTAGCTTCTTGTTGTTGGGAATAAGACAGGGTGTCTGGAATCGTGACCTCAGGGACCAGAGGGGACTCAGTACCCCTAGATGTTACAGGGACGGACCTCGCAGTTAAGGCCAGCCTATCCTTCCAGGGCTTTAACAGATTAATATGGTAAATCTGCTCTGGCTTCCTTTTCCCTGGTTGATGCCCTTTATAATTGACCTCCCCAACTCTTTCCAATATTTTAAAGAAATATTGCTAGAGATGAAGTAGAAAGCACCACATCCCTTTGTTTAAAGTAGCTACAATGGAGGGGGGCAAAGTGGGACTTTAACGGTGCAAAATGATGGAGAAAAATCTGAATTCTCAAAAATTGTACATTTTATTACACATAGGAGGTGAGGACAAGACAGTACATCAATATAAAATGATAAAATCAAGAAAATGCACTCGAAAATATCAACTCTACATGTTTCGCCATCTTCATAATAGCTTCTTCAGGAGTTTTCATAGACATTTCTCGAGAGTGAACATTTCTAGGTAACAAAAGGAAAGAACATAAAAGACATAGCATGTGTATATACATAGGGCTTATCTCAATGGTCCTAAAGTTGAGTGCCCAATTGATTTACATATTAGAAAGACAATGATACCAATAAAAGTACCTTAAGATGACCTGAACCCTTTCTTATGCTGAAGGTGGAGGCAATAAAGGTGACGCCACCCAAGCGAGCACAGAGGGGGAGGGGAACCGAGACATCCAACCTCTTAAAGTTGACCCATAGAGAGGGTGACAGCCAAGCTAGGAATGATGGGTAGAAATAAAGAGACCAGAGCATGGAAATACACTTCAACCCAAGATTGCTATATCTCCATTTGTATAGGACTAAATATCAGTTGAAAAATTGCTAAAATATTCACCTGATTATAATGAATGTGCAGTTGATTCACTAGGTACCCCAATGTAAAAAAGCAGGGAGGGAAAACAAAGTTTCCTTAGTATCCCCAAATGGGAGGTATCCCTTAAAGAGAAAAATTGAGTTTATTAATAACAATGACAAACGCAATGCGGGTCTGTCAAGTGTTGAGGGTATGCATACTTACCCAAAATTGGCAAAATTGGGCACATGAATTATCATGCAGTATTCAGAAGTTCACCGCCATTGTAATTGAACAAATTTTCCAATAGTACACTCAAAATGAAAGAGACTGCATGGGAGGAGAAAGAAGAGAGAGGCATGGAAGGACATAGTCAGCATCTAATATACAAAAGATGTAAGGAGAGAAGCAGGGTTTAGAAGATTTCATTTACCGCAAATGGTCTCGAAGCTCATATGTCGTTCCCCGGTGGTCTAGTGTAATACTGACCGTATTGCGCCGGCATTTATACACCCTCTCCACTCCCTCGGCGCCTGACGTCACCGAGGGAGTGAGAGCGAGATACGCCCAGTGGTCCAATGGAGACCGAAGAGGAAGTGTGTCATCAAGATGCGATGCGGTCGCGTCTTGATGACGCACTTCCTCTTCGGTTTCCATTGGACCACTGGGCGTATCTCGCTCTCACTCCCTCGGTGACGTCAGACGCCGAGGGAGTGGAGAGGGTGTATAAATGCCGGCGCAATACGGTCAGTATTACACTAGACCACCGGGGAACGACATATGAGCTTCGAGACCATTTGCGGCAAATGAAATCTTCTAAACCCTGCTTCTCTCCTTACATCTTTTGTATATTAGATGCTGACTATGTCCTTCCATGCCTCTCTCTTCTTTCTCCTCCCGTGCAGTCTCTTTCATTTTGAGCGTACTATTGGAAAATTTGTTCAATTACAATGGCGGTGAACTTCTGAATACTGCATGATAATTCATGTGCCCAATTTTGCCATTTTTGGGTAAGTATGCATACCCTCAACACTTGACAGACCCGCATTGCGTTTGTCATTGTTATTAATAAACTCCATTTTTCTCTTTAAGGGATACCTCCCATTTGGGGATACTAAGGAAACTTTGTTTTCCCTCCCTGCTTTTTTACATTGGGGTACCTAGTGAATCAACTGCACATTCATTATAATCAGGTGAATATTTTAGCAATTTTTCAACCTGATATTTAGTCCTATACAACTGGAGATATAGCAATCTTGGGTTGAAGTGTATTTCCATGCTCTGGTCTCTTTATTTCTACCCATCATTCCTAGCTTGGCTGTCACCCTCTCTATGGGTCAACTTTAAGAGGTTGGATGTCTCGGTTCCCCTCCCCCTCTGTGCTCGCTTGGGTGGCGTCACCTTTATTGCCTTCACCTTCGGCATAAGAAAGGGTTCAGGTCATCTTAAGGTACTTTTATTGGTATCATTGTCTTTCTAATATGTAAATCAATTGGGCACTCAACTTTAGGACCATTAAGATAAGCCCTATGTATATACACATGCTATGTCTTTTATGTTCTTTCCTTTTGTTACCTAGAAATGTTCACTCTCGAGAAATGTCTATGAAAACTCCTGAAGAAGCTATTATGAAGATGGCGAAACATGTAGAGTTGATATTTTCGAGTGCATTTTATTGATTTTATCATTTTATATTGATGTACTGTCTTGTCCTCACCTCCTATGTGTAATAAAATGTACAATTTTTGAGAATTCAGATTTTTCTCCATCATTTTGCACCATTAAAGTCCCACTTTGCCCCCCTCCATTGTAACTCTTTCCAATACTTCAAAGGGACCCTGCCACTTAGCTAGGAACTTTCTCTCGACAGTGGGAACTAACACCAGGACCCTGTCACCAGGTGAGAAGACACGGAGTCGGGCTCCCCTGTTGTATATTCTCTGTTGGGCTGCCTGGGCCTGCATTAAGTGTTCCTTGACCATAGGCATGATTGCTGCAATCCTGTCCTGCATTTGAGCGATGTGCTCAATGACACTTTTGTGGGGTGTCTGCTCCCCTCCCAGGTTTCCTTGGCTATGTCTAAGAGTCCCAGAGGGTGTCTCCCATACAGCAATTCAAAAGTAGAGTATCCCGTAGAGGACTGGGGTACTTCCCTGATGGCGAACATCATGTACGGAATCAAGAAGTCCCAGTTTTTTCCATCCTTGTCCACAACCTTTTTTAACATACTCTTTAATGTTTTATTGAAGCATTCTACAAGGCCATCAGTTTGAGGGTGGTATACGGAGGTTCTCAACTGGGTCACCTTAAATAACTTTGCCAACTCTTTAGTTATTCGTGACATAAATGGAGTGCCCTGGTCCGTAAGGACCTCCTTAGGGATCCCAACGCGACTGAACACCATGAACAACTCTTTAGCAATGTTCTTAGCGGATGCAGTGCGTAAGGGAACTGCCTCGGGGTAATGTGTAGCATAATCCATGATTACAAGAATGTGTTGATGACCCCGGGCAGACTTGGGGAGTGGACCTACAAGGTCCATGGCGATCCTCTCAAAGGGCACTTCAATAATGGGTAAGGGCACTAAAGGACTTCGGAAGTGGGGTAGTGGGACTGACATCTGACACACAGGACAGGATTGACAATAATTGTCAATATCTTTCTGTATCCCAGGCCAGTAAAACCTGCGTAACACCCTTTCAGTGGTTTTTTCAACCCCTAAATGACCTCCCAGTAAGTGTCCATGAGCCAATTCCAGCACCACCCGTCTGTAAGGCTTAGGGACCACCAATTGTTCAACAATTTCATCGTTCTTTTTATATACCCGATACAATAAATCTTCATTGCTGCTGAAAAAGGAAAACAGGGCCTGTCCCCTGGTTCAACAGGTACATCATTAAACATTGCCCGCATCCTCCACCATATGTAAGCTGGGGGACAGGTAGCAGGTGCAAAGCTCCCTGGGATGAGCAGTTTTTCAGGCACAGATACCAAATCCAGTGTGCTAGTGACAAACAGTGCGGTGTTTATTGGTGCTATATACAAGTCTATATACAGGTGCTGTACAGTGCTTTAAGGAAAACAAGCAGAAATAATAATAACAAACAAAAACCTAGCCGTGTCCCGGCACTTACTACACACAATGCAGTCCCTCACTAACTCAGACTGAGCAAACCTACAGCTTGCCAGCTTCCAAAGACACACACTGACAGTGTTACCAACCTTCTGCTCTCCTAGACAAACGTCTAAATTCCCAGGCTGAGAGAGCCCTGCTGTTTGTCTCAGGTGAGATTAAATTGGCCTGGTGAAGAGGACGAAGATCCGAACTGGATCATGGCTCAGAGATCCCTAAAGGTATAGGAGAGATGCCCGGGTGATGTATAAACCCCGAACAGGACTTTTCCTGGCTCTCTCTGGGACACTCTGCTACAACATAAATATTGAAAGAATGGATGTTAGCTGCTGCCTTAATAAAACAAAATGCAAATAAAGATGTGAAGAACCCTCCAGTGTCAGTCCAGACAGAAAGTAAACCACATAAGCAGCGCTGGTATTGTGTTAAACCACAATCAACAATGACGAGTTAAATAGTTCATGCACTAAAGAGAATGTAAAGTCCACAAAAGCGCAGCTCAAGAGGGAAGGCCAATCACCACGGAGTGAAGCAGTATTTTGGAAAACTTCCACCACATCTCGTGACCCCCTAGACAATGCAAACTCACCAGAATTGTAATAAAAATGAGCCTTATATATACATCCTTGCTCCGGATAGATCCCCGTCCTGACCCTTCAAAGGCAAATGTTCCGAAGTCCAGCTCTGAGATGAAAACCCAAAACCAAAACCGCAACACTTCCTCACAGGATCACATGTGAGCAAAGGGAGAGGAAACACTCATAGGGCAATAGTCCAAATCACAAATTTTATTGACTCACAAAAAACCCTTTCCCCATCCCATTACACTCACAAAAGAAACAAGGTAAAGGCACAAATCAAATCCAACGGGCAGAGACAGATAGAGCGCTGTAACCCCGAGATCTCACCAAGAGCCGCTCCATCAGCATTCGGCGATATTCGGACACTTCCGTGACTGCCGTCAGGGTCTAGGTTGCTGGGGTGATCTCGTGCTCACGCCCTGATGTGTTTCGTCATTGGATGACTTCAACTGAGGGCGTGGGCACGCGAGCCAACCACCGCTATTTATCTCCCTCCTCGCCTGACACTTCACCCTTACAGCCGATTGATCCTAGGAGTACTCGGCTGGGACATGGTTAGCTGAGTTCTCTGTACTCCTTCCATGTTGGTAGATGGTGGATGAGTGGCATCACTAGCCTGTCCCAAATACTGCCAGAGATACACCTGGTTACTCTAAAAGTCCCCAGTATCTCTGTGGAACTTTTTCACCTTCTTTTTAAGTGTATCTCTGTCTAACTTTTCTAGTCTTTTTTTGGTGTCTGTATTAAACTTGACCACTAAGGGATTATCTTTATCCTGATCTAAACATAATTGTAAATCAGCTATTTTTTTCTCTAGGATAATCATTTTTTTCTTTTTCCTTTTCAAAACCAGTTTTAATTTTAATCCCATATTATTAAAAAACTCTTGCCATTGAGGGGGCTTCAGTTTTTTTATTGATTATAATCATGATTCTAGAGGTTTGCTTATTGATGAATGGGTGTTGCATCTGAATCTATATGCATATAAGTTTAATTTTATTTAATAGTATGGACTATGTAATGTGGTAGCGATTTGACATATGATAAAGTATTTTTATTATTGTATGATGGATAATATCTCTTTTGCTACATTTTATTCTGTATATTTTGTTAAAACAGGAAGAGACGATAGATGGTGTGTGACCAATATAAGATCTCTCCCCCTAGTTTTATTGCATATTATATAATAATTGGTTGCGGTCTATATTTTGATTGCAACTTCCAGCATAAGGTGGCCAGTGCTGCAAGGAAGTTTTCCATTGTTTTCAGATCGTCCTGTGAATGGTGTACAGCATAGCACGATCTTTGTATCTGTAAACTCCTATGAATCCAGTCATATGCCCGGTGCTGGTGGTCAAGTGTTAAGGATCAATCGACTGTAAGGGTTAAGTGTCTAGCGAGGAGGGCGATAAATAGTGGTGGTTGGCCCACGTGCCCACGCCTTCAATTGAAGTCATCCAATGACGAAACGCGTCAGTGAGTGAGCACGCGATCACCCCAGCAGCCTAGACCCTGACGGCAGTCACGGAAGTGTCCGAGTATCGCCGAATGCTGACGGAGCGGCTCTTGGTGAGATCTCGGGGTTACCGCGCGCTGTCTCTGCCGTTGGATTTGATTTGTGCCTTTACCTTGTTTCTTTTGTGAGTGTAATGGGATGGGGAAAGGGTTTTTTGTGAGTCAATAAAATTAGTGATTTGGACTATTCCCCTTTGAGTGTTTTCTCTCTCTTTGCTCATATGTGATCCTGCTGGAAGTGTTGCGGTTTTGGGTTTTCATCTCAGAGCTGGACTTCGGAACATTTGCCTTTGAAGGGTCAGGACGGGGATCTATCCGGAGCAAGGATGTATATATAAGGCTCATTTTTATTACAATTCTGGTGAGTTTGCATTGCCTAGGGGGTCACGAGGTGTGGTGGAAGTTTTCCAAAATACTGCTTCACTCCGTGGTGATTGGCTATCCCTCTTGAGCTGCGCTTTTGTGGACTTTATATTTTCTTTAGTGCATGAACTATTTAACTCATCATTGTTGATTGTGGTTTAACATATACCAGCGCTGCTTATGTGGTTTACTTTCTGTCTGGACTGACACTGGAGGGTTCTTCGCATCTTTATTTGAATATAAGGACACTGAATTTCAAAAGAACCAACTTCCCAAAACTGCGCTTTTTGCTAGAAAATATCAAATGGGTTAGAACCCTGGGAACAAAGAACACGGAGGAAAAATGGGAGTGCTTCAAGAACCGGAGGAAAAATGGGAGTGCTTCAAGAACATATTAAACAAAGGGATTGGCTAGTGCATGCCAAAAGGGAATACATTTAAAAGAGCAAAAGCAAACCCTGGGTGGCTAAGCTCCAACATAAAAAGGCATATTAATAATAAAGAAAAGTCATTCAAAAAATACAATGCTGAGGGGTCATTGGCAGCATTCCAACAGTATAAAGAGTGCAATAAGAAATGTAAAGGCAAAATCAAGGCAGCTAAAATAGAACACGAGAGACATATAGCGGAAGAGAGTAAAAAAAAAAAAAAAGAAAATCTTTAAGTATATAAATAGTAAGAAAGCGAGACCAGAACACATTGGCCCCATAAAAGAGGATGAAGGGAATCTGGCCACAGAGGACAGAGAGAAGGCGAAAGTGCTAAATAATTCCTTCTCTTCAGTCTTCACAAAATAATTGGGAGGCTACACTAACCCAGCTTGCAATGATAAATTAAATAATACACCTCAGGAAGTACCCCCATGGTTAACAAAAGATAGACTTAGAACTAAACTAGAGAAACTTAACATAAAAAAATCACTGGGACCGGATGGCTTGCGCCCGTGGGTTCTTAAAGAACTTAGCCAGGCGATAGCCAGACCTTTATTCTTGATCTTTACGGATAGTCTACAGACGGGAATGGTGCCAGCTGATTGGAAAAAAGCCAACATGGTACCAATATTTAAAAAAGGGCCGAGATATATCCCGGGTAACTATAGGCCGGTCAGCCTAACATCAGTAGTCTGCAAGATTTTGGAGGGGATGTTAAGGGATTAGATACAAGACTTTAGTAATGAAAATGGTATTATCAGTAGTAATCAGCATGGATTCATGAAAAATTGTTCTTGGCAGACTAATCTATTAATCTATTAATCTATTACGATGAAGTGAGTTGCCATCTAGATAAGGGAAGGCCTGTGGATGTGGTGTATCTGGCAATCTGACACAGTTCCCCACAAACGCTTACTGTACAAACTAAGGATTCTTAGGTATTAACCACAGGGTGAGTACCTGGATAGAGAACTGGCTCCAGGGGAAAGTCCAGAGGTGGTGAAAAATGGGGAGTACTCGGATTGGGCGGGTGTAGAAAGTGGGCTCCCCCAAGGATCTGCCCTGGGACCAATCCTGTTTAATTTATTCATAAATGATCTAGAGGGGATATCAAGCACAATCTCTGTATTTGCGGATGATACTAAACTAAGTAGGGCAAAAACTTCTGTACAGGATGTGGAAACCTTACAAGTAGACCTGAGCAAAATAATGGGGTGGGCAACTACATGGCAGATGAGGTTTAATGTTGAAAAATGTAAGGTAATGCACTTGGGCATCAGAAACAAGAACACAAGCTACTCACTAGGGGGGAATCTCTGGGTGAATCTAAGATGGAAAAGGACCTGGGGGTCCTAGTGGACAACAGGCTTGGCAATGGCATGCAATGCCAAGCCACTGCAAGCCAAGCCAATAGAATACTGGCATGTATAAAAAAGGGGATTCACTCCAGAAATAAAGAGATTATTCTCCCACTCTCCAAGACTCTGGTCCGGCCACCTCTGGAGTATGCCGTCCAGTTCTGGGCACCGGTCCTCAGAAAGGATGTGCTGGTACTGGAGATAGTCCAGAGAATTACAAAATGGGGGAAGAATAAATGGACTTTGAAGGCACCATAATAAAAAACAACGCTTTATTTTTGATAAGTATTAAAACCACAGAAGTATATGTCGACCGACCAACATGGGCGGAGACCATTGATCAGAGGATACAAGTGATGGGTGAATGGGGGAAAAAACTCACCACCTAGGACATACAATACAACAAACAATACAAAATATACATTTGGATGATAAACAAGGGAAAAAGGACGCTATACGCTGCAAACGAGCCGCACCACGGTGCAGGCAACGCAGAGCGTCCTGTACAATACAGTAACAGCTTCCAAAGGGAAGTAAACCAATATGTCCAATTGCTCTACATGTTTCGCCTGGTGTTCAGACTTCATCCGGAGCTGTTTGGAATATAGATTCCATAGGAAGATGTTGCTGGAGCCAACCAAAAGGCACCAGGAGGGTAGTAAACCAATAGTATGATTAGTAATCACGAGGGGTGACCTGCTGAGGCAGCTGGAGGAGCACGCACTGCTTATGGCCAATTAGAAAGATATCAGGTAATCACAATATAGAGTATGCCATGTCATTCCCCATCCGGGGGTCACTGATCTGCGCTTCTGAGGAGCATCTGGAGGACGCGCTGCATGGCATACTCTATATTGTGATTACCTGATATCTTTCTAATCAATGTACAAATACTGTACTGGTGTACTGGTGACCCTAGCATAAGGAACAAACTTTCAGAGAAAGGGAATACAATAAGACATGTGGCCACTCACTAAAACTAGAGAAAAAATGTTTTAACCTTAAAATAAAGAGCAGTGGGGATGTGGAATTCTCTTCCACAAGCAGTGGTATCAGCGGGGAGCATCGATAGTTTCAAAAAATTATTAGACAGTCACCCTAAAGACCACAACATACAAGGGCATGCAATGTACGGTTAACATCAAACACACACACATCATAGGTTGAACTGGATGGACTGATGTCTTTTTTCAACCTCACTAACTATGTAACTATATGCTTATTTAAAGCTGTACCAAGGAGAGAGGCTAGAGAGCACAGAGGTGACACCACAGTGAAAAGAGAAGAGAGCACATTTCCACGGACACTTACAGTTAATGGTGAAGAGATGCACCATTGATGAAAAAGGACAGGTACATAGTCGGAATAGTCATTCAACCTTCACGCTACTATTTATTACTCCGATCATTATATTGTGTAATTTCAGATTTATATTTGTTCCCACCATTCTAGATTTGTTATAGGCACAACAGCAATTATATATTTTTTTACTTGCGGATTTGCACACTTTACATTATTTATTGGAAGTCGCATAGGCTTTATTCATTTTGTTGGTTTTACAGGATACACATGTTTGCGGATTTGCACATTTTGCATTTATTTTAAGTTGCACAGGCTTTATTTACCATATTTTCTGGCATATAAGCTGACTTTTTAACCTCAAAAAAATCCCCCAAAAATGGGGGGGGTCGTCTTATACGCAGAGTATTAAAATCTCCAAGGTAAGTAAGTAGGTGTAATCTCTCAAAGCGCTGGCTGGATGTGCCCTATTAATCTCCAAGGTACTGTAAGTACCGTAAATGTAATCTCTCATATAACTCCAAGGTACCGTAAGTACCGTAAATGTAATCTCTCATATAACTCCAAGGTACCGTAAGTAAGTATTACCGGTAGATGTAATCTCTCAAGGCGCCGGCTGTTTGTGTGGGAGTCCTGTACCAGTATACCATAGCTTTGGCTACATACAGTATAACGCGCTGAGCCAATCATGGTGAGCGATGTATTCTATTACTGAATGCAAAGCCTGCTCGAATTGGCGGAGTCAGAGCGAGTAACATCAGCCTGCCTCTCGGATCCCGCAATCTGAGCAGGCTTTGCATTCAATAATAGAATACATCGCTCACCGTGATTGGCTCAGCGTGGTATACTGTATGTAGCCGAAGCTACGGTATACTGGTACAGGATTCCCGCACAGACAGCCAGGGCCTTGAGATATTACATCTACCGGTAATACTTACTTACGGTACCTTGTAGATTTATAGGGCACAGACAGCCAGCGCTTTGAGAGATTACATCTAATACTTACTAACGGTACCTTGGAGATATATGAGAAATTACATTAACGGTACTTACGGTACTTGGAGATTAATAGGGTGTTCAATGGTGTTGCCTTGCCTCAGAAGGGGAGTAGATTTATACGGCAAGTATAGCCCAAAATCTATGTTTTAGCTTGAAAATTAGGGGGGTCATCTTATACGCCCAGTCGTCTTATACAATATATATAAGTATATATTCGTATTTTATATAGATATATTTGTCTCTAAAACAACCTGTCCACTAAAGCATTTAAAAGATTATATCAAAGACTGTAATGAGCCACAGCTTCTCTCCCAAAAAACTTATCTGACCGCTTTCTTTCTGCAATCATCAGGAAGGCCCTTCTTACCCTCAGCAAGCCCACTAAAACATGTAGAAACTGATCACAGCGGAGGAGCTGGACATCTGAATCTCCTCAACTAAATCAGGTAGGGCTCCGGCCCCAACGATTCTAGGACAATATCCCCCTGGACAATATCCCCCGGACAATATCCCCCTGGACAATATCCCCCTGGACAATATCCCCCTGGACAATATCCCCCATGGACATAATCCCCCCTGGACATAATCCCCCCGGACAATATTCTCCCTGGACAATATCCCCCTAGACAATATCCCCCCTCTAACCCTTAGCCTAACCCTCTAACCCTAATTTCCGGGGGGATATTGTCCCGGGGGGGGGATATTATCCGGGGGGATGTTGTCCCGGGGGGATTATGTCCAGGGGGATGTTTTCCAGGGGGATATTGCCCGGGGGAAAATGTCCGGGGGGGTATTGTCCTGATACCGGCCCCAACAGGCTATATCTCATCTATTACAAAACCTTTTGAGATGTTCTTTCTCCATACTTCATTAGTGCATACAACTCCATCCTCAAAGGTCATCTCCCCTTGCTGGATATGCTGAGGGCTCATATCAAAACCAAAAAAGGACCATATGCAGTGCAGTAATTATAGACCAATTGGCCTGGACGAGTCTCACCTTGCTCACCCTCATAAAAAGTAGCATGGAAATCAATCTTCTTGATCTGGGGCAATACTACAAAGCCATACATCTGTCCAAGGTAGTAAAGTGGTGCTCGATGCCACAGTCCCAATTATGTGGCCAGTGGCCCTATCTGCTCTCTCCTGGGTACCAATAAAACATTACTAATTCCCTAAAGGGCACCCTTTGTTTGTTGGTACCACTGCAGTTATTCATCAAACCTTCTCTCAAAAAGAACTATCCCTCTATGCTTCTCCACTAATGCCACTGTTGCTAAATCCTGAATTTCCGCCAGGTATGAACAACAGATAGCTGTTATGTCTAGAGTGGATTGGCCGAACGAAATGTTTACATTACACTACCTAGCATGGCTGGATAACACTGCATGATATCTGCAGCATGATACAGCCTCCACTCAGCTCATGGGCAGTATACCAACTGCGCAGTTTCTTACAGTCAATCCCAGACCTGGGACTCCATTGACTCCATTCGAATGTCTATTTAATGAGGGTGAGTTTGTATCCCACCTGCTTTCTTCTATATACAAACTGCTGAATGCCCCTACAGAGGCCTTTGAACCTCAATATATTCACAATGGGGACCACACGAAATCCCAGATTGACAGACTAATTTGATTAGCCCATAAATCTTTGATTACAAACCGCTTCTAAGAACAAGAATACAAATTACTATCAATATGGTACAGGGTCCCTGTTTATTGCATAAATTCTATCCTCAAGTTTCCAAGATGTGTTAGAGATGTCACAAAGATCCGGCCACACTATTGCATATTTTAGGGCAATGCCCTTTGCTGCATCAGTTCTGGATGTAAGTTAGGAATGTAGTTGATATCCGTGGACCTTGGTTCCGGCCCCCTGGAATACTTGCTACACTTTAATGCAGTGCCTTTGCACTGATAGAAGCACAAATTGACTGTCCATGTATTGAATGCAGCCAGAGCTTTTATTCCTGATCTCTGGAAACAGACCTTCCTGCCAACATTGAGTCACTAGTTTACTAGACTAAATTGAATAGAGATCCGGAAAGCCTAACAGATATGCTCTATAATAGAGAGGATACATTTAAGGACACATGGCTGCCAAGGTTGACCTATCATAAATGTAAAAACAAAAAAAGGTAAAGCACACCCTGTAGTTACCTCTTAAAATGTTATTTATTGGCCAAATCAGGCAAATGAACAGTTAAACTGCATCAGATCCCATAGACCCCTAAAAGAGACCTCCCCTAAGCCTGGTTCACTCAAATAAACATACCCCTAACCTATTTCAAATAATCAACACAACAACCCACCCATAAAAGTATTCCCACGGGAGCTGGTGTTGGACTCCCCTCAGAGCCTTCTCCTACCTGCCTAATGGCCTGCCATAGACAACAGCACAAATATAATACAACGCCTGTCGGTACCATGAGAGGCCAACACCTCACCTTAAAACCATAGTGGGTGAATTGGGTGCTAGAACTCTACAAGGTAAGGACTACATCTGGATGGGAGCAGCAATATTATATAAGGACAGTGCAGAGCTCAACAAAAAGCCAAGAAATGATATATGAATAATCATCCATAAGTGCAAAGACAAATTCTTTAGATTCCATAGCAGACAGGCACAAAAGCTGTCTGGAATATACAATCTACTGCCAATGTGTAACTTCAAGGATCATATAAACTGTAGGTGATCACATGACCTTAAAAGTGATGTTAGTTAATCAAATGAAGAGCCTAGGTAAATGTTAATAAATCATATGACAGTTCACCACACAGCTTGTGGAAATCACACCAGCACGGACCAGGGAGAGGATATAATCAGAACGTTCAGTCCCTAATGCTTGAGGTATATAACACACATAGACTCTCATAGGTGTGTGTGGTCCAACCTGTAGCACTGGGGTGGTCCCAGACGTTGAGTAACCCAAACCCTTATGGAGCATACAGCCGATATGACCATTCACACAATCACCTTGGGTCTGTAAGGGCTGCAGTACTCACAATCCTCGATCCATTCAAATGGTCTCACTGTGTGCTATATTGTGTCTGAAGCTTGTCTCCTGTGGAGATGGATGATAGTAAGCAGGCTCCCATTGCTGTGCTGGGCTAGGCAGTCATGTGTTGACCTATACCTGCTCATCCCAATACCCTGACTCTGTCTTCAGAATGGTGGCCCTTGTACAGTAATCATTTGGGACTCACCCTTGAATGTTACCACACCTTTTCTTGAAGGTATCCTGTTCTCCTTGTGGAGGTGAGTGGAGAGGATGACTTTTGCCCCTCACTCTCCACCACCCAACAACACCCTTTCCCTCCTTTCCTCCATTTGTTTTAGACCTTCCCAATGACACTGCAGCCTTTCTGATCCCAACTAGTGTGGGGTTTTGTAATTCCCAAGTTCCCCTCCCCTTCAATTTTTATTCCCTATACGATAGGGACTGCGATTAAATACGTGTTAAAATCATAACAACGCTGGGGAGAGGGTGGTGGTAACACTTGACACAGCCAAGACGTTCGACTCAGTAGAGTGGAATTACTTGTGGAACTGCCTGGCACGCTATGGCTTTGGCCCAAATTTCCTAGGTAGATCCACTTGTTATACCAGTCCCCTGTTGCCAAGGTAACGGCTAATGGATGGCAATCAGATACTTTTGAACTAACCAGAGAAACTAGACAGGGCTGCCCTCTATCCTCTCTACTGTATGCTTTGGCCACAGAACCCTTAGCAATATCCATCAGAGGCAACCCGCTGATACAAGGTGATCTAGAAGAAAAAATAAATATGTACGCAAATGACACATTATTATATTTAGCAGACTCAGGCCCCTCTCTAGCTGAGGCATTACGAACAATTGAACATTTTGGCTCATTTTCTGGGCTTAAGATCAACTGGGGGAAGTCACAAATTCTCCCACTCAATCATGCCCCCCAAACTGAACTAGAGACCCAATTACCCCTTCAGAGAGTCTGTAAGATCAAGTACCTTGGAGTGCACGTAACTAGTACACCGATTGATTATGTCTCTCTCAATGTAGAACCGCTCTTTGCTCTGATCAAGGCCAAAACACAAATATGGGCATGTCCCCTGTTTGAGTCCTAGGTCATATCAACCTTAATAAAAGGATACTTCTCCCTAAAATTCTATATATATTGTGGCACACCCCAGTATATTTACCATTGAAATATTTTAAAACTATAGACACAATTCTTAACCACTTGCCGCCCGCCCGCCGTCAATTGACGGCGGGACGGTGCGACCATTGTTCTGGGAAGACGTCATATGACGTGATCCCAGAAAAGCAGGGCAGGCGCGCGATCGTGTGCACGCCGCACTGCACTACCGGTGTCGGGGTGTCCCCGGGACACCCCCTGTCACCGGCAGGCGGGAAACAGCCAATGGGCATGGCTGTTTCCCACGTGATCGGCTGTGTTCCAATGACACAGCCGATCACAATAGCGGAGCCCGGAAGATGACCGCGCATGCACGATCGGGAGCGCGCAGCGCGGTCATGTCGGTGGCACTGTGTTCCGTAGGAACATAGCTGTCACCGGCACTAGTAAACAGTCACTGACAGTGACTGTTTACTAAGTGATCGGCTGTGAATCCATTCACAGCCGATCACAAATTGTAAACAAAGAGCAGTAACTCACTGTTACTAGCTCTTCTCCCCTCACACAGTTTCCAGTGTGAGGAGAGCAGAGCTAGAAATAGTGAGTTACTGCTCTGTGTACCTGTCAAAGTAAAAGCACAACAATAAAGGTCCCCACACAGTCCTCAGCCCCCCCCCCAATTGCACCTGTCACCCAACAGTAACCTCATCAGTGCCCAGAAATTGACACCCATAAGGCTACGTTCACATGTGAGCGTAGCGATCGCGGGCAGAATCACCGCGATTCTGCCCGCGATCCGGAAATCATTGCAAATTGCGGGACGCCTGTGCGTTGCCTGTGATTTGCAATAGCACCCCAAACGCTGTGCGATGCCGCGATTTCCACCTGCCGAATCGCGGTAACAACGCGCAAACAACGCATGACGCCCAAAAAAGGTACAAGAGCTTCTTTGGGGCGTCATGCGTTGTTTGCGTGATGTTACCGCGATTCGGCAGGCGGAAATCGCAGCAACATCGCACAGCGTTTGGGGTGCTATTGCAAATCACGGGCAACGCACAGGCGTCCCGCGATTTGGAATGATTTCTGGATCGCGGGCAGAATCGCAGTGATTCTGCCCGCGATCGCTACGCTCACATGTGGACATAGCCTAAAGTTCACCCGTCACCAGAGACTGCCATCAGTACCGCCGTGCACCATCGCCCGTCACCTGTCACCCATCAGTGACCATCGCCCGTCACCTGTCACCCCATCAATCACCGTCACCTGTCACCCCATCAGTCATCGTCATCTGTCACCCTATCGATCATCGTCATCTGTCACCCTATCAATCACCGTCACCTGTCACCCCATCAGTCATCGTCATCTGTCACCCTATCAATCATCGTCATCTGTCACCCTATCAATCATCGTCACTTGTCACCTCATCAATCATTGTCACCTGTCACCTCATCAATCATCGTCACCTGTCACCCCATCAGTCATCGTCACCTGTTTGCCATATACATGCAATCACTTACTGACCGCCTAACGACTATATGCATCGGCCATTAAAAGCTAAATACTGGGGTTATGGCAGCAGATAGCTGCCATAACCCCGGTATTTTTTGAAACGGAGGGCGGTCGGCTTTCAGATAAGGGTGGTCCCAGTGGCGGATTCGCCGCGGAATTACCCTTACGGTGCAGGGGAAGAGGTGCCCCCCCCCCCCTTCCTGCCACGTCCCAGACGTTTTCCCAGCTTACCGGACCCGCCGGCAGCGGGGAAAACTATCCAGTCCCGGATCCTCAGAGACAGGAAGTCGAGTGAGGGCAAGATGGCCCTCACTCGACTCTATGGTCTTGGAGGACCGGAGCTACGTCAAAAGACGTTGCCTAGCAACCGGTTTAAAGGGCCGCTTTTTTTTTTTTTTCCTTTTTCAACAATTTTTTTTTTTTTTTTTTCATTTTTAGTGTAGTTGTGAGGTGTGAGGTCTTTTTGACCCCAGATCTCACAATAAAGAGGATCTGTCATGCCTATTTCTATTACAAGGGATGTTTACATTCCTTGTAATAGGAATAAAAATGATCAAAACATTTTTTTTTTTAAACTGTGTAAAAATAAAAAAATAATAAATAAAATAAATAGGAAAAAATAAAAGCGCCCTGTCCCCGTTAGCTTGCACGCAGAAGCAAACGCATACGCAAGTCCCGCCCACATATGTAAACAGTGTTCAAACCATACATGTGAGGTATCTCCGCGATCGTTAGAGCGAGAGCAATAATTTGAGCCCTAGACCTCTCTGTAACTCTAAGCTGGTAACCTGCAGAAATTTTTAAAATGTTGCCTATGGGGATTTTTAAGTACCAATGTTTGGCGCCATTCTGTGAGCATGCGCAATTTTGAAGCATGACATGTTGGGTATCTAATTACTCGGCGTAACATTATCTTTCACATTATGGAAAAAAATTGGGCTAAATTTACTGTTTTCTTATTTTTTAGTTCAAAAAAGTGAAATTTTTTCAAAAAAATTGCATTTGGAAGACTGCTGCGCAAATATGGTGTGATAAAAAATATTGCAACGATCTCCATTTTATTCTCTAGGGTCTCTGCTAAAAAAAAATATATAATGTTTGGGGGTAGTTTTCTAGCAAAAAAAATGATTTTAGCTTGTAAACACCAAGTGTCAAAAATAGGCCCAGTCTAATGCCCCGTACACACGTGCAGATTGTCTGAAGACTTTTGTCTGTAGACTTACCAAAACCATATAATATGAGGTCAAACCTAAACACTTTCAATTTGTATGCAATCCGGCAGGCCCTTGCACTACATAGAAAAGGTAAATCTGAAGACAAAAGTCTTCAGATAATCTGCACGTGTGTACGGGGCATTAAAGTGGATAAATGGACAACTTTGTGAAAAGTGCTACTTGGATGTTAGGCCTATGTATGTGGCCAGGCTGTGAAAAAGTGTTACACATGTGGTATCGCCATACTCAGGAGGAATAGCAGAATGTATTTTGGGGTGCAATTTTTGCTATGTACATGCTATGTGTTAGAAATATTGCATAAATGGACAGCTTTGTGTAAAAAAAATGTGTTTTCATTTTCTTTCCACATTTTCCAAAAACTTGTGGAAAAAAATGACATATTCAAAAGACTCATTATGCCTCAAAAATTATACGTTGGGGTGTTTGCTTTCCAAAATGGGGTCATTTTATGGGGGTTTCCATTGTCCTGGTGCTCCAGGGCCTTCAAAATTGCGATAGGTTGTCAGGAAATTATATGTGTAATTTGTGCACCTAGAATGCCGGAAGGTGCTACTTGGATGTTAGGCCTCTGTATGTGGCCAGGCTGTGAAAAAGTCTCACACATGTGGTATCGCCATACTCAGGAGGAGTAGTAGAATGTGTTTTGGGGTGTAGTTGCAAGTATACATATGCTGTGTGAGAGAAATCACCTGTTAATACGTCAATTTGTAAAAAAAAAAAAAAAAAAAAAAATCTTCATTTTGCAAAGAGTTGTGGGAAAAAATTACAACTTCAAAAAACTCACTATGCCCCTTATTAAATACCTTGGAATGTCTACTTTCCAAAAAGGGGTAATTTGGGGGGTATTTGTACTTTTCTGACTTTTTAGTGTCTCAAGAAATGAGATAGGCCTTCAGTACATCAGGTGTGATCAAGTGTGATCAATTTTCAATGATTACACCATAACTTGTGGACTCTATAACTTTCACAAAGACCAAATAATATACACTTATTTGGGTTATTTTTATCAAAGATAAGTAGCAGTATAAATTTTGGCCAAAATTTGTGAAGAAAAATTACTCATTTGCTAAATTTTATGACAAACAAAGAAAAATGCGTTTTTTCACAATATTTTCAGTCTTTTTTTATTGATAGCACAAAAAATAAAAAACCCAGTAGTGATTAAATACCATCAAAAGAAAGCTCTATTTGTGTGAAAAAAAGGACACAAATTTTTTATGGGTACAGTGTTGCATGACTGAGTAATTGTCATTCAAATTGTGAGAGCGCTGAGAGCTGAAAATCAATCTGGGCAGGAAGGGGGTGAAAGTGCACTGTAGGCAAGTGGTTAAACCGTTTGTTTGGGGGAAAACAGGCATAAATTAGCATGGCGACTGCTCAAAAATCCCACTGATTTGGCCGGTACGGCCTTACCAGACTTTGTCCTATGCTACTTAGCATTCCAACTATCCCAATTGTTCCAAATAGATAAGACTGACAGGAAACGATTCTCCCTACTCTTATGCCCCAGCTGGGCCCAACTGACAGCGGACCCTATCTGTGCTATAGCAGCAGGAATCGATGATAATACCAGGACAGAGGGACATGGTTTCCTCCTGCAACACTATAGGAAAATATGGAGACCGGCCTCTGACAAATTAGACGTACCTATACATAACAACTATTCTCCCCTTTGGGACAACAGAACGCTCCAAGAATTCCTGACAGACTCAGAGGTGTGGTGTAGAGAGGGAATTTTTTACCTCTCGCACTTACTCTCCGCTGGCTCGTTAAAAACTTTTGATGCTCTGAAAATAGAATTCACTCTTCCAAATCATATGTTTTTACAATTTTTACAAGTCCATCACGCTATACATGCTCAGTTCCCAGAATTGATACCTCATCCCTCTCGCAATCCTATTATAGAGATAGTCAAAAGTGAGGACCCTCAGAGATTAATATCTACATTCTATTACATGCTGCATACTCCCTCATCAATGACACTAGCTTATAATGTAAAACCATGCTGGGAGGGAGACCTAGGGAACCTAGAAGACGATGACTGGAGCGAGGCATTGGACACATGCAAAGCTGTCTCACCTAAATTGTCTGATAGGCTGACTCAAATATACGTATATTCTACATCGCACATACATTCTGTAAAGTTAGCTAAATTTAAACAGGGGCAACCTTCTACCTGTCCATTATGAAATTAAGCACCAGGCGCATTCTACCACCTTCTATGGTCTTCATAACAACATGGGGTCTCCGCTGACTTTAGAACCCAAATCATGCTTACTGGGAATTTTTACGGATGCCGATATCAATAAATGTACTAAAAATTTTCTGCATGAAACTCTATTTTCCGCTCGGAAAACTATGGATGAGGCAAACTCCTCCCAGATTATCTGACTGGAAAGCTGACGTGAACATCACATTGCCTTATAATAAATTATTTTACATTAATAGGGGATGCCCTGTGAAATATAATAAAGTCAGGGACTGTTGGCTTAATGTGTCTGACACATGTATAGAGCCGCTGAACTTGTCTCCCCCTTTTGTGTACTATTCAGCCAGGCCTGGGTTAGGTATGCCACTTTTATGTTCGTTTCATATATATACGAGTACGAGGTATGTTGCTGCCCCATAAACCCAAAGTGTTACTATGTAGCAATTATCTCTGTAACTGTTAGGGATCTCCCGGTGCCACCCGTACATGTTACATGTGGAATGGCTGTACTGAACGATGACTATGTTTATGCATTAAAAATGTTACTTTTTTCATGGGAAATAAAAACGTTTATTTAAAAAAAAAATAAGTGTTAAAAGTTATACTTTATGCAACCTATACTCCCTTCCTGGAAGAGATATTGTAAGTGCCCAAGGTATTAAAGATATAAAAAAAAATGTCCAATCAAATGGATATTCATTTTACAGTTGAAATATAGCTGTAAAAATAGACTATAGCTGGTCCAGGGTTTGTACAGAGAGATAACACTCCTAAAGGCCATTTTAAGACAGGTGTCCTTTGCTAGTAATATGACATACAGTATGTTTATATATAAAATCAAATACACTCATAAATAAACCCACATAAAGTATAAGACCCCGTTCACACTGGGGCGACCTGTCAGGCGACCTGGTCGCCTGACAAGTCGCCGTGGGTCGCCTGCCATAGAGCAGCACAGGACCCATTCTAATAGGAGCGACACAAGTTGCTCCGACTTAGAAAAAGGGTCCGGAGCTTCTTTGGGGCGACCTGGAGCGACCTGCATTGACTCCAATGATATGAAGTCCGTGCCGGCTGCTCCGAGGTTGCGGTGCGAGCTGCGCACCGCGACTTCACAGGTCGCCCCGGCAAGTCGGGTCGCCCCAGTGTGAACGGGGTCTAAGGCTCGGTTTCCACTAGTGCGGCTACGAAGTTGTGCTACTTCTAGCGTGACTTCGTAGCTAAAGTTGTTTGCGGCTTTCAGTGAGACTTGTCCCTCAATTATAGAGGGAAGTCGCACTGAAGCCGGCTCAAAAGTAGTGCACGAACTACTTTTGAAGTCGCCGCAACTGAAGTCGCGGCAGTGGAAACAGGCCGAATTGAAAACAATGGCTTTTGACTTGCTGTGCGACTTGACATGTGTCAAGTCGCACAGAAAGTCGCACTAGTGGAAACCGAGTCTAAGTGTCAAGAGCCTGGTAGGGTTCAAACTATTCCAAGCATGCTGTTGTTGTTGCTGTATAAGCTGTTATAAATAAATAAATAAAAAAAATAGCTCACCATGACATAGTAAAAAGAACGCAATTGTTGTGCAATAAAAAAAGTATGAAAGACCCTTATATATAGAGATTCACTGCTCCTAGGTTTATGCAGACGTTTTACATTCCATGAATATACTGTACATGCTTTATCAATAAAAAAACAAACAGAAAAAAACATTAAAACACACCTTGAGATTTCTGTCAGCTAAATCAACCATTTTGCTTGCTTCGTTTTCTTTGGCTAATTTTTCATAAGCTGTTTTGAGCTCTGCATATTTTAACCTAATAAAACAAAATATAAAACAATTACTTAACACAGCATCTACCTCATACTGTTTCCAATCCTTTTTTTGGGGAGAGGGTATCCCTCACACCCAGCACTTCCAAATCCCTCCACAAGTCTAACATTTACCTGTCCATATTACATGAAGATTTGCGCTGTGAGGACCCTGGGAGCTGCTCAGCCTCTCAACTGAAATACTAGAGTGGATTTTCTTCTTTTGAAAATGCATGGCCGAATCTTCATTAACCACTTGCCGACCAGCCGCCGCAGTTATACGGTGGCAGGTCGGCAGATTCCCGCGAATCGCAGTACTTGTACGGTGGTTCGCGTGAGTGATCCTGGGTGCGTGCAGGCAGCCATGATTGCCACTGGGCACCAGTGATCACCAGTGATCACTCCCCGTAAAGAGAGAACGGCGGTCTGCCGTGTGTAAACACAGCAGACCATTATTCTCTCGGGTATCAACACAGAGCTCCTGTGTTCCTCCTATTTAGGAACACAGGTCTCTGTGTTGATTTCACAAGCCCCCCCCCCCCACAGTTAGAAAACACCCCCTAGGCTCCCATTTAACCCTTTGATCGCCCCTGGGTTAACCCCTTTCCTGTCAGTGTCATTATCACAGTAACAGTGCATATTTTTAGCACTGATTACTGTAGTAAAGTCACTGGTCCCCCCAAAAATGTCAGTTAGGGGTCCGATCTGTCCGCCGCAATGTTGGTTGCAATCCCGCTAAAAATCGCTGATCGCCGCCATTGCAAGTAAAAAAAATAGATAAAAATGACAAATCTTTCCCCTAGTTTGTAGACGAGATAACTTTTGCGCAAACCAATCAAAATACGCTTATTGAGATTTTTTTTAACAAAAATATGTAGCAGAATACAAATTAATCTAAAATGATGAAAACATTTGATTTTAAACATTTTTTATTGGGAATGTTATATAGCAGAAAGTGGAAAATATTGTTTTTTTTTTTTTTCTTCTTCAGAATTGATGCTCTTTTTTTTTGTTTAAAGCGCAAAAAATAAAAATCGCAAAGGCGATCAAATACCACCAAAAGAAAGTTATATTTGTGGGAAAAAAAGGACATCAAATTTGGGTACAGCATCGCACGACTGCGCAATTGTCCGTTAAAATAACGCAGTGCCGAATCACAAAAAATGGCCTGGTCATTAAGAGGGAAAATCTTCCGGTCCAGAAGTGGTTAAAGCAGACCTTTAGGCTGCGTTCACACTTGGTGATTTCAAATTGCTGGCAGGATTGATGCGATTCCAAAGCACAGGAAAATATGCAACGCGCATTTGGGCGCCATTATTTCTAATAGAACGTAGTGCAATTTTGCTGCCAATATTGCGCGACAGAATCACACGGCAATCACAGTAAAACGTGCATTTTAAAATCACGAAAAGCTGATCGCCCAAA
Organism: Pelophylax lessonae; assembly: GCF_965119305.1. NCBI lineage: Eukaryota > Metazoa > Chordata > Amphibia > Anura > Ranidae > Pelophylax > Pelophylax lessonae. Next base: position 225,285,085 of record NC_138769.1, read on the forward strand.
AAGGTGCATAAGCTTATTTTCCGTGACAAACACACATAGGGTTGCCTATTAAAGTGAATGGGTTATCATTTGCGTGACATGCGGAATTGCAAGACAATTGCACACACAAACTCAAAAGTGGGAACTCTTGTTCCTGTTATGCAAAATGTGAATAGGGACTTAACCCCCAAACAGAAAAAAAGATGGTGCATGCAACCCTGCATGCCCATCCAAAATGCCATAAAAGTTATTTATTAACTAAAACATTTTTTAAAGTGGAACTTTACCCAAAAGCTGAAGTTCCACTTTTGTTCCTCCTCCCCTTCCTCTTTAACTTTTGGGCACTTTCTTTTTTTCTGGGAAGCGGGTACGTAGTTTTCATTGGTAACCACTCCCACGTACATTTGGATCGCCGCCTTAGAGGATCCAAGTAGAAGTTGGCGCCTCCTTTGCCCACAGCCCTCTGGGACACATCACAGGTCCCAAAAGGGTGTGGGTCTATTTACAATGCACATCGTGACCCCTGCATGCGCAATAGAAAGCCAGCTGTGAAGCCGCAAGAAGTCACAGTTGGCTTCCCACACTAGACACGGAGGCACCAGAGACCCGAAGACCAGCAAAGAAGTGGCCCGGGTGTGGACAACGCTGTAACTCTAGACAGGTAAGTGCCCCCTTATTAAAAGCCAGCAGCTACAGTATTTGTAGCTGTGTGTCCCCCATGGACTCCATTAAAAAAAATGTTATGGTGAGTACAGTATTTTTGTACTTTCCATAAAATCTGTTTCTTGATGTTCATTAAGAGCGACAGTATTCAGTTAATCTGAGACCACCATTTTATACTGTTGCCTACAGGAGAATTTGGACACCGGCAAACATATAAAGCCATCGCTAGCTAGGTATAACCTATCCCATTCCCAGCATGCTTTAATTTCGTAGAAAAGTAGTACTTAGGAGCTGATTAGAAAAACAGAGGGATGGGATCTGCATTCCTCAAAAAGGTTGCATGGTATGAACAAAAATCCAGTTTTCTTTATTGTTTATCAAGGGATACGGGACACACTAAGGTGTACGTTTAGTAACCGGTGTGAATTCTTGCATTATCACCATTCTCCTAACACGCTCTAACACCGCCAATTTTAACACCGGCTGTGAGGCTGTTTAGTAAACCGTGTTGTGTTGACTCCAGCTCGGTGATAAGCGGTGTTAGCTATCAGTGTGTTAGCACCGTGTTAGAGAGTGGGGAAGGTTTAACTAGCTGCACAGCAGCCATCCTGTGTGTGAAAACCTATGATCCACAGTAAAGGAACATTGAATGTTTCTCAGAGCTGTTGAAAAATAAAAAATAAACACATGTAAAAGCACATACACACCCTGACTAATACTCTAAAATATAAATTTACATATATTATTTTTTTTAAAACTACTATTCCTCCACCATCCTCCACCCTAAAGGATCATAAGTTAATCCGTAGAACTGAGTTATGGGGTTAAAATATAGCCAATAAAAAAAACACATTTAAAACCTATACACACCTTTATTAAAATAATCAAGATTTTTTTTAATATTACCCTGCCTTCCCTCCCACCTTAGCTAACTGCATTCATTTCCAGACACATTTCTTTTTCTCTTTTAGGGCTGGTTCACACGATGCCCACACATGAATCGCACAGAAATGTACTGCGCATTCCTATGCGATTAAGACTGCATGCAAAATGTACTCCATTTGCGATTTGCAGTGGGTGTCAATAGAAAGTTAATGACACCCCAAACGCAGGTTGCAAACGCATTGCATTTTCCCACACTGGACTGCATGGTACAAAAGATCTGATTACAGTGCGGTTTAAAAAGTGGTGAATGCACTACTTTTGGTGCAGCGTGGTGTGATTTTAGCCCATTCAAAACAAATTGGCTGAAATCGCACTGCATAGAACCACATGTAAATCGCACAGGAATGCACAGCTCATTTCTGTGCGATGCATGTGTAGGCTTAGTATGAACCGACCCTGAATGGGCTAAAATCACACTATGCTGCACCAAAATAGTGCATGCACTACTTTTTAAACCGCACTGTAACCAGATTGCATGGTACAAAAGTACTGTGCAATCCAGTGCGGGCAAACGCACTGCATTTCCAACCTGCATTTGGGGAGTCATTACCTTTCTATTGACACCCACTGCAGATCACAAATAGAATGAATTTTGCATGCCTTCTGATCACACAGGAACTCACAATGCATTTCTGTGTGATTCATGTGCTGGCGTGGTGTGAATCGGCCCTTAAAAGTACATATCAATCCTACGTGTCAGCTGCCAAGCATCAGACATGCTAAGGCATACATTAATATATATATATATTTTTTAACCACCGAGTTAAACAAAAAAATGACTTGATTCACCCATTCCATTTATGTGGACAGGGGAATCATTTCCACTGAGTTATTGTGTTCTGACCACAGGGATACTTCCCCTCTGTCAGAATACTGATCAGTACTGCAGGCTATAGCTGGCAGCACTAATTGATTGGGGAAAACCCCCGACAGGCTGGTTGTACAGAAGTCCATCTACAACTCAACTTCTGTACAACCAGCCTGCCCATACATTGATGGAATTTCAGTTGGTCAGTGCTGAACCAGCCAAATTTCCGTCCATGTATGACTGGCTTTACCACTTGCCGACCGCCGCACGACTATTTACTGCGGCGGTCAGCCCCTCACAAGCAAAGTGACATAGTACTACGTCGCTAGCCTGTGAGGCTCTAGGAAACGCGTGCGCACCGCTGGAGGCGCGCTCCCACTAACTCACGGACCTCCCCCCCCCCCCGCGCGTGTGTGACAGGCGGACCCGATGTCCGCCGGTCACTCGCAATCGTCGGTTACACCGGGAGAAAGGCAGGCGGCTAAAGTAAACAAAGCTGCCTGTCTTTCTCGCCTTTGTAACAGCAGAGATCATACGGTCCTGCTACGTAGGACCATAGATCTCTGCTGTTACATCACAAGCCACATCCAATCACAGTTAGAAGAACGCCCCTAGGGACACACTTAACCCCTCCCTCTCCAATAAAGTTAACCCCTTCCCTGCCAGTGTCATTTTTACAGTAACAGTGCATATGTATAGCACTGATTACTGCAGTAATGTCACTGGTAACCCCAAAAGTGTCAAAAATGTCAGTCAAGGGTCTGATCTGTCCACCGCAATGTCGCAGTCCCGCAAAAAAAAAAATCGCAGATCGCCGCCATTACGCGTTAAAAAAAAAAAAATAACAAAAATCTTTCCCTTAGTTAGTAAACGCAATAACTTTTGCGCAAACCAATCAAAATACGCTTATTGTGATTTTTTTTTAACCAAACATATGCAGCAGAAAACAAATTGGCCTAAAATGTTAAAAAATTTTGATTTTAACATTTTTTTGGGGGAATTTCATATAAAAAAATTTGAAAAATATTATTTTTGCAAAATTGTCGCTCTTTTTTTGTTTATAGCGCATGATCAAAAAATCACACAGGTGATTAAATCCCAAAAAAAGAAAGCTCTGTTTGTGTTAAAAAAAGGACCTCAATTTCATTTGGGTACAGTGTCGCAGGACCGCGCAATTTTTCGTTAAAATCATGCAGTGTCGAATCGCAAAATAGGCCCTGGTCAGGAAGGGGGTAAAATCTTCCGGGGCTTAACTGCTTAAGATAGTGGTCTCATGCAGTAAGAAATATGCACCTCTCTGTCATTGAGGTCTACTGCTCTCCTTTCTCAGCATAGATGTCCACTCTGCTCTGCCATTATATATGCGTGATATGTGAATGCTGCAGACCCTGCAGTCTACCCTGCAGTCTACAATAGTGTTGTCCTGAAGCACTTACTGACCACAATGTGCAGTAAAATTCCTCTTCTACACTGAAAAAAAGGCCTTAACACCTGGTCTGACTAGGTGTTAAATTCAGGAGGTTTAACACCAAGTTTACACTGGTTTTAAGACTCTTCTGAGCTAACACGGGTTACTAAACAGGTACATTCCTATACTAACACTGTAGTTATCACAGAGACAACACCGTAAGGTGAAGAGATGTGATATTTGGTTCCTACCTTAGTTAACACGGTTTACTAAACACGTCTTAGGAAATTATCACCTTGATTCTCTGTGATAAAGCCTAACACCACTTAACACCCATTTAACACCGGTTACTAAACGTACACCTTGTGTTAAATTCAGGGGTATTAACACCAAGTTTACACTGATTTTAAGACTGTTCTGAGCTAACACGGGTTACTAAACAGGTACTTTCCTATACTGACCATGTAGTTAACAAAGAGACAACACCGTAAGGTGAAGAGAGGTGATATTTGGTTCCTACCTTAGTTAACACGGTTTACTAAACACGTCTTAGGGAATTATCACCCTGATTTTCCGTGTTAAAGCCTAACACCACTTAACACCCATTTAACACCGGTTACTAAACGTACACCTAAATTTGAGGCAATTTGGAAGTCCAAAAGCAGTCCAACTGAGGGATTGGCAGCAACAGATAACACAAGATTAACAGGCCCACAAACAAACAGAATAATGCTGGGGTTAGCTTGCCACTTAAGGAGCTTCCTGAAGGTGAACGTCCACCTGATAAATCACAGAATACATGTGAATAAAAGACCAGGTGGCAGCTCTGCAAATTAGAAAAACAGTTGCCCTATGCCTAACAGCACTCATTGATCTGGTAAAGAGCACCTTGAAAGAAAAAGGTGCAACTTTGTCCTTAACCACTTATATAAAGGTCACTAGCCTTCGCCGCTCTGGTGCACGCGCACGTTCCCGCCGATGACTCGATTGGGTTCAGAACCGATCAGTCATCAGGTCCAGGCCAATCATTTTTGGCCTGGACCTGTTGATCAGTCCTGCCCAATCAAATGACACTCTAAGCCTGTGAAATGTAAACACAGGCTTAGAGAAGATGTGCCCTCCCCTCACATCGTCCTTTTTGGATCCAGCGTGAGAGGAGAGCACATCTGTGAGTACTGCACAAGCACACCTACACACAGGTAGATAGGCACATTTAACCCCCGATCACCCCCCCCCCAATTAACCCCTACAGCCTCTGACACAATACACACTGTATACAGCATATAGCATTTTCCTATATACCTGTATACGTGTGATTTGTGGTCAGGTGTAGCGCTTGCGACCCCCCTTTTCCACTTAAATTACCCCCCACCCCCCCAATAAAGATTTAACCCCCTGATCCCCCCTGACCACCCCCCCCTGATCACCGCCAGTTAACCCCTACCCCGCTGTCACATTCAACACTAATACAAACGTAATATACAGTGTTTTTGTATTTTTGTATTAGTGTGATTGTGATCAGAATTAGCGCAGGCGACTAAGTTTCTGTCCCAAGAAGGTTTAGGGTCCCCGCCACCCCCCCAATAAAGATTTAACCCCCTGATCCCCCCTGATCACCCCTACACCCCCTGCCATAACACACACTGTATACAGTATATAGCATTTTCCTATATACCCGTATAAGTGTGATTTGTGATCAGGTGTAGCGCTTGCGGCCCCCCCTTTTCCACTTAAATTACCCGCCACCCCCCCCAATAAAGATTTAACCCCCTGATCCCCCCCTGATCACCCCCTGCCACAACACACACTGTATACAGTATATAGCATTTTCTATATACCCGTATAAGTGTGACTTGTGACCAGGTTTAGCGCTTGCCACCGTTTCTTTTATTGGTAGGATACCCGCCAGCCCCTCCCAATAAAGATTTAACCCCCTGATCCCCCCGATCACGTCCAGTTAACCCCTTCCCCCCTGTCACATTGCACACTAATACACACATAATATACTGTTTTACTGTATTTTGTATTAGTGTGATTGTGACTTGAGTTTGCGCTAGCGAGTTAGTTTCTATCCCAAAGGAGGTTTAGGGTCCCCGCCACCCTCCCCATATCCCCGGCACATAGTTAGAAATAACCCCTTGATTACCACACACACACACACACACACGCACATACACTTCCATTACTAGTATAGTGTTTGAACAGATAAATATCTGATCTGATCAGAACTATACTAGCATCCCCATAGTTTAGGGTTCCCAAAACGCGGTGTTTGCACTTTCACCCAGGCAAGTGTAGTAATCAATAGATTACTGTCACTTAAAAAAAAACACAACACACAAAACCGCTGTGTTAGCAGAGTCAGGCCTGATCCCTGCTAGCATTAGCAGTTTTTTTGGTAGCGCTTGAAATAGTCCTTGACAACCAGGTGCTTTTATTACCTGTGAGTCAACACCACTGTACAGGTAAATTCAGTTACCAAAATGTCCAAACGTTTGTACAGTGGTGAAGAGGCTTATAGTATACTGGCCATGTCATCTGATAGCGATGGGCGATGGGGAAGCTACAGTGACCGAATTACTGTCAGTATACGATCCAGATGACAGCAGCGGCTCCCCGACAGATAGCTCCGACGACAGATGGGTCCCTGTTAGACCCAGGCGTACCCGACCCCATTCTGGAGTTGTTGAGATGCAGGAATCGTAGGGTGCTCGTATGGAGCAGAGTGTGGTTACTAGTGACGCTCATCCTTCTGGCGACCTGGCAAGCGCCAGCGGCCTAGTACACCCTGGACCTAGTACAACCAGCACTGCAATATCACCTGGTGACGTGGCGAGTCCCCTAAGTGCAGTTGAAGCTGGTGCGGTGGCTAGCACAAGTAGTGGCCCGCAGCCACCGCATATTCGTAGACAGGCCCGTAGTGCCCATAGTGCCCTCCCTGATGCGCTGGCATATCCCAATTGGCAACCCACTGATTCTACAGCGCCAGTACTTCCCCCATTCACTGCCCACCCATGTCGTGTCTGTAGCAGGCACGGATGTAGGAGTGACACCCGTTATTATTGTCCCAAATGTCCTGACCAACCTGGTCTCTGCATCGGGGAATGTTTCGAGCGCTACCATACACTAGTGGAGTTTTAGTGTAGGGTACAGCACGACACAGTGTAGGGCACACAAACACAGGGTCTCGAAAGATGTTGGATGTCCATCGACATTTTGAGAGACCCAAGCTGGAAGATCGCAGTCCCAAATCAAGGAACAACAGTTAGAAAGAAAAATAAAAGGATCCAAAAACTGTTGTTGTGTCAGGCATTGTATATGTTCTTCTACTCTTCCTACTGTACTTTTAATGTACTTTGTTTGTTTTTTCATTCTTTTGTGACCTGTTTCTCTTGCAGGTACTCGTCGGCTGCCACGACATTGATTTTATATATTCTGACGCAAACAGCGTTTGCGCTCAGCATATATGGATACCTTTGCTGGCAGCAGCTGTGGTGATTTTCTGATTTCAGCACTGCAGTTAAAATCCTATTTTGGTATACGTGGAACCCACAGGCTGCATGAAAAAAAAAAAAAACCTATATGCCAAACAAGGACCAGCAATGTACTGGTACGTTGCTGGACTTTGAGTGGTTATACCAGTATGATGCCTGCAGATTTAGGCATCATCTTGGTATCGTTTTTTACAGCCAGCGGTCGGCTTACATGTAAAAGCAATCCTAGCAGGTAATCGGCCGCTAGACTGCTTTTACATACAGTGGGAGGGGACTCCACCCCCCCCCCCACCGCCGCCTTCCGCATCCTTCCGTGGTTTTTCTCGGGCACTCCTGTTCCACCGGTTAACCCGAGAGTGCAGCCGGTGGTTCAATTATCTAACCATAGAGCTAATTGGAGATGAGAATGGCTCCAATCATCTCTATGGCCTAAGATACCGGAAGCTACGAGCATTTCATGACTTCTGTTTCACCAGAAATAAACAGGGCCATTGGGAAATTGGGAAAGTATTTTATTACACCAATTTTGGTGTGGTCAAATGCGTTAAGGTCAGAGGAGAGATCTAGAGTCTAAAATACCCAATTTTTTAAAAAAAAGAGTACCTGTCACTACAGATTGCTATCATAGGGGATATTTAAATTCACTGTGATAACAATAAAAATGATTTAAAAAAAAAAAAAATGAAAGGAAAGGTGTCAAAATAACATAAAAAAGCAGAAAAAAAAATCAAGCCCCCCCCCTGTCCCCCCGTGCTTGCGCGCAATGGCGCACGCAAGCGTTGGTCTAGTGACATATGTAAACCGCAATTGCAACATGCATGTGAGGTATCGGCGCGAACGCCGGGTCGAGTGCAGTAATTATTGCAGTAGACCTCCTCTGTAAGTCTAAAGTGGTAACCTGTAAAGACTTTTAAAGGTTTTTAAAAATGTACGTACTTTGTTGCCGCTGCAGAGGCGTGCGCAATTTTTAAAGCATGTCATGTTTGGTATCTATGTACTCGGTATAAGATCATCTTTTAAATTTTACCAAACAAATTGGAATTATATAGTGTATTTGTGCAATAAATTAAAAAAAAAAATTATTTTTTTTGCAGAAATTGCGTTTGGAAAATCTGTGCGCAAATACCGTGTGACAAAAAAATTTGCAACATCCACCATTTTATTTTATAGGGCCTCTGCTTTAAAGAAATATATAATGTTTGGGGGTTCAAAGTAATTTTCTAGTAAAAAATAAATATTTTTTCATGTAAACAAAAAGTCACAGAAAAGGCTTGGTTTTCAAGTGGTTAGAAGAGTGGGTGATGTGTGGATAAGATTGAGCATAAAAAGCCGGGACAGTTCAAACACCCCCCAAATGACCCCTTTTTGAAAAGTAGACACCCAAAGCTATTTGCTAAGAGGCATGGTGAGTCCATGGAATATTTTATATTTTGCCACAAGTGTCGGGAAATTTATTATTTCTTTTTTTATTTTGTTGTTTTTTTACAGAAAGTTGTCACTAAATGATATATTGCATGCTCACGCTTGCCATGGGAATATGTGAAATGACACCCCAAAATACATTCTGTTGCTTCTCCTGAGTACAGGGATACCCCATGTGTGAGACTTTTTGGCAGCCTAGCTGTGTACGCGACCCCGAAAGCCAGTCCACATCTTCAGGTTTTCTAATGGCGTAAATTGCTGATTTTACCCCTGACTACCAGTCACAGTTTCAGAGGCCCTGAAATTCCAACATAGCACAAACCCCCCCCAAATGACCCCATTTTGCAAAGTAGACACTCCAAGCTATTGGCTGAGAAGCATGGTGAGTCCATGGAATAGTTTATATTTTGCCACAAGTTTCGGGAAAATTATTATTTTTTTTTTTTTTTTTTACACAAAGTTGTCAGTAAATGATATAATGCTCACACATGCCATGGGTATATATTTGAAATGACACCCCAAAATACATTCTGCTGCTTCTCCTGAGTACAGGGATACCCCATGTGTGAGACTATTTGCCAGTCTAGCCGCATACAGGACCCGGAAAACCAATCCGCACCTTCTGGCTTTCTAAGGGCGTAAATTGTTGATCTCACTCCTTACTACCTTTCACACTTTTGAAGTCCATAAAAAGCCAAGATGGCACAAAACTCCCCCAAATTACCCCATTTTGCAAAGTAGACACTCCAATCTATTTGCTGAGAGGCATGGTGAGTATTTTGCAGCTCTCATTTTTTTTGGAAAATGAAGAAAAAACAGGAAAATGCATTTTTTTTCCTCTTTTTTCAATTTCCAAAACTTTGTGACAAAAAGTGAGATCTGCAAAACACTCAAAATGCCTCTCTGCAAATAGCTTAGGGTGTCTACTTTCCGAAAAGGGGTCATTTGGGGGGGGGGGGATGTGCTGTCTTGGCATTTCATGGCCTCCGAAACTGTGATAGGTAGTCAGGAGTGAAATCAACAATTTACGCCCTTGGAAAGCCTGAAAGTGGGGATTGGTTTTCGGGGACATGTACTCGGCTAGACTGCAAAAAAGTCTCACACATGGGGTATCCCTGTACTCAGGAGAAGCAGCAGAATGTATTTTGGGGTGTCATTTCACATATACCCATGGCATGTTTGAGCAATATATCATTTACTGACAACTTTGTGTAAAAAAAAAAAATATATATATTTCCCGGAAGTTGTGGCAAAATATAAAATATTCCATGGACTCACCATGCCTCTCAGCAAATATCTTGGGGTGTCTACTTTCCAAAATGGGGTCATTTGGGGGGGGGGTTGTGCTATTGTGCTATCTTGGAATTTTAGGGCCTCCGAAATTGTGACAGGTAGTGCAGAGGTGACATGAACAATTTACGTCATTAGAAAACCTGAGAGTGTTGATTGGCTTTCGCGGTCCTGTACACAGCTAGGCTCCCAAAAAGTCTCACACATGGGGCATCCCCATACTCAGGAGAAGCGGCAGAATTAGATTTGGGGTGTCATTCCACATATACCCATGTCATGTGTGAGAAATTTATCTTTTAGTGAAAACGTTGTTTAAAAAAAAAAAATTGTAATTTTCCCAAAACTTGTGGCAAAATATAAAATATTCCATGGACTCACCATGCCTCTCTGCAAACAGCTTGGGGTGTCTACTTTCCAAAATGGGGTCATTTGGGGGGGTTTTGTGGTATCTTGACATTTCAGGGCCTCCTAAACCGTTATATGTAGTGAGAAAATGCAATGAAAAATGTACGCCCTTTGAAATTCTGATGGTGGTGATTGGTTTTCGGGCTCCCGTACACTGCTAGGCTCCCAAAAAGTCTCACATATGTGGTATCCCTGTACTCAGGAGAAGCAGCAGAATATATTTTGGGGTGTAATTACACATATACCCATGGCATGTGTGAGCAATATATCATTTCAATGACAACTTAGTGTAAAAAAAAAAAAATTTTTTTTTTTAGTCATTTTTCAAACACCTGTGACAAAAAAATGAAATATTCAATGAGCTCAACATGCCTCTCAGAACATTCCTTAGGATGTCTACTTTCCAAAAAGTGGTAGTTTGGGGGGGGGGGGGGTTGTACTGCCCTGCCATTTTAGCACTTCATGAAATGAGATAGGCAGTCAGAAATTAAAGCTGCGTAAATTTCAGTATTTATACCATAGTTTGTAGACGCTATAACTTTTGCGCAAACCAATAAAAATACGCTCATTGATTTTTTTTTTTTTGTCAAAGACATGTAGCTAAATATATTTTGGCCAAAAAAAATGACATAAATTGAGTATATTGGATATTTTTTAAAAGACAAAGTTGAAAATGTCATTTTTTTTGCAAAATTTTCACTGTTTTTTTATTAATATCGCAAAAAATAAAAAGCGCAGAGGTGATCAAATACTACCAAAAGAAAGCTCTGTTTGTGGGAAAAAATGTAAATTTCGTTTGGGTACCACATTGCATGACCGCACAATAGTCAGTTAAAATCACGAAGTGCCAGGTTGAAACAAGGGGTCTAGTCAGGAAGGGGGTAAAATCTTCCGGGGCTTAGGTGGTTAAAACCATAAGCCAAAACAATGATCTGTCCGAGCCACCGAGAAATGGTGAAGCGATACGCTCGTTCCCCTTTAACTTTAGGAATGACAAGCAGAGAGTCAGTATTTCTAACAGAAGCATTAGGTGAGGGGTAAACCCTCAGAGCATGAACTACAACTAAGCAGTGAAGACAAATGTTCTTCTGATGTATGGGAGGCGGAAAAAAGAGATAGAAGAAAAATGTCTTGGTAGAGGACAAAACCACCTTAGGAAGAAAAGAGGGCCTACTACTCTAAGACACTAATCTTGCAGATGTGATGGTGACAAAAAAGGCAACCTTGCGAGTAAAAGTGAAAAGGTGAATATCCCTAATAGGTTCAAATGGTGGCCTCTAAAGAGCCAAGAGAACCAAACTGAGATCACACAGGTCACAGGAGGTACCACATGAGAGACACCCTGCACAATCGTCTTGACAAAAGAATGGGGCCAAATGTTGATTTGGGCCTGATAGCTAAAAGGTCAAGATTTGTTTCAGAGTATTTCCTTGAGTGAAACATTCCTGTACACACAGGTAATAAGCCTTCCATGTCCAATGGTAGCCCTTATGAGAATTATATTTCCTAGCTTTTAAAAGTATGGAAATTACTGACTCAGAGAGACCCCTGTCTTTAAAGACCTGGGCTCCAATAGTCAAGCACTTAAATCCAGGGGCCATGAAGCAGGACGATAGGTCCTTGAGATGGGTGATCCAAGAGATCTAGAAGAGCCCACTGGATGGCTGCCAGAAGTTTCATCAGAAAGGAGCACCAGGGCAATAAAGGATAAAAGAGTCCAAGATATATTGAATTCTTGGTAAAAAAAAAAGCCATATAAAAACATCCAATCCAATTAGGGGGCAACACCAATCCTGCTTCATCAGGGCTGTAACAGGATACAACTTCGATGGAAGGAGAAAACAGTGGCTTCACAGATCTATATTAGAGCAAGTATCTAAGTTTTCTAAAGTCAGAGGAGTATTTAAATGCTTATTATAGTTGCATTTAAAATATATCTTTCTCTCTAATTTACAATTAATTCCTAACCTGGGTAATTGGAATTTTTATACCACAAAGTAGCATTTCAGTGTGGCTCAGGGTTCATTCATCAACACATTTCTTGAATAGTTAACTTTTTTTTTACTTCACTTTCACTGATAAACACCATACTCACTCATTTGTACTTATATCTGTTTTTAGTTCTTCAGTTTGTCTTGACAGATGATTTATATCCACAGCTGAAGCATTTATTTGTATTTTTAGAACATCAATTTCTTCCTAGAAGAAGAGATCAGAAAATGAAATAAAATACATATAAGTCTCATTTTTGACCTTGCCATGGACATGAGAGAACACCAAATGTTTATTTTTTTAGCAGACTAAATGTAACAGAAACGTATACATCACAACAGACCTAAGAAACATTATACAAGATAATCTGCTTCCAGTTCTATATTGCCCATCACAACTGCAAGGGGGTGTGTGATTCAGTTTCAAGCTGCCTACTGTATATACTTTATATTCCCAAAACCAAACATATCATGATTTCAAAATCACAACAAAGGGCAACTAATGTTCTTTTAACCCTTTCTCTCTTTGGAGTGACTACATGCAGTATATTTTATTTTGGTGAATGCAGATATCAAGAAAAAGATCTTCACAGAATTAACTATATTTTAAACAATTATTTTGTGTAAAGCTTCTCACTAAATTGGCCAGAATTGCACAGCAAACATATAAAGAATAACATAATATTTTCTTACTTCTTTGCCTTTTAATGTCTTTGTGAACTGGTTGTGAACATCTTGTAAATCACCAACCAACTTCTTTAAGTCAGTATTTTCTGTTGACACATTATGAAACTGAACCTATAATAAAAAAAAATCAATTGTCTTGACACAATACACAATGAAAACAAATAGAAAATGTGATTATTATATTGTATCTCTAGCAAAACCTTTTTTTTTTTTTTTCCAAATTTGGATAGTGTAAGAAACATTGAGAACCACTGTCAGTTTTTGTTTGTTTCTGTAACCCTGTTAGAGGGAGGGTAATATAATAAGCTCAAGGAGGGTATAGTCTTCACCCAGGCTACTATTTAAAAAAACATATTGGCATTATGCCTTTGTAATGCAGCAACCTCATCCTGGGACTGGGAAGCTGCAATATATGACATTTGTAAGGTTTAGATACACTTTAACTAATTTATTACACACTAATGTACCTTCAGATTTTCCAGACTGACAGCTAGATCTTGTTCTTTCTTCAATAATATTTGGTTTTCTGACTTCTCTTTGAATAGCTGATTTTCCAGCTCTTTATGAACTTGCAAGGTTTCATCCTAATGGATTTAAATAAATATACACGTTGCGGTAACTCTTACAGACAAGCACAAAAGAACATTTACAGTGCCTATAAAACTATTCACCCCTTGCAAATGTTCATGATTTACTGTCTGCCTCTTCCCCCCCCCCCTCCAGTGCCACATTTGGCACTTTGTGGGGGGGAGCAGGTACCTGGTTTAACAGGTACCCACTCCCACTTCCAGCTGATTTTGCTGCAGTGAACTCACCCGGAAGTTCGGCCCTTGCTACAGCCAGCCCATTGAGAAAGTGCAGCAGGAGAGCAGCTGTGAAGCCACAAGGCTTAACTGCCTGATTCCCTTACCCAAGATGGTGGTGCCAGCACCCGAGAGCTTTTTCAAGAATCGGCTTGGCTGAGGATATCGTGGGATCCCTGGACAGATAAGTACTCTAATAGGAAATTTTTAGTGGGGGGAGGGGAAGGGGGAGCTCCACATTTAAGTGAACTGCATCAGGTTTTCACCTAGTGTTTCCCTGTTGTATTCATTCATTCAACAAATATTACTGGGGCAAAAGGAAAATTAGGGACCCACCGGTTCCATAGAAAAAGGATAATAATAATGATAAGCAATAAACAGGACAATATTCTATTAATAAAGGTCCATAAATGTAACTAAAGGCAAATGTCCATATGAAACAGTCCATGCACAATTCACTCAGGAGGCTGCTCTTGTGGCAAGCAAGAAGAAGGGGCTTGAGAGCAACTGTAGAGAGAGCACAGGCACCAATCTAAGTGCAGCAGGAAAGGTTTATTGAGTAAAACACAAGGTATGGTACTCACAAACAAAGGTGATATAAAGCATTATCCATAATATTCATTAAGAGGAACGTCAATCCAGTGCTTTATTCAGGATGGCTTCCAGCGGTCACAGCTTCATTCATACTCTACCCTCACAGTTCTTCCAGGGCCTTCTGCACTAGAGCCTCCCCATAGCAGGATGCTATCACCACCAGCATGCACAGTACTTTAAGGCATCTAAAAAGATGCCAGAGAAAGAAGCTCTGGGTGTCAAGCTGACGTACACATCGGCACTCAGTGAAGATTTCGCAAGGGCTTCTTTCTTGCTTCTCTACAATGCCAAGCTCATATTTTTTCTCTACCTTATGTCATTTGTGGACAGGGCTGCTTTTGCATGACTGAAAAATGTACAGTACATGCATTACAGAGGAGAATGCGTAAAGTGGGACAGGGTGTGTAGAGCCAGCACCACCTTCACAGTGGAATTGTGGTAATTTACCAAATTAGGTGCACTGCAAATGTATCCAAAGTTGTGTAATGTGCTTTATATCTGCTTAGGTCCTAACTAATTATGTGACTTTGGTAAAGAGTTGACTGTTGTACCAGTAGTGATTTAACCACTTTACCACCGGAGGATTTTGCTGTCTTCCGTCCAGGCCATTTTTTGCGATTCGGCGCTGTGCGACTTCAACTGACAATTGCGCGGTCGTGCGACGCCGTACCCAAACGAAATTTACGTCCTTTTTTTCCCACAAACAGAGCTTTCTTTTGGTGGTATTTGATCACCTGTGCGATTTTTACTTTTTGCGCTAAGAAAGTGCGCTAAACAGAAAAAGAGCGTTTATTTTGAAAAAATAACAATATTTTTAACATTTTTTTATATGAAATTCCCCCCAAAAAAGATGTAAAAACCAATTTTTTAAAAAATTTTTGGCCAATTTGTTTTATGCTACATATGTTTGGTAAAAAAAATCGCAATAAGCGTATTTTGATTGGTTTGCGCAAAAGTTATTGCGTTTACTAACAAAGGGAAAGATTTCTGTCATTTTTGGTGTTTTTTTTTTAACGCGTAATGGCGGCGATCTGCGATTTTTTTTGCGGGACTGCGACATTGCGGCGGACAGATCGGACCCTTGACTGACATTTTTGACACTTTTGGGGGTACCAGTGACATTACTGCAGTAATCAGTGCTATATATATGCACTGTTAGTGTAAAAATGACACTGGCAGGGAAGGGGTTAATTTTATTGGAGAGGGAGGGGTTAATGTATGCCTGGTGCTTACTGACGTGTAGGGTGGGAGGTGACTGAGTGAGTCATGGACAGATCGGATGTCCAGCTATGCTGAACAGTCCGATCTGTCACTCCCTGTCACTATGGAGATCCGCCCGCTGTGTTTACACACAGCGGGCGGATCTTCAGACTCGATCCCCGACGATCGGGTAAGAGCAGCGGCGATCGCCGCTGCTCCTCCCCTGGCCCGACTCCCGCTGTGAATGAAAACAGCGGGAGCGAGCCTCCTGCGGCGCGCAAGCGCCGCCCAGAAGGGGGAGTGTCTGACGACGTAGTACTACGTCGTCAGACGATAACGAGCCACTCTGCCGCAGTAATATTACTGTGAGCAGAGGTAAAGTGGTTAAATGAGATATATGAAAGGCAGTGTCGATTTATGTTTTTCTGTTACATTATTGTAATTAAAATACAGCAAATCACTTTCCGTAGATCTATTTTCACTTTGGCTCTAAAGAATAGATTTCTTTTTGTCAGTGTAAAAAAAATGGATTTTTGTCTAACCGTAAAATCTTTTTCTCTGAGGTTCACTGAAGGACACAGCTCCATGTCTTCTTAGACCCTTGGGCTTATGCTGCTCTCTTAGGAGACGGGCTAGGCAGAAACAATTTTGGCTACGCCCCTGAGACAGCCCCAGAGGGTATAACATCACTTCCTGCTATAGGACCTTTGTAACAAGCAGTCTCAGAAGAATGCATAACTCAACCCAACAGAGGGGCAGGCACTGTGTCCGTCAGTGAACCTCAGAGAAAAGGATTCTACGGAATCAACTCAGTCACCGCCAGGTACACCCGAATTGCATGGACTACATCCAGGGAATGTAGGGCAATTTCTTTAGGATGTTTCGGCTTAGGACATAAGGACGGCCACACAATATCTTCATTCAAATGAATCCCCCTAGACAACCTTAGGAAGGAACGCCTGACATGATCGTAGCACCACTTTGTCCCTGTGAACCACCAGGTAAGGTGACTGACAGGACAATGCAGCCAACTGTGACACCCTTCGCGCAGAAGTATTAGTGACCAAAAAGGCCACCTTCTGCGACAGAGTGAGCAAAGGAATTTCACAAATGTTTTCAAAAGGAGGCTTTTGAAGTACCGACAGTACCAAATTGAGATCCCACGGAGATACCAGGGATCGCACGGGAGGAGCCAGATGGCTAACTCCCTGCACAAAAGTGTGAACCAAGGACTTTGCTGCCAACGGCCTTTTGAAAAATATGGCCAAAGCAGAAATCTGGCCCTTGGTGGTGCCCAGAGCCAAACGTTGATCTACACCTAGTTGTAGAAACTCCAACAGACGAGACACAGAAAAGGAACGGGGAGAAACCCCGTGAGACCTACAGTATCTCACAAAAGTGAGTACACCCCTCACATTTTTGTAAATATTTTATTATATTTTTCCATGTTACAACACTGAAGAAATTACACTTTGTTACAATGTAATGTAGTGAGTGTACAGCTTGTATAACAGTGTAAATTTGCAGTCCCCTCAAAATACCTCAACACACAGCCATTAACCACTTGCCTACAGTGAACTTTCACCCCCTTCCTGCCCAGGGCAATTTTTAGCTTTCAGCGCTGTCACACTTTGAATGACAATTGCGCAGTCAAAATATGACATTTTTATCATTTTTTTCACACAAAAAGAGCTTTCTTTTGGTGGTATTTAATCACCTCTGGGTTTTTTATTTCTTACAAAAAAAAAAAAAGACAGAAATTAAAAAAAAAAAAAAAGTTATTTTCTGTGAGTAAATTTTGACAATAAATACATTTCCTGACAGACTCCATGGCAGCATACGTATTGGGATTAGCCCTGCCTCCAAACCTACCCTATAGGACATCCACTCCCATAAATCTTTGCACCTGTTCAGCACACATGTTCCTTTTTGTCCTCCTAACGGATTACCTGTATCCTACCTGAAAAGCGGATCCCAGGAGATGGATGACTCTACCATTCGGGTATTGAGTATTTCTCCAATAAGCCCCAGCTGTTGCGGGGTATGGAGTGGGGTGAAGAATCCTATGTGTGCAGCCTTGGCTGAAAACCCAGCTGTTACGGGTGGCCTGCCCCCCAAATATGAAGTCCGGTGTGTGTGTGTCCCATCCATCCCTGGTGGCTAGCGGTGCATTGGCGGTCAGTAAGTACCCCCTTTTTCTGTTCACTACTCCATGGCAGCTTAATTTAAGTCATTATTTAGCCTGCATGTGTTTACCTGTGTTTTCTTCATGTTTCCCTGGTGGCTAGTGCTCCGGGGGCCGGTCAGTGACTTACTTCCTGACAGTTTCTGGCGGCGCCTCAGGAACGAGGCTTGGTTCTCGCGCATGCGCAGTGACGGCGCATGCGCAGTAGGTTTTGCGGCGCCGATGGATGATGTCAGCAGGGCGACATATTTAAAACCCTCAGACTGTCAGCAGAGTGTGTAAAATACACACTCTGCTAGAGGAAGACGTCTTGCGGTTCCTGTGAAGCGTTTTTCTGCCTGCTGTGTTTGCTGCTGCTCTGCTATGAGCCTACCCAAGTTTCCTGGTGAGTACTTGGACCCCAGGATTTTGGGAGTTTCCCCCCCTCCCTTCTCTGATCCCATTGTTCCGCTCATCCCTGCAGGTCAGCGCCAGAATGGAAACTTCTCCGCCCTCCTGTGGTCAGCCCGCCCTTAACAGGTACTCAGGGCTTTGGGGTTGGGGTGTGTATAGGGGGGGGGGGGTATTGGAGCACTATTTATGTTCCTGGCTCCCTGTCTGTGTCCTCTTTGTTTCCTTTGTTTTACAGCCCTTCCCGTTCGGATGCTCATCACTCCTCACATAGGAGTGAGCGTCGATCAAGCTCACACCACCGGCACTCCTCCTCAAGATCAGCTCAGAGGTCCCCGTCAGGCTCCCAGCGTCATAAAAAGGCATCTACATCAGCTGGCCCTCACAAAACCCTGACAAAGCGGGTTGTTGGGGTTGTGGCACCCGGGTCCCTGAAAACAAGTCCATGTGTGACAAATGTTTTTCCCAGGCTGCGGGAGAAAGGGATACCTCTGATCAGCGTTTGGAAGCACTTGTGAAGAGGGTCGTGAAGGACTCCTTGGCAGAACTGGGTGTCGGGCAGACCCAGGGCTCTGAAGCGATTCCTCCAAGCTCTTCTCCTGTGAGAGTACAGCCTCATGAAGATTTTGAATCCTCCCAGTCACCAGTCAGCTCTCCTTTCGGATAGCGACTCTGAGGCAGAGGATCCTTGTTTGGGCTTTGAGTTTGCCCTAGTCCCTTCCCTTGTAAAGGCAGTCAGGGAGACCTTAAATTGGGAAGACCCAGCTGTATCTCCTCCCAAACAGAAGAAGTTCTTTAAACAGCTCAGCAAGGAGCGTCTTAACTTTCCCTTTCTGGGTGAATTGGGGGAGATTATTTCAAAGGAATGGGGTAAAGTGGAGAGGAAGAACTCCATGATCTCCAAGATGTCCAGATTGTACCCTTTCAAGAAGGAAGATGTTAAAAATCTAGAATCTCCTCCCTTGGTGGATGCAGCGGTAATGAGGCTGGTCAAGCATGTGACCCTTCCGCTGGAAGATACAGTCTCTTTCAAGGATCCTTTAGACAGAAGGATGGACTCGGATCTGAAGAGAATCTATTTGATGGCAGGTATGGCCTGTAAGCCGGCCTTAGCCTTAGCAGCCTTATCCAAGGCTATGGAGTCATGGGCTGATGTGGTGGACGAATCCTGCAGGAGTGTGTCAGAAGAAGTGGCCAGAAGTTCTCAGATTCAGGAACTAGGTATGGCCTTGTTGTTTCTTGGGGAGGCTTCTATAGACCTGATCCGTCTCCTGTCTAGGGTTATGCTGTCCTCAGTAACAGCGAAGCAGGCTTTATGGCTCCGCCCCTGGGTTGCAGATCCAGTATCCAAACAGGTCTGGTGCCGGATTCCCTTTGAGGGTTCTTCTCTCTTTGGGAATAAGCTGGTTGAGGCCATAACCCGAGCTACAGGCAGTAAGTCTGGCTTTCTTCCCCAGGATTGACGCTCTTAACACAAAGAAGGGGCAACCAAGCAGGAAATATGTCCCAGATCGGGCCAGAGAAGCACGTACCTACAGGCCTGGCCGAGAGTTTGGCCGTAACTGGAGGTCAAGACAATCCTCCTCCTGGAAGACTTTGAAAAATGTCTCCTCTGGTGACCGTGAACCCACAAAGTCCTTTTGAAGTTGGGCCTGCTCAGGCATGTTGGGTCGGGGCACGGCTGCTATGCTTCCGACATGTCTGGGTGTAACGCTCCTGCGTTTTACGTATGATGTGGATTTTCAGCTGCAGAAATATTCCACTTCAGTAGTCATGTAGAGAAACGCTGAGACACCATTCCCAACTCTCAATGACTCATCATGTGTGGATGATCTCAATTCAGCAAGTAAATACACACACTCAATAAGATGTTTCCTAGAGTGACTTATGTATATAGTAACACAGTGATGATAGGCTGAAGAGACAGGTTGGGTAGAGATGGTAGATGACAGACACTTGAAAGGAAATGTTCTTGAAAGTAAGATAGTAGCAGATGGGATGCAGATAGGTTTAGCAATCATGTATGGTAGTAGATGACAGAGTAGCAGGTGGACATACAAGAGAGATCAACCCAGTGCAAGAACAGGTGGTAGTAGGCTCAAGAGCTAGCAATCTTAGATAATGCAGATGTAGTAATAGTCCTTAGTATGCAGAGCTAGATAGTGTAAGCTTTAGTATAAAGGTTATAGAGGTTTCCCCTGTGGGGTACTTATCACTAATAGCAATGTAGCAGAGGAGAGGTTCGGCAAGAGCGGATGATCCGGTAGCGGGATACAGGGATCAGCGCAGCGTGGTTCCGACAGCGAGGTATGCTTGCAAGCATGTGAGCTTCAAGACAGGTTAGCATCAAGGCACAAAGCAGTTTGAACGAACACATGTGAGTGAGAGCCGGCGATCTAAATAGCCATCCAGTCCAGCGCTCAGTGATGACAGCATCAGTCTTAAAGGTGTATGCGCACCTTACCAAAAGAGAATGGTGGGGCGCATACACTTATGAAAGAGTAATTAGGGTACCCAAAGGTACCAGAACATTACAGTACCCCCCCCCCCCTTAAGGCCGGCTCCTGAAGGCCTCTGGAGCTGGTTTGTCTGGGTACTTCACATGAAAATTGCGGATTAATCTAGAGGCATGTATGTCAGAGGTGTTTAGCCAGGTGTCGTCTTGGGGCCCATAGTTCTTCCATCGAACCAAGTACTGAAGTCTTCCTCTGTGGATACGAGAATCCAGAATCTCTTTTATCTCATATTCTTCTCCACCTTCAACTTGTACAGGAGGAGGAGGTGGGATAGTAGGCCTTATTCCTTGGTCAGGAACATGGGGCTTCAGTAGCGACACATGGAAAATGGGATGTATTTTGAGGTCTATTGGCAATGTAAGCTGTACTGCAGCTTTTCCAATAAGTTTCTTGATTGGGAAAGGTCCCAAGAACAGAGGTCCAAGCTTTTTGCTAGGGATTTTCAGTCTTTGTTGAGAGCCAAACGAGGTCCCCGATAGCGTACTGAGGAGAAGGTCTTCTGCGAAGATCATAGTACTTCTTTTGTTGACTATGAGCGTATGCAATGGTAGTATTAAGCAAACCCAGAGAGTCCTTTATTTGGGTAAGATAGTCTGAGGCTACTGGGTTATTTGAAGGAAGGATGCGTGGTGGAAGAATAGAGGGTTGAAACCCATAGTTCAAGTAGAACGGACTCTGCTTGGTCGTACTGTGGGTTGCGTTGTTGTAGGCAAATTCTGCCAGAGGGAGAAGATCGACCCAATCATCCTGTTGGTAAGAAGTGTAACAACGTAAATATTGCTCGATGCATTGGTTGACTCTTTCAGTCTGTCCGTTGGTTTGCGGATGGTAAGGAGAAGTGAGCTTCCGCTCGATCCGTAGTATGTGACATAGTTCTTGCCAGAACTTGGAAATAAATTGTGATCCACGGTCAGACAGAAAAGTTTTTGGGATACCATGTAACTTAAAGACATGTTTCATCAGGAGTTCTGCCGTTTGTTTGGACGAAGGTAGTCTGCGAATAGCAATGAAATGTGCCATTTTTGTCAGATGGTCCACTGACACTAAGATGGTATTAAATCCTTTGGAAGGAGGCAATTCCACTATAAAGTCCAAGGACACAACTTCCCATGGAGTTTGGGGTATTGGTAGACTGCATAGTAGACCGGATGGTCTCGTAGTGTCAATTTTGGACCTGGCACAGACATTGCATGAAGAGACGAATTTTTGTATAGATGTTTTCATGTCAGGCCACCAGAATTGTCTGGTAATCAGATTAAGAGTCTTTGTCATACCCATATGTCCTGCCATAGGCACATCATGCGATAATTCCAAGATCTTGGTGCGTATGGTAGGTGGTATGTAAAGTTTGTCGTTGTAGTAGAGGAAGCCTTCTGCATCAGTATTTAGTTGTGGTGGGGGTGAATCCAAACTTATACCATGCAAAACCTCTTCCTTCAAGGAACGGACAACTCCAATAATGCGTTTGTGAGGTATTATAGGAACGGAAGGGATTTCGAAGTAGTTTTCTTCAGTTAGTCGTGATAGTGCATCCGCCTTTTTGTTCTTATCTGCAGGTGTGTAGGTCACTAGGAAGTTAAACCTTAGAAAGAATAGTGACCATCGTACCTGTCGGTGAGCGCGAGTTTTGTTAGTCTGAAGATATTGGAGATTTTTATGGTCCGTGTATATAAGTATTGGTAATTGGGTGCCTTCGAGTAGATGTCGCCAATTCTCCAGAGCCAATTTTATAGCAAGCAGTTCCTTTTCACCCACGGGGTAATTTATCTCTGGACTGCTTAGGGATTTAGAAAAAAAGGCGACTGGATGAAGTGGTGAAGTGTGAGTTGGTCGTTGGGAGAGTATTGCCCCTACTGCCATGTTTGACGCATCTACTTCCAGAATGTATTGGAGGGATGGGTCTGGATGGCGTAATATGGGAGCAGAAGTAAACCTTGTCTTTAACAGGTGAAAAGCTTTATTTGCTTCATCTGACCATTTGAATGGTTTTTTAATGCTAGTGAGCTGTGTGAGGGGTCTCACAATGGCAGAGAAGTTTCTGATGAACTTCCTGTAGAAATTCGAAAATCCAAGGAATCGCTGTAGCGCTTTGCGTGTGGTTGGTGTAGGCCAATCCTGAATGCAGGATATCTTACTCATGTCCATCTCGATTCCTGTTTTGGATATGATATAGCCTAGAAACAGTACCTCTTCTTTATGAAACAAGAATTTTTTCAGTTTCACATAAAGGTTGTGTGCAAGCAATCTCGATAGTACTAGTCTTACATGTGTTATGTGTTCAGACAGGGATCGTGAATATATAAGTATATCGTCCAGATATACCACAACACAGACATCTAGTAAGTCTCTGAAAATATCGTTTATAAATCGTTGAAAAACTGCAGGGGCGTTGCATAGCCCGAATGGCATTACAAGATATTCGAACAATCCGTATCTGGTTCTGAATGCAGTCTTCCACTCGTGTCCAGCACGGATTCGAATGAGATTGTATGCTCCTTTCAGATCCAATTTTGAAAAATAGGTAGCTCCACGCACCTGCTCAATGAGCTCAGGGATAAGCGGTAGAGGATAGCGATCTTTTATTGTAATAGCATTCAATTGCCTATAGTCGATGATAGGCCTGAGACTTGAGTCCTTATTGCGGACAAAAAAGAGTCCTGCTGCTGTGGAAGAAGTGGAAGGTCTAATAAAACCTTTCTTCAAATTCTCATCCAAATAGTCTTTGAGATGGGAAAGTTCATCCTGTGAAAGAGGATAAACATGACCGAACGGCAATTTGCTATTTGGGAGTAGATCAATGCTACAATCATAGTCTCGATGGGGAGGTAGTGCTTGAGCATTTTTCTCAAGAAAAACCTCAGAGAGATCCTGATAACATAGTGGTGCAATCTCATCTGTCACCACAGACAGGATCTTCCCGAAAGACGGGAGGTTACACGTACCCTCGCAATAGCAAGAGAGGAAGGCCAGGGTCCGTTCCTTCCAATCTATGGTTGGTTGATGTGTGTGCAACCAGGGAAGTCCCAACACAATGGGAAAGTGGGGTGAAGGTATTAGATCGAAGGTAGTGGTCTCCATATGAGACCCGTTAGTAGTGACTAGGAGTGCCTGTGTCTGATCAGTGATCGGACCAGAAGATAAAGGAACACCGTTAATAAGACTTACTGAGACAGGTTTAAGTTTAGAAATAATAGGAACTTTATTTAAAGCAGCAAAACCTATGTCAATATAATTTCCACAAGATCCTGTGTCAATCATGGCCTTAGTAGTAATCCTGTTCTGGTCCCACTGTAATGTTAAGCAAACAGAAAGGTAAGGGTTAGTGATTGAAGTTGTCAATCCCCCTAGGAGGACATGTGAACACTCACCCTTCTTTTTGTAGACTAGGGGACAGACGTTTATCTTGTGATCCGGGGATGCACCGTACAAGCAGAGATTACCAGATCGTCTTTTGGCTCTTTCCATAGTTGATAGAGGTGGGCGTATGGTTCCTACCTCCATAGGAACGGGGTCAACGGCCAAAATCCGAGAAGAACTGGATAATGGCATTCCCATTTTCTCAGCCTTTCTTTCTCGTAGTCTTCTATCTATGGTGATACTGAGTTGTATCAATGCATCCAGGGTTTTTGGCAGATCCGCTCGGGCGAGCTCGTCTTTAACGGCCTCTGATAGGCCAAGCCTAAATTGGGTTTTCAGAGATGCATCATTCCATTCTGAATCAAGGGTCCATCTCTTGAATTCTGCGACAAAGTCTTCTACAGGTCTCCTACCTTGTTTCAAGGATCTTAATTGAAGATCGGCAGTACTCTGCCTATTGGGATCATCATATTGGCTAGTGAGTTCTGCTAGGAACAAGGCATAGGAGTTGAGAAGCTGGTCGTTTTTCTCAAAAAGAGAGTCTGCCCAGGCCCGAGGATCGCCTGTTAGGTAAGAAATAATAGTACAAACCTTAATGTGATCACTTACTGTGGGGTGAAGGTATTAGATCGAAGGTAGTGGTCTCCATATGAGACCCGTTAGTAGTGACTAGGAGTGCCTGTGTCTGATCAGTGATCGGACCAGAAGATAAAGGAACACCGTTAATAAGACTTACTGAGACAGGTTTAAGTTTAGAAATAATAGGAACTTTATTTAAAGCAGCAAAACCTATGTCAATATAATTTCCACAAGATCCTGTGTCAATCATGGCCTTAGTAGTAATCCTGTTCTGGTCCCACTGTAATGTTAAGCAAACAGAAAGGTAAGGGTTAGTGATTGAAGTTGTCAATCCCCCTAGGAGGACATGTGAACACTCACCCTTCTTTTTGTAGACTAGGGGACAGACGTTTATCTTGTGATCCGGGGATGCACCGTACAAGCAGAGATTACCAGATCGTCTTTTGGCTCTTTCCATAGTTGATAGAGGTGGGCGTATGGTTCCTACCTCCATAGGAACGGGGTCAACGGCCAAAATCCGAGAAGAACTGGATAATGGCATTCCCATTTTCTCAGCCTTTCTTTCTCGTAGTCTTCTATCTATGGTGATACTGAGTTGTATCAATGCATCCAGGGTTTTTGGCAGATCCGCTCGGGCGAGCTCGTCTTTAACGGCCTCTGATAGGCCAAGCCTAAATTGGGTTTTCAGAGATGCATCATTCCATTCTGAATCAAGGGTCCATCTCTTGAATTCTGCGACAAAGTCTTCTACAGGTCTCCTACCTTGTTTCAAGGATCTTAATTGAAGATCGGCAGTACTCTGCCTATTGGGATCATCATATTGGCTAGTGAGTTCTGCTAGGAACAAGGCATAGGAGTTGAGAAGCTGGTCGTTTTTCTCAAAAAGAGAGTCTGCCCAGGCCCGAGGATCGCCTGTTAGGTAAGAAATAATAGTACAAACCTTAATGTGATCAGTAAGGTAGGTACGGGGTTTTAGCAAGAAAAGCAACTCACATGCGTTTTTAAATTCGCAAAATTTTTTGCGATCGCCTGTAAATACCAAAGGAGGATTTATTTTGGGTTCAGGGGACTGAGCAGAGGTAAGTTGTTTCAGTCTAATTACCTGCTGCGACAGAGCCTGATTGTCTTCTTTTAATTCAGCAAGTGCGTGTATTAACGCAGTTACTTGCTGTTTTAATTGTGTCATCTGAGTGGTTATTTCTGCTGAATCCATTTGTGGTTCGTTCAATCTGTAACGCTCCTGCGTTTTACGTATGATGTGGATTTTCAGCTGCAGAAATATTCCACTTCAGTAGTCATGTAGAGAAACGCTGAGACACCATTCCCAACTCTCAATGACTCATCATGTGTGGATGATCTCAATTCAGCAAGTAAATACACACACTCAATAAGATGTTTCCTAGAGTGACTTATGTATATAGTAACACAGTGATGATAGGCTGAAGAGACAGGTTGGGTAGAGATGGTAGATGACAGACACTTGAAAGGAAATGTTCTTGAAAGTAAGATAGTAGCAGATGGGATGCAGATAGGTTTAGCAATCATGTATGGTAGTAGATGACAGAGTAGCAGGTGGACATACAAGAGAGATCAACCCAGTGCAAGAACAGGTGGTAGTAGGCTCAAGAGCTAGCAATCTTAGATAATGCAGATGTAGTAATAGTCCTTAGTATGCAGAGCTAGATAGTGTAAGCTTTAGTATAAAGGTTATAGAGGTTTCCCCTGTGGGGTACTTATCACTAATAGCAATGTAGCAGAGGAGAGGTTTGGATGATCCGGTAGCGGGATACAGGGATCAGCGCAGCGTGGTTCCGACAGCGAGGTATGCTTGCAAGCATGTGAGCTTCAAGACAGGTTAGCATCAAGGCACAAAGCAGTTTGAATGAACACATGTGAGTGAGAGCCGGCGATCTAAATAGCCATCCAGTCCGGCACTCAGTGATGACAGCATCAGTCTTAAAGGTGTATGCGCACCTTACCAAAAGAGAATGGTGGGGCGCATACACTTATGAAAGAGTAATTAGGGTACCCAAAGGTACCAGAACATTACACTGGGCGGCCTCTATTCGGGACCCCTGCACCGTCAGGACAGTGTCATCAGGACACAAGTGGGTCTTCAACGAAATCCCCAGGTCAAGATTCCTGCCTACAGCTCTATCATCTTCAGGAGAGAAACGCCAGGTACTGCTTTCCTACATAGAGTCTCTGGTGTCTCAAGGGGCTGTTATTTCCGTGCCAGAGCCCGAGCGAGGCCAAGGAATTTACTCCCCTCTTTTTCTAGTACCAAAAAAAAAGGCTCATGGAGACCAGTTATCGACCTGACCTTCCTAAACCGGTTCATCAAGAGGGAAAGGTTCAAGATGGAGACTCTTCTTTCTATCCAACAAGCGCTACAACCAGCCGACTGGATGGTGTCCATAGACCTAAAGGACGCCTATTTTCATGTCCCTGTTGCAGAGGAGTTTCAGAGGTATCTCCGGTCTGCCGTAGGGCATTCACACCTACAAATCACCTGTCTCCCCTTCTGGCTTTCCGCATCTCCAAGGACCTTTTCAAAAGTCTTGTTGGCTGTGGTAGCTCTGCTGAGGACAAGAGGCATTCGGCTCCATCATTACTTGGACGACCTCCTCCTTCTGTCTCAAGACAAAGACCAACTGTTGGTTCATCTAGATCAGGTTGTGTCTACCCTCCAGATGTTCGGATGGCTTCTGAACATAGATAAAAGCCATTGGATTCCAACCCAGTCCCTCGTCTATCTCGGGGCTTTGTTTGACACAGCAAGAGCAACACTCTCTCTTCCAGAGGAGAAAGTTGTGGTGGTCCGGGACAGGGTTCGTCTCATCGTCTCATCTCCAAGCGCACCAATGCTTGAAGACTATTGGGACCATGGTTGCAGTAGTTCCCATGGTGAAATGGGCCTTATGGAGAATGAGACCCTTTCAGAAAGGGTTCCTGCAGCAGTAGGACACATGGCATCTAGATCAGCCCATCTTCCTAACTCCGGCCATGAGAGCGAGCCTTCCTTGGTGGCTGCATCAAGACCATCTGCTGAATTGCCATTCCCTGATGCCAACTTCATGGGTGGTGGTGACCTCAGACGCCAGCAGTACAGGATGGGGTGCTCACTGTCTCACAGGGGTGGCTCAGGGCAGTTTGAAATCCTCCTCTCAAGGGATAGTGTCCAACGTTCTAGAACTACGGGCAGCATTTCAAGCTCTGCAAGCGTTCCACCACCTGATAGGGTCTGCCAGTGATGCTCAGACTGGACAACACCTCGGAGGACGCTTATGTGAGGCGGCAGGGCAGGACACGCAGCTGGTCCTTGCTGTGAGAGGTAGAACCAATTATGTCTTGGGCACAAAAGAACCTATCCAACCTGTCGGCAGTCTACCTTCCAGGAATCCAGAATGTCCAAGCCGATTTTCTGTCTCGTGTGGAGTTGGACAACGACGAGTGGTCCCTCCATGAGGAAGTATTCAGTTGGATCCTGTCCCTGGGGTTTTCTCCAGAAGTCAACCTCTTTGTCTCCCCCTGCAACCACAAGCTGCAGAAATACTACACGAGGTTCAGGGATCCCCAAGCTCTCGGAGTGGATGCTCTCTCGGATCAATGGAAGTTCCACAGAGCGTATGCCTTCCCTCCAGTCCCGATAATATTACAATTCCTTCAGAGACTCAGGTCAGAGGTAGTAGAGATAGTGGCAGTGATTCCATTTTGGCCCAACAGGCCTTGGTTCTCCCTTCTGACACTCCTCAGTGTTCAAGATCCGATCCCTCTGCCCATCAGACCGGATCTGTTATCTCAGGGGTCTGTACTCCATCCTTGCCTGCTCGACTACACCTGAAGGTGTGGTTGTTGAGAGGAGGTGGTTACAAGCCTTAGGTTGCCCAGAGGAGGCTATTTCTAGTCTCCTGAGTGCTAGAAGAAGCTCGACGAATAGAGTTTACGAGAGGATCTGGGCGAGGTTTTCCTCGCATCTGGCCGCAAGGCCTGACCCTCAGTCTTCTATCAAAATCCAAGATGTACTGAGTTTCCTGCAATCTGGTTTGGATCTCCCTCTTTCGGTGAGCTCTCTCAGAGTCCAAGTGTCAGCTATCTCAGCCTTTACGGGAATTTCTTGGGCCAGTCATACCCTGGTACGTCAATTCTTCAAGGGAGCAGTAAGAATCAGATCCCAGAAGAAGCCAAGATTCCCTAAATGGGATCTCCCTTTGGTTCTGGATTTTCTAGCTCATCGCATTCAAGATACATCTGAGTCTCTTACCATCAAAGAGCTGACATTGGTGACAGTCTTTCTGGTAGTCGTAACTTCGGCAAAAAGGGTATCTGAAATTGGGGCCTTGGGGGCACAAGAGCCTTTTCTGACCTTTTTTCCAGATAGAGTGGTGCTAATTCCTATGTTGGATGCAAGACCAAAAGTTACCTCTGTCTTTCATAAAAATGCTGAAATTGTGTTGCCCACCTTCAGGCAGGAAGAGGGCTCACCAGTCCACCCCTTGGACGTAGGTAATTGCATCAAGAATTATCTGGATGCCACGGTTCCCTTCCGAAAGTTGGAGTACCTATTTGTCGCCTTTCATGGAAAATATAAGGGCTCAAGAGCTTCTTCAAGATCCATTTCTTCCTGGATCATTCAGGCCATTCAGTGGGCTTACAGGGCGAAGGGCTTAACCTCTCCAGTGGCGGTTACGGCTCACTCGACTCGGAGTGTTTCCACTTCCTGGGCAGTTTCCAGACACGTCGCTCCTGACGTAATCTGTAGAGCAGCATCCTGGTCTTCTATAAATACCTTTTTGTCTCACTATGGTGTTGAGCCAACGGCTCTTTCTTCTGTTAATTTTGGTTTACAAGTCCTGTCAGTAGACAGAGTAAATTAAACGTTTTGTTCAGCACCTGCTCACCCTGTTTGTGTACGGCGAGTTATTTCCCGATACGTATGCTGCCATGGAGTCTGTCAGGAAAATGGAAAATTTATATAAAATACTTACCGTAATTTTCCTTTCCTGATGGACTCCATGGCAGTAGGAGTTCCCTCCCGGCTTCTGTGTAGGATAGTTACAGAACACGTGTGCTAAACAGGTGCAAAGATTTATGGGAGTGGATGTCCTATAGGGTAGGTTTGAAGGTGGGGCTAAACCTGATACGTATGCTGCCATGGAGTCCATCAGGAAAGGGAAATTACGGTAAGTATTTGATATACATTTTAAATTTTTTCTCCTTCACTGATGTGCGCTGATGAGGCGGCACTGATGGGCACTGATAGGCTGCACTGATGGGCACTGATGAGCTGGCACTTATGGGCACTGATGAGGTGGCACTTATGGGCACTGATGAGGTGGCACTGATGAGGAGGTACTAATATGCCCCACTGATGGGCACTGATAGGTGACACAGATAGGCGGCACTGATGAGCACTGATAGGCGGCACTGATGAGCACTGATAGGCGGCACTGATGGGCACTGAGAGGTGGCACTGATGGGCACTGAGAGGCGGCACTGATGGACACTGATGGGTGGCACTGATAGGCACTGATGGGTGGCACTGATGAGCACTGATGGGTGGCACTGATGGACAATGATGGGCTGCAGTGCCCACAATCAGTGCCCATGGTGTTGCAAGTCAGTGACCATCAGTGCCTAGATGAGCAGGCACTGATGGGCACTGACTGGCAGTACTATGGACACTGATTGTGGGTCCTAATGGCGGGCACTATAGGCATTAATGGTAGGCAGTAATTGACACTTTATTTACATTTTGTGTAATCAGGGCACTATGAGGAGGAGCCGCTGATCGGCTCTCCTTGCCTAACACACTGACAGTCAATTACAGCTGATCATGTCATGTAAACATACAAAGACAAGGAAGACTCACTGCTCCAGGTGAATCAAGAAGCCTGATGATGTACAGGTGCACACCTCCGCTCGCCTCCACAGACAATCAATATAGAAGAAATGGCTTCCCTCCAGGTATCATCAAAATTTTGGTTTATTAACCAAACATCCCAATGTGGCAAACAACAGGTAGACGCATTTCACACACTAGCAAGTGTGCTTTATCATTACAAAGAAAGGTCAGCAACACATCTCTATTCATACACAGATGTCTAAATTAACCACTTAAGCCCCAGAGGATTTGGCTGCTCAAAGACCAGACCCCTGTTTTCAACTTGGCATTGCGTGACTTTAACTAAACATTGCATGGTTATGCAATGCTGTACCCAAACGAAATGTACTTCTTTTTTTCCCCACAAACAGAGCTTTCTTTTGGTGGTATTTGATCACCTCTGCGCTTTTTATTTTTTGCGATATTAATAAAAAAAGAGCGAAAATTTTGAGAAATAATTACATTTTCAACTATGTCTTTTAAAAATATCCAATATACTCAATTTATGTCATATATTTTGGCCAAAATGTGTTTAGCTACATGTCTTTGACAAAAAAATCTCAATGAGCGTATTTTTATTGGTTTGCGCAAAAGTTATAGTGTCTACAAACTATGGTGTAAATACTGGAATTTACGCAGCTTTAATTTCTGACTGCCTATCTCATTTCATGAAGTGCTAAAATGGCAGGGCAGTACAACCCCCCTCCCCCAAATTACCACTTTTTGGAAAGTAGACATCCTAAGGAATGTCCTGAGAGGCATGTTGAGCTCATTGAATATTTCATTTTTTTTGTCACAGGTGTTTGAAAAATGACTAAAAAAATATATATATATTTTTTTTACACAAAGTTGACATTGAAATGATATATTGCTCACACATGCCACGGGTATATGTGTAATTACACCCCAAAATATATTCTGCTGCTTCTAAGTACAGGGATACCACATATGTGAGACTTTTTGGGAGCCTAGCTGTGTACGGGACCCCGAAATCTAATCCCCACCATCAGAATTTCAAAGGGCGTACATTTTTCATTGCATTTTCTCACTACCTAGAACGGTTTAGGAGGCCCTGAAATGTCAAGATACCACAAACCCCCCCCCCCCCCAAAATGACCCCGTTTTGGAAAGTAGACACCCCAATCTCCCGAATATTTTCAAAAGGAGGTTTCTAGAGAACCAACAGCACCAAATTAAGATCCCAAGGTGGTAACGGAGGTCGCACTGGGGGAGCAAAGTGTCGAACCCCCAGGACAAATTTACGCACCAGGGAATGGATGGCTAATGGCCTCTGGAAGAAAAATGCCAAGGCTGAAATCTGACCCTTGATATCACTCAACTCACATTGAAGGAAGGCCAAGATCCGAGTAAGAGCGAGGAGGAACCCCAATACACTCACACCACGCAATATACGACTTCCACGTACGATGATAGATCTTTCTAGAAGTCGCTTTCTCGCTTTAAGCAGAGTGGGAATCACTGAAGCAGACAATCCCCTACCCTTCAGCATCTGGCTTTCAACAGCTAAGCCATCAAAGCCAGCGAATGTAAAGCAAGATGGAAGATCGGCCCTTGAGACAGTAGATCCTCCCTGAGAGTAAGTCTCCAGGGAACGTCTGCGACTAGCCTGACCAGGTCGGTGTACCAAACTCGGCGAGGCCAGTCCGGAGCCACAAGGATGACAGGAATCCCTTCAGCCTCGATCCTGTGAAGAAGTCTTGGCAGCAACTTGAGAAGGGGAAAGGCATTACATCAGCTGATACTGACCCCACGGAGCCACCAGCGTGTCTGTGGCGTCTGCCAGAGGGTCCCGAAAGCAGGCCACAAACCTCTGCACTTTCCTGTTGATCCGAGACGCCAACAGATCTATGTCCGGAGTGCCCCAACGAAGGCAAAGCTGCTGGAATACCTCCTGATGGAGAGACCATTCCGATTATATGCGCACTGGACAGCCCCGAAGGTACTCCGTCCAGTAAACTAGGCAAAGACTGATCGCTCTCAGCTCCAGAACATTGATCAGTAACCTGGATTTTTACAGGGACCTTAAGCAGAAAGCTTGCCTAGAACCCCTTCACACCCGGACAGACTGGCATCCGTGGTAATCACTGTCCAATATATTGGGAGGAAGGATTTTCCTTATTTGAGCATTGGGGACTGAAGACACCATATCAGGGACCTCCTGGTCACCTGGCTCAGCTGGATCTGATTGTCCAGGGAATTTGGATCTTTGTTCCATTTGAGAATGATTTACTTTTGGAGTATTCTTGTGTGGAATTGAGCGAAAGGTACCACCTCAAAGGACGACAGTCCCAGAACTCTCATACAAGTCCGAAGGGATGACCATTTGCTGGACAGCAGTAGCTGAATCACAGTCTGGAGCTTTTGAAAATTTTCCAGAGGAAGAAACACCCTGGCTGAGGACGAATCCAAAGTCAGGCCCAGATAGTCCAGTCTCATGGAAGAAACCAGGGGCGACTTCAGAAGGTAAAGAATCCACCCAAACTCCTCCAGATTTCTCACAGTGATCTCCAAGTTTGTCACCAGTGCCGTGGGAGACTCCGCAAGGAGAAGCAGATCGTCCAGGTAACCCAGAACCAATATCCCCAGCTGACGTAATAAAGCCAGGACCGGAGCCAACACCTTTGTGATACCCAAGGAACAGAGGCGAGACCAAAGGGTAATGCCACAAACTGATAGTGATCCTCTCCCATGGCAAAACGCAGAAAATGTTGATATCCTGCACATATTGGGATGTGAAGGTAGGCATCTTCAATGTCTACGGAGGCCATGAAATCCCCCTGGTGTAGGGAAGCCACTCGCAAATCAATTCAGTGCTTTTAGGTCCTGAATTGGACGCAGCTTGCCCTCCTTCCTGGTGACCGTAAACAGGTTTGAGTAAAAACCCTGAAAACGTTCCGAATTCGGAACTGGAACTATTACTCCTTGTTGTAACAGGTCCTGCACCGCCCCAAAGAGAGGTTGTAAGCGACAGTCGCACATTGGAAGGGAAAAACCTTACCGGAGGGACAGATTGAAACTGGATCTTATAGCCGAACCGTATGACCTCGTCGACACACTTGTCTTGTAGCCGGGATAGCCACAGGTCCGGAAAACCGGCAAAGACGCCCCCACCCCAGAAACGGGTGAGGGCACACCTTCAGGCGGAAGGGGCCTTATCCGCAGGTCTGGAGAAACCCGACTTCTGTTTTCCAGACCAGGGTCGCTTGGAGCCACCCGGGGAGGCGTTAAAGGAATTTGATCCTTTATCAATCATCCCCTGAGGGACGAAAAAAACTTCTTGTGTACTGAAAAGGAGGGACCCTGCCTACAACGAGGGTCCTTACCCTTGTGAGCCTTTGGTGGCTGTCTTTTCTCATGGTCTCTCCGATGCTTTAAAGGATGAGATTGCGGCCAAGGATTTCCCTGACGAGCTCAAAGCTCTCATTTCTTTCCTGATTTTGATCGATACCAGGCTCAGGGAGAGACCATCTTTTTTTTTTGTTTACAAAAGATTTATTAGAAAGTCATACAAAAGTTAACAAACCAGATCATGACAATTACAATGCTGTATACAGAAACAGATTATGAAAATACAGTAGAGCATCAATATATGTATTTAAACCAGATACAAAGGATAAACAATGTGAGAAAGATTTGTCTATCAGAATTGTCAACTATTCAGAAAACAAAGTACCGGGTTAGACAGGCTAGACAGCCTAGAGTGTCCCATAAATCCCACTTGGCATGGAAAGCTGGCATCGATCCCTGTAGGGAGTGAAACACCTTTCTTTGAAAGTCTGATGCTTTCCATTCTAGAAAGGACCTGGGGCCAGGACAAAGTGTCCGATCTCCAATTTAATGCTATCATCCAGTGTATGGAGGACATTAATGTATGAAAAAGTTTAGAGTTATGGATAGGAACCCCAGGGATATGTGAGTATAGAAGGCAGATGGATGGGGTAAGAGCAATACCTTGAACAGCTAAAAATGGTAGCATTTGACAAACCTTGCTCCAAATAGACTGTAAGTAGTCACACTTCCAAAAAAGGTGAAGAAGGGTGCCTTCCTCTGTGCAACCCCTGAAGCACAGGGGGGACACTGAGTAATAATATGAATGGATCAAGGATGGAGTCAGGTACCACCTGGTGAATAATTTAAGGGGAGATTCTCTACTGGCGTTGGAGCGCGTGCATTTGCGCAAATTACTTATCATGCCCCTCCACTCCAGAACAGAGAAAGTACATCCCAGGTCCTCTTCCCATTTAGACATATACTTATGTTTATCGGGTAGGGGAGAGCAGTTTAGGTGATTATATAGTAATGAAATTAAACCTTTACCCCTGGGAAGGGGACAGCAAATGTTTTCAAAGGGAGTATACGGTGGGTGCAGTGTCAGGGAATGTTGTGACTTGAAGAAATCCTTAATAATATCATAATGGTGGAGTTCCGACGTAGGGAGTTTGTGTATGGATTTAAGTTGATCAAAGGTGGAAAAGGAGTTGCAGACCGAAAGGGTTTTGAGGGAAACAAGATTCCTAGAGAGCCAGGGCTGTAATTGTATTCTGTCCAGTGGGAAGGTGTGGGTGTCAACATCGGTCAGATAAGTGGCTAGGGGGGAAACCTGGGAAGTCAGATTGCGGGATTCGCTACACCTAGACCATAGTTGTATTAGGTGGTTAATAATTTTTTTGGACTGAAAGAAGTATTTCGAGGTGGATGATTTGTTCCAAATAGCCGCTTGTAAAAAGCAGGGTGCAACTGAGGATCTCTCAAATTTTAGCCACGGTATATCGTTCTCTTCCAAATACCATTGGGCAATTTGCGTATACTTGGCAGCCAAGTAGTAGGACCATAGATCTGGGAGGCCCAGGCCACCCAATGATTGGGGGGAGTATAGGACCTGTTTATTATAACGAGGCCTCCTTCCATTTCAAATAAACTTTGATAGTTCCCGTTGAAAATTAAATATGTGAGTTTTTGGTACTGTGAGGGATTAGCTCGGTAGCAGGTGTGGATAACCCCTTTTGGGGGGTTCGTCACACAGGGAGATAGCCGAGGAGTGATTGAAAACAACAGTTTATGGTTTATTCTTCCAATTTCGTCAAACAAGTGCATGCAGCAAAAACATCAAAAAATTAAAATAAAACGCAAAATAAATCCTGGCCGCTGTGGGCGTCTACCTTCTCACACACCGGAACCTACCTAAGAAGTCTTCCCAACCTACTGTTGGGCAGACACTGCTGGTCCTACAGCAGACACTCAAATGTCCATTTGTGTTTTCTTTAAA
The DNA here is from genome assembly GCF_965119305.1 of Pelophylax lessonae. Taxonomy (NCBI): domain Eukaryota; kingdom Metazoa; phylum Chordata; class Amphibia; order Anura; family Ranidae; genus Pelophylax; species Pelophylax lessonae. Next base: position 225,320,972 of record NC_138769.1, read on the forward strand.
CAGAAAAAGTTCAACACCTCACCTTTAGAAGTCTCTCATCTGACTGCTCTCCCCAGCTTACACAGCCTCAGGAGACAGCAGTCAATAGACTCCCTTTGGACAAATTATAGAGGTCTTAATTGCCTCATTCTGAACAGCTGAAAGTTTTCTCAACTTCCGTACACCTTCCTGCCTACCTCTGCAGCCGACACCTGATAGTAATTGGTGAATTGTCTAAACCAAGCAGAAATATATCTCCCGTCGGTGACAACACCCATAGATTTACCTGACTTCCTGTCACAGTATGTTTATGGGAAGAGCTCTGAAGAAAAATAGTAATTTGGGGAGGATGACCATTTTAACCGCCACAACCCGACCCAAGAATGATATATAGTGCGAAGACCAAGACTGAAGGAGGGCATTCAGTTTCTTATAGGCAGGGGGGGAGTTGGATATGTAGAGGGATTCATAGTGGGGGGTAATCTGTACACCCAAATATTTAAAGGATTTTGTGCACCAAGAAAAGGAGAAACTTTCCCTAATACAGTAGATGTTTGCAACCAGTTTGGCATGTTTATGGGCATCAGGGAACATTTAGATATATTAACCCCCAAACCTGAAATAGAGTGAAAATCCTCCAATTCAATCAACAAATGAGGTAGGGATAAGTGAGGCTCCGTTAAAAATAACAAAACGTCATCAGTATATAAACTTAATTTATATTCCTTATCATCCTTACAGTAACCCTTAATCTTAATATTGTTTCTAATGGCACAGGCAAGGGGCTCAATTGCAAGGGCAAAAAGCAGGGGGGAAAGGGGACACCCCTGCCTGGTGCCCTATTAATAGAAAAAAAATTGGAGTTGCACCCCGGTATACGGATTCTTGTCTGGGGGGAGTCATACAAGGCTTTAAAGCCATGTATAAATCCATTACCCATCCCAAATTTGGGCAACAGATTTTCCATATATGACCAACTGACACTGTCAAATGCCTTGTGGATGTCTAAACTAACTAGGCAGGCAGGGATTCTTGTGAGATTAGCGTCTTGAATTACATTGGCTGTGAGTCTGATGTTATCTGTGAGTTGTCTGCCCGGAATAAACCCCGTCTGGTCAGGATTGATTAATTGGGAAATATGCTCAGCTAGGCGATTAGCTAAGAGTCTGCCCGAAGAGTTTAAGGTCATTATTCATGACAGATATGGGTCTATAGTTTTGGGGGAGTGAATGATCCTTGTCAGGTTTAGGGATAAGGGACATATTTGCAAGCAGCATCTCTTCAGGAAACTTGCCACCCTGAAGTATCCAGTTAAAGAGTTTGGTGAGTGTAGGAACTAGAAGGGGGGAGAAGGTTTTATAATAGGACGTGGAAAAGCCATCGGGGCCAGGTGCCGTAGATGTCTTTAAGAGTTTAATGATTGATAAAATCTCATCCTCTGTGCAAATTGCTTCCATCTTTTCCTTCTGCTCACTTGTAAGGGTAGGGAGGTGTAATTTGGCCAGCCAGGCTTCAAATTTAGCAAGTGGCATAGAGGAAGAATTAGACAGGAGATCCTTATAAAAATTGGTAAAGACTTCCAGTAACTGCTTAGGATGAGAAACCATCTTACCGTCATTTCTTCTAAGTTTATAAATATGTGTGGGTTTAATAGTTTGGGTAAGTTTTTTGGCAAACATTGTAGAAGATGTATTGCTATGGAGAATAAATTTGGCTTTGGACCATCTGAGTGATTTTTCGGTGTCCTTAGAGAGAATCTCATTTAGAGCCTTTTTCTTAGTAGAGATTTGGTCAAGAAGGTCCTGAGAGGGAGAATGGTTAACCTGATTGTAAAAGCGGTCTAAGTCTTTAGTCAAGGACCTAATGTCAGCCAATCTAGATCTATTCCGGGCAGAGGCAAGGGCGATGAACTTCCCTCTAATAACAGCCTTATGAGCTGTCCAAACTGTGGGGATAGGAGTGTTATCATTTTCGTTGATATCAAAATATTCCTCTAGTGAGGAAGATATTTGAGAGACTAGTACGGGGTCGTTGATCAGGGAATCGTTTAATCTCCAGTTAAAGGTTGACCTGACCATGCCAATGTTCTCAGCATCAAACGAGACAATATGATGTTCCGACCACGGGCAGGGGAGGATGCGAGCATCAGATGAACCTGCCAGAAGGACTGGGGTGCAAAAGATATAGTCCAGTCTAGCGAAACTGTCATGGGGGTGTGAGTAAAATGTGTATGATCTAACCCCCACATTGTGGGCCCTCCAAGCGTCCACCAATTGCGAGTCACTTAAAGAACGGGACAGGCTCTTGGGGAAGGCCTTGGAGGAGGTCAACATCCTACTTCTATCCAATACCGGATGGGCAGTCAGATTAAAATCCCCCCCCAACAATCATATGAGGGGATTCAAATCTGCTCAGCGTTTCAAAAAAGTGTCTGAAAAATGATGACTGAGCGTCATTAGGGGCATACAGTGACGCATTAGTAAGCAATTTGCCACCAATATTACCTTTAAGTATCAAAAATCTTAGGTTGATGAGAGTTCTGCCGACGCTGATACATACCGATCAGACGGGCTTTATGCCGGGCAAATCCACGGATATTAATCTCAGGAGAGTTCTTACCCATCTTCAGCTGCCGCCTCCGGCTGGCGCTACGAGGATATTGGTGTCGTTCGACATTGAAAAGGCCTTCGACACGGTTCGCTGGCGCTATCTTATGCAGGTCCTGGAGTCCTTTGGTTTTGGCCCAGTTTTTTGTCGTTGGATAGGCCTGTTGTACAGTGCCCCCACAGCTTGTATTAAGCTCGGTGGGAAGCTCTCGCCCCCATTTTGTATCAAGCGGGGAACGAGACAGGGTTGCCCGCTGTCCCCGGCCCTCTTTGCCCTGGCCATGGAGCCGCTGGCTGTGGCCCTGCGGCGGGCATCGGGGGTGCGGGGGATCAGCGTGGGCCCTATAGTGGAAAAATTGGCTCTTTATGCGGATGACCTCATTCTCTTCCTTGCGGATCCTGGCCCCTCCCTTGCGGAGGCTTTACATGTTATGGCCTCCTTCGCTGATGTTTCTGGCCTGCGCACTAATTGGGATAAGTCTCTGGTACTGCCGATCGATGAAGGGGCTGTGGCCCTATGGGACCCGGCGTCCCCGCTTCGTTTGACCCGTGTGGTTAAATATTTGGGTATACATATTTCTCCGGACACCAGGGACTTTCTCAAACTTAATGTGCAGCCCAAGATACTTTGGTGTAAGCAACGGTTGCGGGCGTGGTCTCAGTTGCCCCTGTCCCTGATTGGCAGGATCAACTTGTTGAAAATGAAGGTTCTTCCGGTCCTCCTTTATACTCTTCGGCATTCCCCTGTCTGGATTCCGAAGTCCTATTTTGCCCAATTGGACTCTGTAATCTCCACCTTTTTGTGGTCTTCCCGACCTCCTCGATTTAACAAACGGATCCTCCGTCGGCCCAGGACCCAGGGGGGGCTTGCCTGCCCCGACTTTTACTCCTACTTTTTGGCTGCCATGCTCACCCATGCTCATAACTGGCTATTGTCGGACGACACCAACTCTTCGGTCATCCTCGAGGCGGCTCATGTGGGTTCCTACGAGTCCCTTCGTAATGCCCTGTACCGGGGCCTGAGGGCTCCCTATCCCCCTCTGACTCCAGCTATGCGAGTGGTGGTGCGGGTGTGGACCCAGCTGGTGGTTGCCCCGGAGAGGAAGTTGGCCCGCTGGTCTCCGGACACTCCGCTCTGGTTTAACCCCCACCTGGGAGAATTCCTCTCCATCCTGGACCCGGCCCTGTGGGCTGCTAGGGGCGTCAAGTCCCTGGTGGACATCAGCGTCGGCGGGACCCTGGCCACATTTGATGACCTGAAGGCTAAGTTTCAATTGCCTAACTCCTTCTTTTTCAGGTTCCTCCAACTCCGTCATGCCTACCGCGCGCAGTTCCCCACGCCTGTGGCTGGTCTAGAGCGCAGCGACTTTGAGTCTCAGTTATGGGACCCTGGTACGCGTCAGCCGCTCTCCACCATCTACAAGGCCTTGTTACCTTCGGTCGATGCTGGGCTGACGGGACTGCGGGCGGCGTGGAGCGCAGGGGAGGAGGGTCTGGACGATGAGGATTGGGAGGACATCTGGGATGGCTCGTTCCAGCCGCTCATAGCGACCAGGGACGTGCTGATCCAATTTAAAATTCTACACAGGATTTATTACACTCCTCACAAGCTGCACCGTATCTATCCTAGCGTCTCGGCCTCCTGCTGGAGATGCACATGCACTCCTGCAGATTTTTCGCACATTTTCTGGGACTGCCCGCAGATTGCCTCTTACTGGCTGGAGGTGACCCGTTTTGTGTCCAGTCTGACTTCCTTCTCGGTTCCGATGACGGTGGGGGTCTGTCTTCTTGGCCTGGTCGACCAGTTGGCGACGGCCAGGGCGACAAGGACCCTTATTGGAATATTACTGTTTTATGCCAGAAAGGCTATAGTCCTCAAGTGGAAGTCTCCCCATTCTCCGACCCTAGGCTTTTGGAAAGGGTTGGGTAATGCGGTGGTTCCGCTATACAAGGCGACCTATATCTCCAGGAATTGCCCTAAAAAATATGAAAAGGTCTGGCGAGCCTGGGTGGATTCTAAATCCACTGTCGACGAGCGAGACTCTGAGTCTGACACGGCTTAATCTCTGGTGGGACCTTGGGGAGAGAGAACAGAGACTAGGTGTTCCTGTATAAGTATTGGTTTATTTTGCTACTCTTGATTCCTGACTGAGGGTGCTGAGCAGTGTGGTTGCGGGTTGTTTTGGGTGGTTTTCTTGGGTTATGTTGTTGTCTGTTGGCCGGGGTATGCCCCCTTCTGCCTTGTCTTTTTATGTGTTTAAACTCACTAAACAGAATTTTCCAAAAAAAAAAAGTATCAAAAATCTACTGTCAGGATCACAGTAAGAGGCAGAAATATCAAACACAATTGTATTACGAATAATAGAGCATCTGAATTGTTGAAAGGACTTGTTAAAAAATTTGGGGTGATTTGCGGCGGCGAAATGCGTTTCCTGCAGTAGAATCACATCCGCGCCAAGGCGCTTATAGTGCTTGAAGGCCTTGTGTCTTTTGCTGGGGGAGTTGAAACCCTGAACGTTATGTGTGATAACTTTGAGCCCCATATTAAGTCATTAACCTATAGCATACTCTGCAGGAAGAGTGATTAAGAAAAGCCATATACCACATGTGTGATTGCATAACATTAATCTGGGAAAATTGAGGAGATAGGTGCCGGGGAACAAAAATTATATTGCACTGAGCAGCATTAAACTTTCCAGGACTAGGTCTGACCGAATAAGGACTTTTGAAAAAGAGTAGAGGCACTTGCAGCGTTGCATAGATCTGAACTAGTGACTTTTTATTTTCTGTAACTTTTGTAAAAAAGAAGCAATAATATAAAGAAAAAAACATAAGTGCAGGATGCAGGTGGGGGATGGGTAGGGAAAAAAGACCCATCCATAGAAACATGTACACATGGACAACAACGTCCAAAATCCATTTGTGGGGATCCGCAACCCGACCATCGATTTGCAAACGGCACCTCGAGGGCCGCTGCGCGGCTAGGTTGAGGAACATCGCAAACAGATGAGTGGGGACAAATTAGCGAAAGGGGAGGGAGAGGAGCATGAAAAATATCAGATTAAAAGCATGCCATACATAACATAACTCAAGACCTGCCATGGTGTATATACACCATAACAACCTGAAGCAAGTGGGTGCAGCCTCGTTTCACGAAGGTTAAATATGGTAGGCACAACCGTCACACCATGCCCACCCCACACTAAGCAGGGCGGCCATGCCGCGACGGGGGCCCACCCAAGAGCACCAGACACAACAATGCCCATGTAAGAGATCCTATAGTAAAACTATGGAGATCAGGGAGGATCCAGCCAAGAAAAAAAAAGTTAGTTAGAGGGGTCCCTGAAAGGGTTGCGCCATCTGCGTTGGTCTCGTCTAGTGGCAGGGGTAGACCAGATCGGAGAGGGTCTGGGAGTCACTTGCTGGCGAATCTCAGGCTCAGCGTCAATAAGGCCCAACTTTATGAGCAGTTCTTTGCCCTCTGCGACGTTGTAGACCACATACACTGAACCATTGTGGGGGACAGTGAGCTTAAAGGGAAAACCCCATCTATAGCGGATCCGAGCTGCTTGTAGAACTGAGGTAACTTCCTTCATCTTGCGGCGCTTATCCAAGGTGGCTTGGGAAATATCCGGGAAGATTTGGATCCTGTTACCTTCCAAAACAATATTAGGAGTATTTCTGGACGCCCGCAAAATGTCCTCCTTTACCAGGAAATCATTAAGGCACAGAACGACATCCCTAGGGGGCTTGTCAGGCGGGGGTTTGGGGCGCCACAAGTGAATGCTGATTCAGGCCTGTCAGGAAAAAGCTTAAGCACTGCAGGGGTGAGATCAGTAATGGATTCAGGTAAACCCCTGAGGGGCAGGTTATTCCTGCGATTCCTATTGTCCAAATCCTCCACTTGAGACTGAAGCAAGATATAGTTATCTGAAAGAAGTTCAAAGTTCTTCCTGAGGTCATTGTGAGCGATAGCAAGCTCATCATGTTTAGCCTCAAGCAGATCTGTGCGCCCTCCCAAAGCAGCAATCTCAGAGGTCAGTGTATTAGTGGATTTATGGATCTCTGTCTGAAATTTTTCTGCTAGCTTTTCATATATGGCTGCAAAGCCTGCATCGAGGTCTGCTTTGGTGATTCCCTGATTATACTCACGGTCCGCTGTGAGATCGGTGGATACGGCTGGGGCTGAAGCAGATTCCGCCAGCGGCGTGGGAGGTGACTGGGCGCCATCTTTGGACATCTTGGTAACCTCTTTAGTGCAGAGCAGGTAAGTTGTCAGGGAATGCTGTGGCGGGCGGCCCCGTTGCTTTTTTTTAGCTGAAGGCATGCACGGAGGGTTCCTACGGGGGTGCGGGGAAAAAAAAGTTGAAAAAAACGGTGATATAGCCCAGAGGAAGCGGTTTCTCTCTGTCCCCTCCGTCCTAGCTTCCGTCCAGCTTCGCGCCGCGCATGCGCCCATGGAGAGACCAACTTTTAAGGAGCACCTGCAGGGGCCTCCTACCAGATTGGCTCCTACATGTTCTTCCCCAGCCACTGGTGGACTAGTCCACTTTTTTAAAAGTGATTCCTCAAAAGGGTAACGTACATCAAAACGTTTGGGGACTACAAAGGGTAGTTTTGGTTGTTCCCATTCCTTACAGGAAAACCTGTCAAAATAAGGCACATAAGGAAACACCTTTGGAGTACAATGCGACAATGCGACTTATGCGTAGGTGTACCAAACTACACACCCAAATCCGTGGCTACATCAGCCGCATCCTCCATCTTTAAAGTATCACGCACAGCAGTGATAAGTGCGTCTACCAGTGGTTTTTCATTCGCTGCTGTGATCCTGAGGCTCCATAAGGAAAGGAAGACCTTGCAGTACAAAAACAATATTTTTGGCACCACTAAAGGATCCCCTCAAGGCTCAGGGTACCTATCAACAGGGACTCCCAAAGACTCACTCTACCGACTGGAGGAGCACTGAGAATTCAAACCCAGCATCATCATGGACGCTATCCCTGTTCATATGTCCCGGGCACAGGAAGAGGAAACTAAGGAGGAAGAGGAGGAACTTCGGCATCCCCACAAGGCTTCAGTTGTCTCCAGCATCTCTCAGACAAAGAGAAAATGGCCCCCGTGACATCATCTGGCTACACAAACATGGCGGCCAACCGGAGACCAGCCAGACTAAGGGAAAATGGTCACCATCAGCTACAAGCACTGAAGCATGCTGCCAGGATCTTTCCTGCACCCTCCTAAATGCTGCAACCTCTGTAAGGGGACCCCCCAAAGGAAGGACACACGTTTAGGGGAGACTCCGCTGTGCACCCTGCACAGGTCTCTGCACCTGGGACCCCCCTGCACTGGGACCCTTCGAGACTACCAGGGCGGGACACACACTATCCCAGGACCCTTACAGAGTGGGGATAGCGGGGGAGACCCAAGGGGGTGTCTGCTGCATTCTCTGCCCTGGGACCCCCATCAGACTCCAGGTCCAGACAAGGGGGAAAGGGAGTGGGGAAAGCCCAGCTTAGTGAGGGATTTAAGGATGGGAACCTGCAGGCAGGTCTGACCATCCCTGGAGGTTACCCACGTCCACCCCAAAGAAAACCACCAAAATGGGAGAGGGGGGACTGTACTCAACCTTACATGGTGCGAGTAACGCTCCAGACAGAACTCCTAGCCACTGAAGTGGGTGAGCTTTCGGCTAAGGGACCACTGCGACTTAGATCCAAGCCGCGTCGTATGCGACCCTGCGAGATTTTTAACTCGCGGGCCAGCCTCTGTCCGTGAGGCTATGTCACGGCCAACCTAGCGCGTAGCTGTGGTCTGCATGTGCTCGCTGGCTGGGGGGCCCACTGGATCTAGAGTATCCAGCCCAGCCCAGCAGTTGATTGTAGATCTCCCGAGAGAAAAACAAAAAAGATGTAAGGAAGGAGAAAATTGCTAGGACCAGAGATCCCAGCTGGGAGCCTAGGTCCCTACTCCTGACTAGACAGATTAAAACTGATTACCTAGAGCAGAGAGGGGGGTTATATACCAGCTCATGGCCCATGGGCGCAGCCAGGTGTTTTTTGTTCTGCCTAGTCCTACTCATGAAGGAGGCAGTATACCCACTAGTTATGATTTATGGATCGCTGTGTCCATCGATGAATGAAAGAGAAAATTGGATTTTTGTCTTACCGTAAAATCCTTTTCTCTGAAGTTCATTGATGGACGCAGTCTTCTGATCTTCATATCAATAGAGTTATGCTTCCCCCTACAGGAGTAGGATACTAGGCAGAAAAAGGTTCTGGCTATGCCTATGGGCAGTCCCAGGGGGTATACCCTCTCTATACCCTCTGCTATAGGATGTTAGTTTTGTATCAAAGCAGTGTCAGAGAAAACAACACCAACCAAACTCAAAATAAAGGGGCGGGTACTGCATCCGTCAATGAACTTCAGAGAAAATTATTTTACAGTAAGACAAAAATCCAATTTTCTCTATCGTTCATGGATGGACCCGAGCTCTGATCTTCATATTAGTAGGGATGTCCCAAAGCAGTGCCAAAAATGAGGGGTGGGAACAGCAGAAAAATAAGTCCCCAAGGCTCAACCAAAGCCAACCAGGCAACATAGGACTCATCAGAACAACAAGATGAGACCCACCTGAAAAAACACAAAAACCCTCAAGGGAGACTAAGAACCCCCTTAAACAGCAGCCTGCACAACTTTGAGGCCAAAAGAGGCATCTGCAGATGCCAGCACATCCACCTTATAAAATGTTGTCAAGGTATGAACAGATGACCAGGTAGCCGCCTTGCAAACCTGAAGCACAGATGCCTGATGGCGAAAAGCCCAGGAAGCATTAAGCGTCTTAACAGGGAAAGGAGGAACCTAACCCTTAATCGAATAAGCCTGCACCACTGTCTGATCCATCTGGAAATAGTAGCAGCAGATGCAGGCAGCCCTTTCCTAGGGCCATCCGTGAGTACAAAGATCGAATCTGATTTACGAAAAGACTCAGTAGTCGCCAAGTACACCCTGATTGCCCGAACCACATCAAGAGTATGCAGTGCAAATTCCTTAGGATGTTTCAGCTTAGGACACAAAGAGGGTAACATGATGTCCTAATTTAAGTGAAAACTGGACCCCACCTTCGGAAGGAAGGACGGATCCAGACGAAATACCACTTTATCCCTGTGAATCACCAGATAAGGAACACGACAGAACAATGCCGCCAGTTCCGACACCCTGTGCGCAGAACTAATAGCCACCAAGAAGGCCACCTTCTGGGATAAGGTAAGCAGGGGAATCTCCTGAATACTTTCAAAAGGAGGTTTCTGGTGAACTGACAGCACCAAATAAGGGGCCCAAGGTGGCAATGGAGGTCGCACCAGTGGTACCAAGTGTCGCGCCCCTTAGATAAAGTTACGCACCAGGGAAAGAGTGGCTAACGGCCTTTGTAAGAAAATTGCCAAGGCCGAGACCTGACCCTTGATAGTACTGAAGGCCAACTTTTGATCAACTCCCCGTTGAAGGAAAGCCAAGATCCGAGCCACCGAGTAAGAGTGAGGGGGAGCCCCAAGAGACTCACACCACGCAATATACGCCTTCCACGTACGATGATAGATCTTTCTAGAAGTCGTTTTCCTCACTTTAAGCAGAGTGGGAATCACTGAAGCAGACAAAATCCCCTTTCCTTCAGCACCTGACTTTCAACAGCCAAGCCATCAAAGCCAGAGACTGTAAAGCAGGATGGAAGATTACCTGAGACAATAAATCCTCCCTGAGAGGAAGTCTCCAAGGAGCGTCCGTGACTAGCCTGACCAGGTCAGCGTACCAGGCTTGGCGAGGCCAGTCCAGGACCAGACTCCTTGAGCAGACAACCTGCAGAGAACCCCTCCCCACCCGGATAGACTGGCATCCATGGTGACAATTGAGCAATATATAGGGAGGAAGGATTTCCCATGCTTGAGCATCGGGGACCGAAGCCACCAGATCAGGGACTCCCTGGTCACCTGGCTGAGCTGGATCTGATTGCCCAGGGAATTTGGATTCTTGTTCCGTTTGAGAAGGATTTCCTTCTAGAGGATCCTCGTGTGGAATTGAGTGAAAGGGACCACCCCGAAGGACGACACCATCTGTCCCAGAACTCTCATACAGGTCCGAAGGGATGACCATTTGCTCCTTACCACTAAGACCAGTTATAGGTGGAGGCGGTGACCACTTTTTGCATTATTGATATCTATATTGAGCCAGGCAACACACTGACACCTTTGCCGCCATTGTGCGATGTGCTGGGTGTTCAGTGTGACCCTGCGCCTTTAAGGAGGGGTGGGCTCCCTCTAGTCACCTGTCCTCCATCTATCCCATTAAATGCATGTGCTCTCATTGTAGAGACTCTTTTAATTGTAGAGTTAGGGACTGCAGATCACAGGGTGCCTTGTCGGAGCCTGCAGCTTTACGCATGTATTTGCAAATGTGTGCAACCAAACCCCTGTTTTTAATGCATACTGTTAGACAGGTCAATTTGGTTGGTCGCTGGCTGGTTGATAAGTTGTGACTGGAAATCTCTTCGTTTTTTTGATCTGCGTCAGCTCTTCCAGTGCTTCTTACCACTAAGACCAGCTATAGGTGGAGGCGGTGACCACTTTTTTTGCATTGTTGATATCTATATTGAGCCAGGCAACGCACTGACACCTTTGCCGCCATTGTGCAATGTGCTGGGTGTTCAGTGTGACCCTGCGCCTTTAAGGAGGGGTGGGCTCCCTCTAGTCATCTGTCCTCCAGCTATCCAATTAAATGCATGTGCTCTCATTGTAGAGACTCTTTAAATTGTAGAGTTAGGGACTGCAGATCACAGGGTGCCTTGTCGGGGCCTGCAGCTTTACGCATGTATTTTCAAATGTGTGCAACCAAACCCCTATTTTTAACCCATACTGTTAGACAGGTCAATTCGGTTGGTCGCTGGCTGGTTGGTAAGTTGTGACTGGAAATCTCTTCGTTTTTTAGATCTGCGTTCGCCCTTCCAGAGCTCCTTACCACTAAGACCTGTTATAGGTGGAGGCGGTGACCACTTTTTGCATAGGCTCTTGCATCAACCTGGTCCATTTTTCTGCTAGGCTCTTGCATCAATCTGGTGGTGATGGGTGGAATGCTTTTCCAACATGGGGGCTGCAGGTATGGCATGGATGGGGATGGAAGATTCGGTACACATTGCTGTATGTGCAAATATATTGTATATTTCTACGGTATTTTTTGTACTTTTGTTCTTGTTTTTTGTTCTGATTTTCAGTTTTTGTTTCATATTGTATTTGAAAAGATGGTAGCTCATTGCCTGTTGTACTTTTCAGAGTGATATTGTAATCCCTGATGAAGATACACACATAATAAATCTCGAAACGCGTTGGAACAATTTACCACTGGCTAGCAACTCAGCATGTACCACCAATTTTTTTTTTTTATGTATTCATGCAAATGATTCTATGTGATGTATATTTTTTCTGATACATTTTCTTGCACATTGAGGATTTTATAATGTTTTGACCAAATAAAATATAAAGAAATTTTCAGAATAGACCTTTTTGGCCTATTTGTATCAATACTGTTTTGATAGTTGCCATAAAGTCCCAACCAAAAGAGGGTTTCTTGTCTAGTACGGCGTAGTAACTTATCCCTCTCAGTCAATATTCGCGAGACAAGGGCAACCGTAAACACCGGTTTTAGTGCAGACCCCGCCAGGGAGTACATATTTCGGGCCACAGCCTTTGCTTTTTTATCCGCCGGATCATTAAAGGACAGGGAATCCTCCACTGGGATCATGGTAGCTTTATTCAGTCTTGAGAAAACCTTTGCCGCTCTAGATGGCTTGTGAGTGCCAAACATAACCTGCGCTACAGTCGCAGCTGCGTCCTCCATATTTAGGGTCTCGCGCACAGACACAACCAGTGCGTCCACCAGCGCCTTTTTTTGCTCGGTAGTGGAGATGGAAATGTCAACCTCACTGTAAGAGGAGACAGGGCGCGGGGTAGCAGACCTGGCAGGGAGGCCCGCGTCTGTGGTGGCTGAGTCAGACTCTGAATCTGAGACATCAAATGAGGCAGGGGTAGGCGGAGGGCATTTTTTAGCACCTAACTCTTTAAAGGCCACCTCCACCTGGGGCACAAATGATTCCAGGACCACCAAAAGTGCATCTATTGACAGCTGGGATCCGGAGGGTCCTGTGGCCTCCTTGAGGCGGTCAGGTGGGGGCACATGTTCTGCAGGGTGCATGTTGCACCAGGGGAACCCGTCAGCGGGAAGTTTTTTAAAAACGTCCCACTGCGCTACAGCGCCCCCAAGAGGTAAGGCAGCGCGTACTGAAGGAAAAATGCAAGAAATGTTGGACCCGGCGCTACCACTTTAAAATAGTATTTGTGCAAATATGTGCTATAAAAGTGCATGTGTTGCAATAAACAAAGTGAAAAGTGCTACGTGCCGTTTAAAACCATCAATAGGTATTAACCTGGGCTGTGCACAGTGTACCACATTAAAATGTCATATATCATATATTTATACAAAGTGCCAAGTGCTGATAATACCAAGTGCCAAGTGTTGTGATCCGTGCTAAAACAATATATGGCGCCGGCGGATGGTCCACCAAAAAGCACCGCTGCTTACCGCACTCTTAAGCCTTTGACTCAACACTTCTTGGTCACTACAACAAAGAATAAACCTCCATTGCGTAGCATTTGTTGTGTAAAGCGAAAATATTTAGCATCCACTCACAGTTTGGGGAGTTCACTGTCAGCTTGAATGGTGTTCGCCGGGTCGCTTCCGCGTTCCACTGGCTCAAACCACCATTACCGGAAGTGACGTATTGACGTACACAAGCCACACCCTACGCGTTTCATCATACGACGTCATCTGGAGCGTGCCATCTCTCACTACTCCCGGTCTTTATAGGCAGCGCGTACTGAAGACCCCCAGCAGAGAGAGAGAGAGACCCCCCAGACTCACCATCCTACACCAAAGATGCACCAGGAGGCCCAGAACGTTTGCACAGCATATGTCAGCAGCAATCTCGATCCAGAAAGAAAGATCTGGAGATCAGCACCAGGGTATAGGGAGTGGCTCCACCCACAAAACACCTCCAGGAACTTCTATTTAGTGATTCCTATTAGAAATCCACTGAAAAATGGCACCGGGTGTACCAAGATGGCCGCCACTTCATGCAGAGCACATGGGCTACAAGAAAATGGCAGCCCCGGGCGGCCTGCAGAGCTACTGACGCCCTCGTGGGGACCCTCAAACCTCCTGAATGGGATCGATTGGAAGGTGGGCCCTGCAATGACAGGTAGAAATCCCCCCCCCCCCCGCACAATAGTTTGTCCGTCGCCGGCGGCGCACCCACCCTCTGCCCCCACCTGCGGCCTGAAGCTCGGACTCAGCCCCCAATATCCATCTCAATATCCCCAGTAGTGAGGGGGGCAGGTAGGTGGGGGGAGCATGACAGGACAGAGGGGAACCTGGGATATTGAGGGTCAGACCGTCCCAGGAAGGGGCCCGTGTCCACCCCAAAATCCGCCAGGGGAAGAGGAGGGAACATTTACTCACCATACCAGGAACAGGTGGGAGCCATCTCCTGACAGAATCCCTCTCCCCCGAAGTGGGGGGGCTGTTGGCCAAAAAGGAACGCTGTGACTCCGGCCCAGACTCGTGGGGCCAGTCCCCAGCCAGTGGGACTATGTTGCAGATAACCCAGCGCAGAGCTAAGGTCTGCACGCTCTCGTTGGCTGGCAGGGGTGACCACTGGATCTATATATCCAGCCCGTAGCCCAGATCCAGCATAGTTGCTTGTAGATCTCACAGGAAAAAAATCCGGAGAAAAAGCTAACTAGAAAAAACTATCTAAAAAAAACTTTGCCAGGACCAGAGATCCCAGCAAGGAACTAGGTCCTTACTCCTGACAAGGCAGAATAAAACTGACATCCTATAGTAGGGAGAGAGAGGGTATAGCCCCTGGGACTGCCCATAGGCGTAGCCAGAACTTTTTTTTGCCTAGTGTTCTACTCCTGTAGGGGGCAGCATAACCCTACTGATATGAAGATCAGAAGACTGATCAGAATCCTCTGACAGACGCAGCTCTGGAAGTTTCTTCACTAATGGGTTATGTGCACCCTCTTCAGGAGTAACTAGGCAGTGAAAGCTTTCACTAGGCATGCCTTTAGGGGCCGTCCTATCCACAAGACCCCAGACACACCTGCTCATAGAATCAGTTTTGTAGCAAAGCAGTGAAGGAGAACACAACCAGCCCCAACATAGAGGGGAGCTGCGTCTGTCAGAGGACTCAGAGAAAATAATTTTACAGTAGGTTCTTACAAAAAATTAAATTTTCTCTTACGTCCTCTGACAGACGTAGCTCTGGAAGTTTCTTCACTAATGGGACATCCCACAGCAGTGTAGGCATGAGGGGTGGGAAGAACGCAACCAACAACTGTTATCATTTCAACAAGGCTAAAAAACGTAGCCAACAGGGCAACAGAAGCTCAACCAACATCAACAGGAGCTTACCCCAAAACAAAAATTCACCCCTGAAAGAGAACACTCAGTCTCTTTAGCAAACAGCAGCCTGCAAAAAAACATGCGGCCAAAGGAAGCATCCGAGGATGCCAGCAAATCAAACTTGTAGAATTTTGTAAAAGTGTGTACAGACGACCAGGTCGCTGCTGTACACACCTGAGCCAAAGAGGCCTGATGGCAAAAAGCCCAAGTGGCACTCAGCGCTCTAGAAGAATGCACCCTTACAGGGAAAGGAGGAACCTGACCCTTTAGTGAATAGGCCTGAACCATAGGCTGTCTAATCCATTTGGATATGGTTGCAGCAGACACCGCCGAAAACCTTTACGAAATCCTTTTGGAAGGACAAACAGAGAATCAGACTTGCAAAAAGAATCTGCGGCCAACAGGTAAACCCTAATCGCCTAAACCACATCCAGCAAATGCAAGGCAACTTTCTTTGTGATGTTTGGGCTTCGCACATAGCGAAGGCCACACAATATCTTCATTGAGGTGGAGAGCCGACACCACCTTAGGTAGAAAAGCTAGGTTAGGTTGCAGAACAACTTTGTCCCTATGAACGACCAGATAAGGCGAACGGCAGGACAGAGCCGCCAAGTCAGACACCCTGCGAGCAGAGGTGACAGCCACCAGAAAGGCAACTTTCTGAGACAACAAGGGCAGAGAAATTATTCTGATATTTTCAAAAGGAGGTTGTTGTAGAACGGACAAAACAAATCAAGATCCCACGGAGGTAAAGGGGATCTCCTCGGCGTAGCCAGATGATGCACCCCCTATATAAAGGTGCGAATCAATGAACTAGTCCCCAAGGGATGCTGGAAGTAAATGGCCATGGGCCGACACCTGACCTTTCATCGTGCCCAATGTTAAAACCTTTGCTCCACACCTTTCTGCAGGAAAGCTAAGACTCCCGCCACCGAAAGGGGGCGAGGATGCAACCCTAGTGACTCACACCAGGCAATAGACATCTTCCAAGTACGATGAGAAACATCCCGGAAGTCGCCTTCCTATCTCTCAACAAGGTAGGAATCACAGAAGTATAGAGACCTCTGTCCCTCAATACCTGGCCCTCAACAGCCACGCCATTAAAGCCAGCGACCGTAAAGCATACATGAAGATCTGCCCTTGAGACAGCAGATCCTCTCTGAGGCAGCAACTAGGGAGGTTCGACACATAGGAGGCAAAACACCTCCGGATGCAGCGACCATTCCCCCTGATCTAGGGACCGACAACTCAGGTTGTCCGCTTGCCATTTCTCCACTCCTGGAATGTGAACAGTGGAGAGAGCTAGAAAGTTTGCCTCGGCTCAAGACAAAAACACGGCCACTTCCTTGGCCGCCCGGGCACCGCTGGTGCCCCCTTGGTGATCGATGTAAGCCACAGCCGTGGCATTGTCGGATTGCACCCGAACCAGGAGACAGTGGAGTCGAGACGTCCAATGGAGCAGGCAGAGTTTGATCACCCTGAGCTCTAGAACATTTATTGGTAAGGAGGATTCCTCCGTCGACCACAGACCTTGGGCACAAAGTGTGTCCAGCAACCTATTCGAGCCCATCAGGCTGGCATCCGTTGTGACCATCGTCCACAACAGCGGCAAGAATGACTTGCCTTGGCACAGAGCAGGCGACAGAAGCCACCACGATAGCTCTGACCTCGTGAGACGGCTAGACATATCATGCTGTCGAAAGACCGTGGATCCTTGTTCCATTTGCAAGGATCTCCGCTGTAGAGGGCTTGAGTGAAACTGGGCAAACAGGACCGACTCGAATGCCGACACCATCAGCCCCAGAGACCTCATGTAGGTCAGCAGGGAGGAGAGGTCGTTGTCCATAAGGAACCTGATCTCGCCCTGCAAAGTCTGAGGTTTTTTCCACTGGGAGAAAAACCTTTGCTTGAGCGGAGTCCAAGACCATGCCCAGATAATTCAGACGTACTGTCGGGGTCAGTGCAGACTTCTGGAAGTTGATGGTCCACCCGAACTCCTGGAGCGTCTGAACTGTGACTGTCAGATCGCCCAACAGAGTGGCACACGAGCTCGCCCTGAACAGGAGATCGTCCAGCTAACCGAGGACCGCAATCTCCACCTTTGCGCAGCAAAGCTAATACCGGGGCCAAAACCTTGGTAAAGACCCTCATAAACAGGGATGTGCAAATAAGCATCCTTTAAATTGAGGGAGGCCACAAAATGTCCTTGGAGTAAAGACGCCACCACCAACTGGACGAATTCCATCCAAAACTTCTGCACCCGCACGAGACGGTTTAGCGACTTGAGGTCCAGAATTGGACACATCTTGCCCTCCTTCCTGGGCACTGTGAACAGGTTTGAGTAAAAAAAAAACCTTGAAACCTGTCCCGCCGAGGAACCAGGATATGCTGGGCAAGAACAATTCCATTTGTCTAACCGGGACATGCTGGGCGAGAACAATTCCATTTGTCTAGAATCAGAGACGTCCAGGGTTCACAAAAGTAATGCAGACATCCCCCCACCCCTGAACCGGGTGAGGGTGTCTCTCCATGCAGAGGAGGAGTTTTCCTCGCACCGGACTGACGGGCCTTGGTCTCACCCGACCAAGTGTTCTCCGGAGGCTCTGAACGGTTTGCCTTTTTCCTGTGCCCCAGAGGCATGAAAAAAGCCCCCGGTGAGCCTGGAAAGAAGGTCCCCGCATACTGCGAGGTGCTTTACCTTTGCAAAATGGGGGAGAAGAGTACTCTTACCCCCAGTTAGACCCTTGAGTAGCACATCCAAGGAGTCACCAAAAAGGCGTTCACCCAAAAAAGGGGAAAATCAGACACGGCCTTCTTAGAAGCCTGGTCCGTCCATCAGCTCTTCAGCCACACCATGCGGCATATGGCGATCCACACTGCAGACAACCTGGCGACCAGAGGAGCCTCGTCCATGGCCGCATAACACAGGTACACCATGTCCTGGGTCACCTGACCCGTGAGCTCAAGGAGATTTGGAGGGACTGGCGCAGCCAGCAAGTTGCTCCTAAGTTCCTTGATCCATTGTGTAACTGTCTGAGAACTAGGACGGAGGCGAACACAGGTTTAAGAATCGAACCCGCCAACAAGTCCAGGTGGCGTGAAAGTGATTCCATGCGCCTGTCCACCGGGTCCTTAAACCCCAGGGATTCTTCCACGTGCACCACAGTGAAGTTGTTCAACCTGGAAACAGTGTGATCCCCCTTAGGGGACACTGTCCGGCGATTGGAAACTGAATCTGCAAAAGGATAACAGCGCTGAAAGCGCTTGGGCACCGCCAGCGTGTGCTTAATGCGCCGCCATTACTCATTCCCGATATTGTGAAAATCCTCGGGACAAGGAAAAAAACCTGACCCGACTTCTGGGCTTTGCGGGAGCCAAAAACAACCCGCTGTCCTGACTGCATAGGCTCATCATCTATATGTAACGTCTCCCTTACTAATTGAATCAGTGCTTCCATCAAAGCGCGTTCTCACGCCGCAGCTGAGGAGGACTCATCCTCCTCGCCTTTCAACTGTGAGGACAGGGATCCCTTAGGGAGGGCAGTGTCCGTGACAACCACATCATGCTCTGATCAGAGTACTGAGGGAACATTGGCTTCTTTTTTTGCATAGCAACTTGTTTTATCACAAGCTCCAGTTTTAGACGCCAGAGTTTCTGCTACTGCTGACAGACATGAGGGATGGTGATCTGGAAGTTCTGGCATGTGCACATGTAAACTCTGAGAGGGGAATTCATGTCCTGGGACTCCATGCACAGATTGCAAGAAAAAGACGTACTGTACCTTTAAATCACTGCCGCGGGATGTACCGCTGTAGCGCGCTATACTGCTCTGCCACTGGAGTCCCCTATTAAGGTTGCAAGAGCAACATATGTCAGAGGAAAAACGACTTTATATTTTACTCCCTGGAGCAGCAGCGCTGTTACTGTATTCAGCTTGCAGAGAACGCTGGACAGGAAGTGACCAAAAAAAAACACTAGAGGCCGAGCAGTGTCTGTGAACACACAGGCTAACACAAAATGGTGCCTAATGTTACAGTATAGGAAGCTCAGGGAAAATGGCTGCCGCCCATACAGCGCGGTTGCCCACACTTAAAATGGTTCCTGAAAATGGCGCCAAACACTCAGGAAGACAAAGAAAATGGCTGCTGCCCTTACATAGATGCAGCTTGATGCCCACACTTAAAATGGCGGCTGAAAACGGCGCCAGCGGTCAGGAGCCTAGGTAATGAGGCTTCCACGAGGACCCACTACAGGGGAACCCCCCCCCAGGACAAGGTAACATTGTCACACCCCTTCCCCCAGGCGTTAGTCGCCGCTATAGTGCCCCAAGCGGGAGCAGGGAGGGCAGGACCTGTCCTGTCAGGCCAGGGGGATATTTTAGGAAACACAGCCCTTTTATCCCCAGGAGTGGGCCCACAGCTCCCCCACAGGCGTCTGTCCCAGGGACACGGGGGGCTTGCATCACTCACCATACCATGGACCGTGGGGCTCCACTCCGATACAGCTCACCTCCCACCCTGAGTGAAAGTGCTGCCAGCCTAGAGGGGTACGGTGCAACTCAGGGCGTTCCAGGTTGAGGTGTCCCGGCGAAAGCATCTGTTCGCAGGCTCGTCCCCATCCGTCGGGGCTCTGTCGTGGCGAGCCCTGGGTGGACCACAACCTGCTCACGCTCGTTGGCCAGGCTGGGAGACCGTAAGGATCTAGATTATCCAGTGCGAAACCTCAGCCCAGCTGTCACTTGTAGTTCACCAGGAGGATCCCCCTGACACTAGCTAGCGATAGTGAGTAAAGAAATATAAACAAACATTTCTTAAAAGAAAAGAAAAACTGAGACCAGAGTCCCAGTAGGGAACCTAGGTCCTACTCCTAAGCTAGGCAGCAAGAAACTGATTCTATGAGCAGGTATGTCTGGGGTCATGTGGATAGGACAGCCCCTAAAGACATGCCTAGTGAAAGCTTTCACTGCCTAGCTACTCCTGAAGAGGGTGCACATAACCCATTAGTGAAGAAACTTCCAGAGTTGCGTCTGTCAGAGGACGTAAGAGAAATATGGTTTTTAACTTGTAAGCAACAAGTGTCTGAAAAAGACTTGGTCTTTAAGAGGTTAAACTGACCTCATTTACAGATGGAAGTTCACTCCTTTGATCTAAAAGAAGGAAATGATACATTGTAAAACATTGTGTTTATAGTTATGCAACATTAGCAATGTTGATAAACATTTGCCAGAGGCTCTTTTTTTTTCTTGACAGCTGTCAGTGAGCAGAAAACAGATCTGCTCTGCGTGAATCGAGGAAAACTGAATTTTTGTAAAATCTTATCGTAAAATTCCTTTCTCTGAGTCCTCCAACAGTCGACGCCAACTCATACAGTCTTCACCAATGGGTATTGACTTCCTCTCCACAGGAGTAGCTAGGCATAAGACTTGTTAAAAACAAAAGCATTTTACAAAGACACACCCATGGGGGCTGTCCCACTGGCCAATACCCCCCTGCAATAAGCCATCCCAACTCAGTTTGGTAGCATAACAGTAAGTGTACAAGAAAATCCCAAAAGAGGGGCGGGGGCTGCGACTGTCGGAGGACGGTAAGATTTTACAAAAATTCAGTTTTCTCTTACGTCCTCCGACAGTCGCCGCCCACTCATACAGTCTTCACCAATGGGATGTCCCAAAGCAGTGTAGACATGAGGGGTGGGAGACGCAACCGTAGAAAAGGCAAGGCAGTACCCAGATCAGAGAAAGGAACCTTACACGAACAGTAAGAGAACCTTCTGGGCAACAGAAAAAGGCTCAACAGGAGCAACAACCCAGGAAAGCAAATAACCCAGGGGATAAACAACCCCAACAGCCAGGGACCCACAAAAAAAACAGGTTCCCCTACGGCACTGCTGCACGGAGAACTTTGCAGCCAAAGGAGGCATCAGCTGATGCCAGAACATCAATCTTATAGAATTTGGAAAAGGAGTGCACCGACGACCAAGTCGCAGCCTTGCACACCTGGGGCACCGAAACCTGATGCCGGTAGGCCCAGAACGTACTCATCGATCTGGTAGAGTGCGCCTTAACAGGGAAGGGTGGAACCCATTCCTTCAAAGCATAGGCCTGAACAATTGTCTGTCTGATCCATTTGGCAATGGTCGCCGCAGATGCAGCCATGCCCTTCCGAGGTCCCTCAGGAAGGACAAAGAGAGAATCCGATTTTCGAAAGGATTCAGTGGACAACAGGTAAACCCTGATCGCCCTGACAACATCCAAGAAATGCATTGCAACCTCCTTAGGATGCTTAGGCTTCGCACAGAGAGAAGGCAAAACAATGTCCTCATTAAGGTGAAAATGAGACACCACCTTAGGGAGAAAGTGATCGCCACTAGAAAGGCAACCTTCTTAGATAGTAGAGGCAACGATATCTCCCGGATGTTTTCAAAGGGAGGACGCTGTAACACGGACAGAACCAAGTTCAAGTCCCATGGAGGTAAAGGCGCCATCCGGGGAGGGGCCAAGTGGCGCACACCTTGAATGAAGGTGCGAATTAAAGAATGAGACGCCACAGGGCATTGAAAAAGAACAGCCAGTGCCGATACCTGGCCCTTAATCGTGGCCAGCGCAAGGTGCTGGTCCACACCAGACTGGAGGAAAGCCAACACTCTCGCCACCGAGTATGAATGAGGAGAAAAGCCCCTGGACTCACACCAGGCAAAATAAGCTTTCCAGGTAGGGTAATAAATCTTACCAGACGAGGCTTTTCTAGCCTTGATTAAAGTAGGAATGACCTCTGAGGAGAGACCCCTGTCTCTCAGGACCTGGCTTTCAACAGCCATGCCGTTAAAGCCAGCGACTGTAAAGCAGGATGGAAGATCGTCCCGCAGCGGGAGCCGCCAAGGAGACTCGACGGCTAGGTGAACGATGTCCTCGTACCAGGACCGACAGTTTGATCGCTCTCAATTCCAATATGTTGATCGGAAGGGAGGACTCCTCCTCCGACCAAGTGCCCTGGGCAGACAAGTTGCCCAGGACTCCACCCCAGCCCGACAGGCTGGCATCCGTGGTAATCACTGTCCACAGTAACGGTCGGAAGGATTTCCCTTCCGACACAGCTGGGGACTGAAGCCACCACAGAAGATCCATTCTGGTCTGGCGACTCAACGAGACACTCAGATCCAAGGACTGAGGCAGTCTGTCCCACCTGGCCAGGATCTCCGCTTGGAGAGACTGCGTGTGAAACTGAGCAAATGGTATCGCCTCGAAGGCTGACACCATCAACCCCAGGGACCGCATACATGTCCTGAGTGAGGAGACTTCGTTGTCCCTGAGGGACCTGATCTTGTTCTGTAGGGTCCGGAGCTTGTCCTCCGACAGAAACACCTTCGCTTGAGCAGAGTCCAGAACCTTTCCCAAATAGGGAAGACGAACTGAAGGAGACAAAGTCGACTTCTGAACGTTGATGGTCCAACCGAACTCCTGGAGCGTCTGTACCGTAGTCGACAGATCGCGCAACAGGCTCTGACTGGCACTCAATCTTAACAGGAGATCGTCCAGATAACTCAAGACCGCAATGCCCTGTGCCCGCAACAGGCCCAGAACAGGTGCCAGCACTTTGGTAAAGACCCTTGGAGCCGAAGCGAGACCGAAAGGTAACGCTACGAACTGATAGTGGTCCTCCGCTATGGCGAATCGGAGATACCTCTGATGACCCTCGAAAATGGGGATGTGCAGGTACGCATCCTTCAGGCCGATAGAGGCCAGGAATTCCCCTAGCGAAGAGATTCCATACGGAACTTTCAAACTCGCACGAAGCGGTTCAGAGCTTGCAAGTCCAGGATTGGACGTACCTTGCCCTCCTTTCTGGGCACAGTGAACAGATTCGAGTAAAACCCCCAAAACCTGTCCCAATGAGGCACCGGGACAATCACCCCCTGGGCAAGGAGGTCCTGCACTGCTCAATACAGGTCTCGTAAACGCTCTGGGGTGAAATGAAGATTTGAGGGAAAGAATCTGTCCGCCGGCCGCGAAAGGAATTCGATCTTGTATCCTGATCGAATGATTTCCTGAACCCACCTGTCCGGAATTCAGAGCAGCCAAGGTTGGAGGAAAACGTCCCCCCACCCCTGAAACGGGTGAGGGCGTCCCTTCAGGCAGAGGCGGACTGAGCCGCCGCACCGGCGTGGCCGGTCTTTTGCTTGCCCGCCCAGGGCTTTCTCTGGCCACCTTGGCCCTTGAAAGGTTTGCCCTTGTTCTGTGCCTTGAAGGGATGAGCCTGATTGGGTTTAAAGGCGGGACCCCGCTTACCGCGAAAAGGCTTGTTCTTCGGATTTTGGGGCAACAAAGTGCTCTTGCCCCCAGTGACTCCTTTAACCTTCCTAGCGGTATTCCCAAGTGTGACTCGGGGTAAGATTTTAGTGCCAAACGCGGTAACCCCGAGTCACACTCGGGGTAGCGCTAGGAAGAGCTAGGAAGATCGCTGGATGCTGGAGGAGGTTTTACTTACCTTTTCTCCGGGATCCAGCGAAGACTGCGAGCGGTATGCGGCGGCGGAGCTCTCTCCCGATCGTCTGCGAGCCCCGGCTTCCGTCTCCGGTGACGTGACGTCTGCCGGGGGGTGGAACCGGCGGCAAATTCAAAAGTAAAATGCACCAAACACACTGATACCGTTCAAAATAAAATAAAATCACATTACATTGCCCCCCAGTGCCCTTTCCTGCAGTTTTACTGTACTTTTTATGTAAATATATGTATATATATGTATATATATATATATATATATACATATATATATATATATACAGTATATATATATATATATACACATATACATATATATATATATATATATATATATATACACACACACATATATATATATATATATATATATACATATATACATATATATATACACGTAATTCTTGTGAATGAGCAGCCCAAACCAACTGTATACATTATATATATATATATATATACGTATATATATATATATATATATATATATATAATATATATATATAATATATGTATACATAATATATGTATACATACATATATATATATATATATATAATATATATAATAAATGTATACAGTTGGTTTGGACTGCTCATTCACAAGAATTACATGCAAAATAATGGTACCGCTTTCAGCACCTAAAATCCAAAAGAATCATACCGCCAGGGAGGTTAACCAAAGTATCTAAGGCCTCACCAAAAAGGCGAGACCCTGCATAAGGAAAATCAGCCACCGTTTTCCGTGATGTCTGGTCAGCCAACCAGCTCTTCAACCAGATCAGTCGACGGTTAAGTATCACGACACTAGACAGGCGTGCAGCCAAAGGGGCCTCATTCAAGGCTGCATCGCACAAATACATGACCTTTGATGAATTTGGTCCACCGTCTCCAGCGTAGCAGGGGGGGCAGAATCCATCACGAGAGTGCGTCTAAGCACCTTAGTCCACTCCGCCGCCACCTGAGCCACTATGACAGAGGCGAAAATAGGTTTTAGCATGGAACCTGCCACCATGTAAGCATGGCGGGCAAGAGACTCCAACCTCCTGTCCGTAGGGTATCTTCAGTGGGAACCAGGGTAGCCTTGTTTAACATGGCCACAGTGTGATCCACCTGGGGAGCCACACACCAGCGCAAATCCGTAGAAGACGCAAAGGGGTAAAGCAGTTGAAACCGTTTTGGCACCGTGAAAGGGCGGTTCAAACTGTGCCATTGTTCATTCACCGTGTGATGAAACTCAGCGGGGCAGGGAAAAACCTGCGCCGACTTTCGGGTCCTATGTGTACCAAAAGAGGACACAACGCCCGGAGGAATTGGCTCATCCTCCAAATGTAGTGTTTCATTAACAGAAGAAATTAACGCATCCATAGCTGCGTATTCTTCAGGCGACCCAGGGGAAGAATCATCTACCCTCTCCACCTCCGCCTCCCCCTCAGACCCTAGCGGGTCCTGAGAAGAGCGAGACCCTGAAAAGGGCACGCCACCCACAGAAACCACATCACCTTCTGAATCAGAAGAGAAAGAGATCCTAGGCCTTTTCCTAGCAGCCCGTTCAGCCATCAGCACCTCCATGTTGGACACTAAAGTTGCCACCACAGCGGCCAAATTAGTCAGGGCGGGGGATTCAGCAGAACTGGGGTCCCCCCCCCAAGGCTGGAGGGAATTTGCTGTCCTGAGATTCCATTGCAGAAAAACAATTTTGCCAAGGTACTGGCCCTTTAAGAGCGCTGCGGACCCCGCAGCCCACCGTTAAATAGACTGTGTACACAGACCCCCCGCAGGGACAAAACTGAGCCAGAAAGGATAAAACAGAGGAAAATGGAAAGGACAGTCTGCAGAGCCCCACAGAGTGTTACCACACAGATCGCTGCTCCAGAGGAAAAGGAAGTGAGGTCGCCAGAGACTGAACTATATGCTGCAGGCTAAGGGAAAATGGCTACCCATAGGAAGTAATGGGAGGCTTCGGCAAGATGGCCGCCGACATGTGCACAGAACGATCTGTTGCCACACACAAGATGGCGCCGGTGGGCGCCAAAACCACTACATAGAAGCTGTGTAAAAAGCTTATAGTGAAGCCAGACATGCCCACACCTAAAATGGCGGACCGCGCGGTTTTTACCCCGCAGCGGCCGCCGCACACACAGTCTGCACATCCAAACACCGAAGTGACACAGGAGAGGGGCCCCAAACACACACAGCGCCAGCAGTGCAAATAAAAAAGACCCCTGCAGGGATCGCATCAGGGAGCCCCACAAACGCACAGACATGAGGGAACACCACAGCACACAGGACTGCCACCCCAGACAGAGGCCCCACACAGAGAGTACTTACCTGTACAGGATGGCGTGGGGTGCCTCTCATTAAACGGAAAACCGCTGCCCTCAGATGGCAGGGAATGCCGTCAGCCAAAACGCAGGACACTGCAGCATGCGAATAAACCGTAGATGTGTCCAGTGAGGTAGCCACCTCACAGGCTGCATCCCTGCGAACAGGGATGGGTCATTCGTAAAGCCAGGGCGAACACATGGCTGAACGCTCAATGGCGGGCTGGGGATCCATCTGACCCTCTGCCCTGGAGAACCAGGGCGACCAGTCCGATTCCCAGCTCTGCAAAATCCATCTTCGTCCGAAGATCCGACTAAACTAAAGCTGACAAAATCAATAGCTAGTAAAGCAAAGAAAAAAATGACATTCTTGCAAATAAAAATCATAAAAAAAAAAAAAAGATTTGAAGGCTGAGACTGTAGCCCCAGCACAGGGAAGCCTATCTACTCCTAACGCTAGGCAGAAGACAAACTGAATTGGGATGGCTTATTGCAGGGGGGTATTGACCAGTAGGACAACCCCCATGGGTGTGTCTATGTAAAATGCTTTTGTTTTTAACAAGTCTTATGCCTAGCTACTTCTGTGGAGAGGAAGTCAATACCCATTGGTGAAGACTGTATGAGTGGGCGGCGACTGTCGGAGGACGTAAGAGAAATATCATTTTAAAGTGGTTGTAAACCCACTTTAATGACTTTTACCTATAGGTAAGCCTATATTAAGGCTTACCTATAAGTGCTGTAAATATCTCCTAAACTTGCACCGTTTAGGACATATTTACAGTGCATGCAGCCGATGACATCATCGGCGCATGCACTTTGAAGAAACGGCTGCCCGTGCATTGTTATGTCTTGGACTCGGATATAATCAACAGCAACTGCTTTTCTAGCTCCCTGACCCCACTAGAACATATATGCTTGGCTGGAACTAGGATGGAAAAGCCAGTATCGCTAGCTTACTCTTGGTTGCGATCGACAGGCTTCAGGGAACCAAACAAATATAAACTAATGTGGGAGAAAGCACTAAACACCTCATTTAACGATGAGCAATGGCTGAAAACATGTCCTTTTGCGCATAAGTGCTCTATCAGCACTAAATTGCAGGAAAACTTCTTCAAATTACTGACTCACTAGTATAATACTCCAGATAAATTGCACAGCTGGTTCCCGGAATGTCTCTGATCTCTGCTGGCATTGTAAAAAAGAAAAAGGCACCTTGTTGCACATCTGGTTGGACTGTCCATTTATACAAACCTTCTGGCATGACGTTAGGGGGACGATTGTTCAAATCACGGAAACAACAATTTCCCTAACTACAGAATGCTGCTTGTTACATATATCTAACTGTACTATGAGAAAATATAAGCGATCTTTGACACGGCACCTGCTCACAGTGGCCAAGTCAATTATCCCTAGACTATGGAAGTCCACACGCACCCCCCACACGTACTGATTGGCTCAAGATGGTGAATCACCTCTTTGCCCTGGAAGAAACTAGAGCTATAGCTAATAAATGCACAGACAAATTCAACAATACATGGGAGTCATGGACAGTATTTAGATACTCAAACTCCTTTAGGAGTTTTTTCCCATCTTAGGTTTTAACAGGTGGACGTGTCCAGGCATCCTAATGTGACCTCCGCTCCGCTACATCTTAACATTGGTAAGTCGCCAACGCTTTGCCATCACAATATTACTTCTTTTCTTTCTCAATATGTGTGTAATTCTATTTACTATCTTTTACAAATCTATTTTTTTTTTTTCTTCTTTCTTTCTCATTACGAAAAATTTTACCTTTGCTCGCTTTCCGTTACTATAATAGAACAACTGTTGTGACAATCTTTCTGTTACTTTTTGACTGCAAATTTCGTATCACGAGTTGAATCTGTTATGACCATTCTATACTGGCCTATGTTTGTTACTTGATCTTGTGCAATTACTTTATATTGAGCAAAACTGTTTTTTTTTTTAATTTCTGTCTATGCCTTTTATTTGAATAAAAATTTTATTGATAAAAAAAAAAAACGTGGCAAGTGACAAGCTGCATCTGGTGGCAGGTCACATGGCAAGTGACAAGCTGCATCTGCCGGCAGGCAACGTGGCAAGTGACAAGCTGCATCTGCCGACAGGCAACGTGGCAAGTGACAAGCTGCATCTGAAGGCAGGCAACGTGGCAAGTGACAAGCTGCCTGTGGTGGCAGGCAACGTGGCAAGTGAAAAGCTGCATCTGGTGGCAGGCAATGTGGCAAGTGACAAGCTGCATATGGTGGCAGGCAATGTGGCAAGTGACAAGTTGTATTTGGTGGCAGGCAACGTGGCAAGTAACAAGCGGCGTCTGGTGACAGGCGGCGGTGGCAAGTGACAAGCTGCAACTGATAGCAGGCAACGTGGCAAGTGACAAGCTGCATCTGGTGACAGGCGTCGTGAGAAATGACAAGCTGCATCTGCCGGCAGCCAACTTAGCAAAAGACAAGCTGCATCTGGTGGCAGGCGACGTGGCAAGTGACAAGCTGCATCTGGTGACAGGCGACGGTGGTAAGTGACAAGCTGTATCTGTTGGCAGGCGACATGGCAAGTGACCAGCTGTATTTGGTGGCAAGCGACGTGGCAAGTGGCAAGCTGCGTCTGGTGACAGGCAACATGGCAGATGACAAGCTGCATCCAGTAGCAGGCGACGTGGCAAGTGACAAGCTGCATCTGCCGGCAGGCAACGTGGCAAGTGACAAGCTGCATTTGGTGGCAGACAACGTGGCAAGTGACAAGTTGCATCTGGTGGCAGGCAACGTGGCAAGTGACAAGCTGCATCTGGTGGCAGGCAACATGGTGCCCTGATGATTGAAGAGCTAACACCAGTCATTGCCCAGGCAAATTGGCCGCAGAGAATAGGTAACTGTGAGAGACTGTGTGGCAACTGGCAAAGTTAGTGACTGAGTTTTCCATTGCTGTTGTGTCAGGCCCCGTTCACATCTACCGATTTGGGATAGCAAGTGGAATCGCCCAAGATTCCAAACTGCATTGCAATGCTGGCAAAACACATCATACATATTTGTGACATTTATTTTGATGGCACCAAATCGCAGTGTGGTTTTGCTGTGATTGTCGCTCAAAAGAAGCTCCTGCTCCTTTTTCAGTGACAAGCTTTACGTGATGCTGCTTGCCGTGGGATAAATCACAAGACAATTGTGCCAAAGCTGCACCACATTTTAGGTGCCATTAAAACACACGTGCTGCGATTTGCCTGTATGCCAGCTTTACAGTGTGATTTGGAACGGCCGGCAGAATCACAGCGATTCTGTCAGCGATCCCAAATTGCTAGATGTGAACAGGGCCCTAACGACTTGATGTCATGTACTTGCATGTCATTGTGTTCAAGCGGTTATACTGGGCCATGGCTGCATCGGTCAGCCATAATCCCAGTATTGTTTTGTTCCACGAGGCCCTAATAGCGATCCCAGTGGCTAATTAGCTGCTCAATTGCTTTTACAAGCGGTCATCCCCTCCCGCTGCTCTCCGTTGCTTTTCCTGGGCTCTACTGTCCCTTTCAGAGAGCCTGGCATCTGATCCGGCAGTTGATACATAGAGGTGATCAGGGACCAGAACGTCACTGATCATCTCTATGGCCTAGGACACCGGAAGCAATGAGGCGAACACATACGTAGGTTGTGCACACATATGTAAACAGTGTTCGCAACACACATATGAGGTATCGCCACAAACGTTATAGCGAGAGCAATAATTATAGCTCTAGACCTCCTTTGTAACTCTAAACTGGTAACCTGTCAAATTTTTTAAAGCATCACCCATGGAGATTTTTTAGGTAGTATAGTTTGTTGCCATTCTACGAGTTTGCACAATTTGAAAGCATTATGTTAGGTATCTGTTTGCTCAGCACAACAGCATCTTTTATATTTTTTAAAAAATAGGGCTATAGTGTTTTCCACATAAAAATTTACTGAAGTATTTAAAAAAAAAAAATGTGTTTAGAAAACCGCTGCGCAAATCCCCTGTGACAGAAAGAATTGCAACAACCACCATTTTATTCTTTATGGTCTCTGCTTAAAAATATAATATGTTTGGGGGTCTAGCAAAAAAAGTACAGTTATTTACATGTAAGAGAGAAGTGTCAGAATAGGCCTGGTCTTCAAGTGGTTAATGGCACTGAGGCTGAGCTGAGTTTTCCATTGCTGTTGTGTTACTGACAGTTCAGCCTAGCACTGGCAGCCATGATAGACATGGTGGCCAGAGCCAGGCTGGACTGATTAATCCTCAGTTCACAACATGATCCGCATATGAATAACACAGGAACCACCCCACATTCCTGTTTAATTCACATGTGCTTCAGGGTGGTGCGATTTGGGCTCATTCATTTTGAATAGGCTCAGATCAAACCAAAGTCATGCATGCACCAATTTTGGAATTTCACTGCAACCAAATTGTATGGTTGCTTTGTACCATGCAATCCAATGCAGGCAAATGCAATGTGTTTACAACCTGTGTTTGGCGTGTTAGTGTAATCTCAACGACACCCCAAACACAGGTTGCAAACGCATTGCATTTGCCTGCATTGGATTGCATGGTACAAAACAACCACACAATCCTTTTCCAAACTTAATGAATTTTTTTATTTTTATTATTTTATTTAAAAAGCTTTTACTTAGTATCTGCTGCTGCACCCCCCCCCCCCCCAGATCAAAAAATTATCGATGGTCCTGATTTGTTGCCAGTGTCCGTTTGTTGGCAGTATAACCAGACAGTCTTAAAATTGTTGAGTCCCTCAAAGGACAATAAATAAAAATCAATTGTTTAATTTTCAGATGCTAACAATTTGAACAATAACAATTTGAAACATTTTCACTTTATATAGGAAATCTATATAAGTATAAATGCCCTATATATACACATTTACAAACCATATTTAAAGAGTATGTAAGGACATTTCTTAGTTTTGGATGCAATAGGAAAGTGTTAGAACCTCTGTCAAGTTTTTATAGCTGTCGGTGTCACTGCTGGAGGGATTCACTTTCTCTTTGGTGTCCATTGTCACTGAGCCAAAAAATAAGGGGGAATCCAAAAATTGTGAGTTGTTAAAGGAAAAATTGAGGGTGAATCCTGTAAAAAGTACACCTGTTCCCATGACAACTTTCTAATATGAAAATGTCCCTAATTTTAAAGAGCTTTACTATGGTGTTTCGAAGACAGGAAGTGAAGGGAAATCTCCCCAGCAGGACACAGACAGCAAACAAAAAAAATAACTTCACAGGGGTTTTGACTCTTTCCTATTTTTTCTTAAACAAGGCTTCTACATACACTTTAACCCTTTCACTGCCAGCTCTGTATGGCGTACGAACCTACAGCACTGCTTATAGCTGGCCAGGTCCGTATGCCAGACGGACCTCATTTCACCTTCTGATATAAGCTCATGGTCACTTCAGTGACCATGAACTTATACCGTAATTGTTCAGCAGATGCTGCTGAACAAACTGATAGCTCTGATCAGTGGCTGATAGTTTACCTAAAATGTGACCCCCCCCCCCCCCCCTCCTGCTGCCGCAGCTCTGCCGCTATGTCTCCTGCCCCTCGCCTATGCTGACATCTAAAGTGCCCCCCCTCAAACTCACCCTTACCCTGCTTTACCCGTTCCACTCTGATCCCTCCCCTTCCCCCAGCCCTGATTCCCCCCCTTTGCAAACTCCCTCTGTGGCTGTCCTGCAGCTGTCAAATTCTCTCCTCTGCCCTCCCACCGGCTTTTTGTCTTGCAGGGCAGCCACAGAGGGATCAACTTGCAGAAAGAGAACCCCCCTGCTGATCGGACACCCCCCCTCCAGTGCCCCCCCCCCACTTCCCTAATGCCCAGGTGCTGCTTGCCCTGCAGCTGCTACCCGACTCTCCTACCTACCCTTCCCAACCGATTTCCGTTCTGCAGGGCAGGCACAGAGTTTTTTTTTTTAAAGTACACCCCTGTGCTGTCCGACCCCCTCTTCAGTGCTCCTTCACCTCCCCGATGTTCGGGCATCCCTTCTATTCTGCTCGCCCGCTCTCCCTCCTTCCCTCTTGCCAGCTTTAGCAGCTGACAGATCGCGTTCAGCATGGAGGGGGTGTTGTGAAGGGGGGGGGGGCTGGTAAACATTTGTTTTACCAGCCCCCTTCCTTTCCTGAAAGAATGCAGTCAGCGATCATTACAGATCGCCCCTGTATTTTTTCATCACTGACATATAGTAAAATGTGTTTACTATGTGTCAGTTTGTCAGTGAAACTATGTTTCATTTTATGAATCGATAGGAGTCTTAACAGACTCATCCATTTATATTCAGTGCAGCTCAGGCTGCAGAGAAAGGAACTGTCTTTAGTCCATTTCTCTGTATTAATAAAGAGACATTAGAGGTCTGTTTAGACCCCTGATGCCTCTCCAAAGCATCCCCTCCGCCCAAAAAAATTAAAAAATAAAATAAAAAATAGATAGGGTAGATTTAGACATGTGTCTAAATCCCCCGTGCCTCTGAAGCCCAATCCACAGTTGGATGGAGCTTCAGAGGCTACTGACAGGCGGGGAGGAAGCAATGTGACGCCTCCTCACTGCCAGCTATAACCCCATTTTACCAACAAATGCACCGCAACCACATGCATTGCACAAGGTTGTGGGGGGTTTGCTGCATTTCCCCTTGACATGAAAGTGTAGTGTTCGCTCGAAGACATCACTGCAAGTTGGGACAAGTTTGCTGCGGGCGCAAGGCATCACAGCATCAGCACCCTGTCCACTGCCTATTACATTTTAAAGCAGAGCTCCACCCAAAAGGGGAAACTCTTAAGTGTCTTTGTATGAAAAGTTAGCAGCTACCGTATTTGTAGCTGCTGACCTTTAATTTTTTGGGGGGGAGACTGGAGCTCCTCTTTAGGGGCGGGCAGGGTGCGTTTGGCAGGCAGCAAAAATGCAGCTCAAACGTGCATTGTTGCTGCCCCCAACTGAAAGTCTAAACAAGACCAAATGCCTTGTTCACTCGGGGCATACTACAGCAAGGCCATATTTAGCTGCACAGGGATGCATAGGTGTTTCGTGCATCCCATGCAGGCACTCCAATTAATATCAATTGGGACAATTTGGCTGCACAGGAATGCACAGGTGTTCCGTGCATTTCTGTGCAGGCAGTCCTATTCAAATCAATTGGGACGCAGTTGCTGCATCAAGACAGTCATTGCTCCCAACTTGACATCCATGTGGGTGTATGTCCCTGAACTCACCCTGTCTGCATTTGGGGCCATGCACCTACAGCTGCATGGATGTCAAATCTGTCTTTGCAGCCTCTGCAACCCAGTTGACATAAATAGGACTGCCTGCACAGGGATGCACAGAACACCTGTGCAACCGTGTGCAGGTAAACACAGCCCTCCATGGGCAAACGACGTAGCACACTCTATTGTGTGAGGCCTTGGTAGGAATTTAGCGGGGATTTTGTAAGTTATGTTGTGGCTTTATCTGCAAATAATAGGATTTTTCCTTCAACTTACCTGTAAAATCCTTTCCTTGGAGTACATCACGGGACACAGAGCCAGTAATAACGACTATTTGGGTTATACGCTACCTTTAGATGAATGGACACAGGCAACCAATAGACAGGAAGTTCCCACCATATAACCCCTCCCATACATGAAGAACCTCAGTTTTTGAAGCAAGCAATGAAGATCCCAGAAAAGAGGGGAGGGAGCTCTGTGTCCCGTGATGTACTCCAAGAAAAGAATTTTACAGCTAAGTTGAAGAAAAAATCCTATTTTCTTTATCGTACATCACAGAACACAGAGCCGGTAAAAATGACTATCTAGGATGTCCTAAAGCAATGCCCTTGAGGGGAGGGGACACAGTAAACCCAAAATTGCCTCGGGGCAAAAAAGGGCTTATACTGCTGCCTGAAGCATGCTACTTCCAAAAAATTGAGCCCCTTCTCGGCTCTTACTGTACTTCCACTTGGTAAAATCTGAAGACCAGGTAGCAAGTTTGCAAATCTGAGCCATAGACACCTGATGATGCACTGCCCATGAAGCACTTATCTTCCTGGTAGAGTGAGCTTTTAACCTAAAGGTTGGAACTTTACTCCTTAAGCCATATGCCTGAACAATGACTTGACAAATCCACTTGGAAATAGTGGAACTAGTTGCTGCTTGGCCTTTCTTAGGCACTTCCGGCAGGATAAAGAAGGCATCTGTACTATGAATTAGTGCTGACATTTTTAAATAGACCTTAACTGCTTGTAATACATCAAGAGAATGCAACAATTTCTCCTCCATAGTCTGAGGACTTGGAAAAAAGGAAGGTAGAACAATATCTTGGTTTAGATGAAAACAGGAAACTACCTTAGACAAAAAGACCAGATGAGGGCGCAAGACCACTCTGTCCTGATGAAGGATCAAAAATGGCTCTTTGCAGGAAAGAACCGCCAATTCCGACACCCTTCTGGCCGAGGTTATGGCAACCATGGTTATTCAGTCTCTCCTGTGCCCTTCCTACCCTAATGGCACCCACTCCTCATTAGTGGGTTCACCTGTGCTAGCTACCCCCCCCCCCCGTCCCCCTGGCTAAGGTGGCTGTACTGATGTGTTTGGGGTGTGTGGGAGCTGGGGCTGGAGGGGGGGGGGGGGTGGGAGCGTGCTGCAGAGGCTCCATTTGCTGTTACTATGTGCCATATTACCCTGGAGGGGGGTCCCTAGCTAGGCCCCCTTTGCTGGATGAGGTACCTGATGGGTTCCTAGGGTCCAGTGAGCTGCGTGCCTGCCAGGTGGCGCAACCGATTTCCCATAGCTGTCTGCATGGGAGCTCGGCGGCCATATTTGTGAAGCCTGGTGGCCATGTTTTTGTAGTTTCCCTCTGAAGTCTATGGGAGGCCATTTGCTTGTAGCCTATAGGAGTGGTGCTCGACGGTGGGCCTCTAGCGGCGGTACAGCTGTTTCCTCTTTCTCTCTGACCGGCCTGGAGCAAGCAGTTTGGTGCTTTCTCTCTCCCCACTAAAGTGGTGGTGGTAAGTCCCTGGGGCTGTATATACTTTCTCCTCCTGCTATAGCAGTGCTGCCTGGTGCGCTGGGACCTGTAGTACCCTCGGTACAGCGGTGGTTGATTTTTACAGCGTTTTCTTTGTTCTTTTGTGCAAACACTACTGATGGTCCCCAGCTTACTATGGAGCCCCCAGAGCAAGTGTCAGCACCTGACCCACTCTCAGGTTGCAGGACCCTCTGAGTCTTAGTCCACCCTGGCGGCCATGACGGGGGTCCTGCAGTCACTGGTGTCAAAAGTGGATATGGCCCTTCAGAAGAGACATGGTAAAAAGTGCCCTCCGCCTTCATCTGCTTCCTCTGCATCCTCAGATTCTGAGGCTGATTTGGCCGTCGCAGACGCGAGACAACCCATGGGGTATGCGTCCACACACTTTGAGTGCTCAGACAGTGAGGATAGGTCCTCCTCCACTACATCTGCGCAAGAAAACTTGCGGAGGAACTGATTGTATCAGTGTGGGAAATTTTAAAAATGGAGGACACAGCTAATGTTTCGGCCGTGCCAGTGCAATTTGGTACCCGCAGACCTTCCAAGGCAACTAAGGTGTCCACCCTTCCTGCCTATTTCGACGAGATTGCCGCTAGTCCGTGGGGTTCCCTGAAAAGCATGGTTGGGATACCTAAGCGTTTCGCTAGGAGTTATCCCTCTGAGGAGTCCATCTTAAAGAAACTGACAGTCCCACCGGTGGTGGATTCTCAGGTTTCCAGCCTAAATAAGGTCACTCTTCTACCAGTGGAGGACGCCCCTTCTTTTAAAGACCCTGTAGACAGGAAGGCTGAGTCTCTGGCCCGCTATCTTTTCACCGTGGCAGGTTCAATTTTGAGGCCATTACCTTGTTCGCCATTACCTTGGTCTCTCAGACCTTAACTAAATGGGCAAAACTTCTGCGCCAGGATTTGGAAAAGGGTCAACATCCCCCTGAGCTGGCGGAATTGGCGAATCATCTAATACAGGAGTTGCAGTATATCTGTGATGCCTCCCTGGATGTGGCCCCGTTAGTCTGCAGGGCGTCTGTGACTGCGGTGACTCTTCACCGCATGATTTGGCTGAAATGCTGGTCTGCGGACAAGGCTTCCAAAAAGGTGCTGACGGATCTTCCCTTTGTGGGGGATCATCTGTTCGGAGCTTCGATGGAAGAGATCATAAAAGGTCTCATAGGAGGTAAGAGAACCCTGAGAAAGCCTCGCCGCAAATGTGGTCCTGTCTTCTCATCCCACAAGCGGCCCTTTCAGGGGAGCAGGATAAGGGTTCAAAATCCTCCTGTGCATTCTCGGGAGGTTCCAAGAGACCCTGGGTTGGTAAGTCAAAAGCGAGTTCCGCTGGCTTCGCAGACAAGTCCTCCTCTGCCTGAAGGGGCACCCCCACCCGTATATGGGGTGGGGGGGGACATCTTCGCCTCTTTCCGGACCCGTGGAGCTCTTTCCTTCAAGACAAATGGGTCCACAAGTTGATCCGGTCCGGTTACAAGATCGAGTTTCAGTACTCGCCCCTCGTCAAGGTTCTTTCCTTCCAATCTGCACCTGTTCCCAGATCGGCTGAAGGGCCTTCTCGGGTCGGTACAGGATTAGCTTTCACAAGGGGTCATTGTACCTGTTCCAGAGTCAGAACGTTTTCAGGGGTTTTAATCAAACCTATTTACTGTTCCCAGGAAGAAGGGCAAGGTCCATTCAATCTTGGACCTCAAGGTCCTGAACCACTTTGTGCGGGTTTAGAAATTCAGAATAGAGTCCATTCTTACCATAGTGGCTTCCCTTCACCAAGCATGATTTTCTAGCCTCTATCAATATCAAGGACGCTTACCTTCATATCCCAATCTATTTAGGGCATCAGCATTTTCTTTGCTTCGCCATGGGCGAAGGAGCACTATCAATTTGTGGCGTTACCTTTTGGTCTCGC
Source organism: Pelophylax lessonae (assembly GCF_965119305.1). Classification (NCBI taxonomy): domain Eukaryota; kingdom Metazoa; phylum Chordata; class Amphibia; order Anura; family Ranidae; genus Pelophylax; species Pelophylax lessonae. The sequence continues at coordinate 225,357,814 of NC_138769.1, forward strand.
TTTGGTACTGGGGTACCTGGATGATCTCCTTCTGCGAGCAGAGTTTCAAACTGTCCTACAAGACGATTTGGACATCACTGTGCGAACTTTACAAGAGTTCAGGTGGATGCTGAATTTTCAGAAATCAGCTCTTGCTCCATTCAACAGATTGGATTACCTGGGTCTGACTTTGTATACAGCCTCGGCTCGGGTGTTTCTTTCGGAGGCGAAACTGCAAAAATTGCAGCATGGGATTCAGCTCCTGTTGCCAACCGCTGGTCAATTCTCAGGACTTGCATGCAAGTGCTGGGTTTGATGGTCTCCACCTTCGAGGTGGTTCAGTTTGCTCAGTTTAACACCAGATCTCTGCAAAGCTAGATTCTGCCCAAATGGCACAAGAATACCCGGTCCCTGGACAATCTGAACCAGTTGAACCGGAGTACGAGGAGCCCCTTGCTGTGGTGGCTCCACTCCATGGCGCCTTGTCAGGGGAAATCTTTTCTTCCCCTGTACTGGATAGTGATCTCCACGGATGCCAGCTTGTCCAGATGGGGAGGTACTTTGGGCACAAAATCGGCCAAGGGTGTTTGGACTCAGGAAGAGTCCAGTCTGCCAATCAACATCCTGGAAATTCAGTCGATCAGGCTTTGCCTGTCACAGTGGACGGATCGTCTACAGGGGTGTCCGGTAAGGATTCAATCGGACAACGCCATGGCTGTGGCATATGTCAATCATCAAGGGGGCACAAAGAGTGCCTTTGTGGCCAAAGAAGTGGCCGGCATTCTAAGGTGGGCAGAACTATATGTTCCAGTCCTCTCTGCTGTGCACATTCCAGGGGTGGAAAACTGGCAGGCAGTCTACCTCAGTCAGAATGGTCCCTTCACCCGGAGGTGTTTCAACATCTGTGTCTCTGATGTGGACCTACTTGTCTCTCCCCTCAACTGCAGGGTTCAGAAGTTTGTGGCAAGGTCTCGAGATTCTCTGGCAGACGCCACAGACACTCTGGTGGCCCCATGGGGCCAGTATCGTCTAATATATGGCTTCCCTGGCGAGACTTCTGCTCAGAATCAAGGTAGAAGAGATTCCAGTCATTCTGGTGGCTGGCCTCGACGGTCCTGGTATGCGGGGCCTGGTAAAACTGGTCACCGATGCTCCTTGGCGGCTCCCTCTCAGAGATCTTTTGTCTCATGTCTCAAGGACCAATCTTCAATCCTTCTTTACAGTTGTTGGCTTTAATGGCCTGGCTATTGAAAACCAGACACTGAAGGACAGAGGGTTGTCGGATTCAGTAAATTCCTACTCTGTTAAGAGCTAGAAAATCTACTTCTCTGAAGATTTATCATCGAGTTTGGAAGGCGTACATTACTTGATGTGAGTCTCGGAGGTTTTCCCCCCGTTCCTTTTTGGTACCGCATCTGCTGGAGTTTCTACAAAGTGGGGTAGATCAGCGTTTGGCCCTGGGCACCATCAAGGACCAGATTTCAGCCTTAGCAATTTTTTTCCATCGCCCATTAGCCACATATTCCTTGGTGCACACTTTCGTGCAGGGGATTCAATATTTGACTCCTCTGGTAAGGTCCCGGTACCTCCGTGGGATCTTAATCTGGTGCTGTAGTTTCTTCAAAAACCGCCATTTAAATATATTTGTGAGATTCCTCTACTGACTCTGTCACAGAATGTGGCCTTCTTGGTGGCCCAAAACTTCTGCACGCAGGGTTTCAGAACTGGCTGTGTTGTGCTGTCGGTCACCTTACCTGGTGGTTCACAGGGACAAAGTGGCTCTCTGTCCCTGTCAGTCGTTCTTTCCTAAGGTTGTCTCGGGTTTGCACTTGAATAAGGACATTGTTTTGCCTTCACTTTGTCCTAAGCCAAAACATCCAAAAGAAATTGCCTTGCATTTCCTGGATGTGGTTAGAGCCATCTGGGTGTACCTGGTGGCGACTGAGTCGATTCGCAAATCAGATTCCTTTTTTGTCCTTACAGATGGTTCTTGTAAGGGGCAGGCCACATCTGCTGCGAATATTTCCAGATGAATCAGACAGATGGTTGTGCAGGCCTAGTCCATTAAGGGTCAGGTTCCTCCTTTCCCTGTTAAGGCGCATTCTATGAGGGCGCTTAATGCCTCCTGGGCCTTCCGTCATCAGGCTCCAGTGGTCCAGGTTTGCAAGGTGGCCACTTGGTCGTCTGTGCACACATTCACAAAGTTTTTACAAGATGGATGTCCTGGCATCTGTGGGTGCTGCTTTTGGCTGCAAAGTTTTGCAGGTCGCTGTTGCAGTGGCTATGGCCTCTTGAGGGTGTGTTTTTTCCTGGTAGGCGAGTTCCAGTTGTTCCTGGTTGGGCTTTTTGGTTACCTGGTTGGCTATGTTTAGCCCTTTTTGGGAATTCTGTTTTTCGCTGTGTTTCCCACTCCTCATGATGATACTGCTTTGGGACGTCCCAACGGTCAATGAAGATATGAAGCTGTGTCTGTCAATGATCGAAAGAGAAAACTGGATTTTTTTTTTACCGTAAAATCCTTTTCTCTGATGTTCATTGACAGACACAGCACCCACCCCCTCTGTGAAATTAGGTAATGTATTCTTCTGACACTACTTGTTTACTAAACTGAGATCCTATAGCAGGAAGTGGGAGTATACCCCCTGGGACTGCCCTAGGGGCGTAGTCAAGCTTTTTTAACTCTTTTCACCTAGTGTCCTCCTAAGGAGAGCAGCATAACCCAACGGTCAATGAAGATATGAAGCTGTGTCCGTCAATGAACATCAGAGAAAAGGATTTTACGGTAAGACAATAATCCAGTCATTTACAATTTTGCATACGTTTGATTTTCACCATTTCGCAAAAAGGCGCAATTTAAAATTTTACAAATATTTGCTATTTATTAACTCAATACAGGTTAAGCTTTTATATTTAGTAGGAATTTAGCAGGAATTTTGTAAAATTAACTGTGTTTTTATCTGCTAATAATGGTTTTAGTGTATTTTTAGCAAAAATACTGTATCGTTTTGATAAACATTTACGCAAATCTCGCTGGCCCTAAAAATCAGTAACACATTCTTTTTATACTACAGAAAATATATGATTTTGAGGGGTCTTTTACAAATTCCTAAAGCTGTAAGGGAAAAATGAAAACCTTTAGATTTAAAAAAAAAATTGGATATTTACATTTTTGTGTACGTTCAATTTTCACCATTTTGCAAATTTTATTTTATTAACTCCCTACAGGTTAAGCTTTTATATTTAGTAGGGATTTAGCAGGATATTTGTAAAATGATCTTTTTTTAACTGCTTACAATAGTTTATTGTATTTTTAGCGAACATATTGTTTTGATAAATATTTGCGCAAATATCGCGGAGCCTTAAAAATCAGTAGCACCTTTTTTTTATTCTACAGGTCATGTGCTTTCAGAAATTATATGGTTTGGGGGGTCTTTCACAAGATCTTAAAGCTCTAAGGGAAAAATGAAAACTCTTTATAGATCTTTAGAGAAATTTGGATATTTTGGCTGGGTTCACACCCCCGGTGCAGCCCTGTTCCATGTTTCAGGTCCGATTTCGGTCAGAATTTTTGGCTAAATTCGGACCTGAAAGGAAACAGAAGATGCACAGGACTCCTGTGCAATTTGCTACACAGCCGACCCAGATCTGTGTGAACCGGCTCCATTAAGAGCCGATCAAAGGCTCCTGACATACGAATTGGATGCGGAGAAAACCCACATCCAATTTGCAATAGTGTGAGCCCAGCCTTACACTTTTGTGTCTGTTCGATTTTAAGCATTTTTTTTTTTTAATTTCAAACTTACAAATATTTTTTATTTATTAACTCAATACAGGTTAAGCTTTTATATTCAGCATGAATTTTGTAAAATTTGCTGTGTTTTTATCTGCCAGTAAAGATTTTAGTGTATTTTTAGCAAAAATATTGTTTAATAAACATTTGCGCAAATATCGTGGGGCCTTAAACATCAGTAGCACCTTCTTTTTATTCCACTAGTCATGTGCTTTCAGAAAATCTATGGTTTGGGGGGGTATTTTATAAATTCAAAAAGCTATAAGTGAAAAATAAAAAGGAATGGAAAAATTGCAAAAATGGTTCAGCCAGCTGAGTTTAAAAGTGGAGCACAGGGCCTGGCAGCAAAAGGGTTAAAAACGAAGGGGACCCTGTATATGTCAAGTTTTAAAGTGATGTTGGTTTATCATAACTGAAAAGGGGTTTTATGTAATCAGTTTAAGGGCCGGTTCACCCCACAAAAATGCAGTCAGGATGTGTTTCTGCATGTGCGTTTTTGATGCGTTGTGGTGCATGTTTGATGATTTTTCAATAGATTTTTTCCCCTTGTTTTCTTTTTTTCCTTTTTGTTGTAATGCATTCTAGTGCGATTTTGATGCATTTCGATGCCTTCCAGTGAGTATTTGATGCCCTTTGCTGCATTCCAGTGCAGTTCCTTCATTTAAATTCATATGACTACTGAAGTAATCAGACTAGAGCTGCACGATTCTGGCCAAAATGAGAATCACGATTTTTTAGCTTGGAATAAAGATCACGATTCTCTCACGATTCTCTGTGTAACAAAAAAAATTGGGATAACTTTACTGTTACGTTTTTTTTTTTTTTATTCATTAAAGTCTATTAATTGCGTTTGAAAGACTGCTGCGCAAATACAGTGTGACATAAAATATTACAACAATCGCCATTTTATTCTGTAGGGTCTCTGCTAAAAAAATATATAAAATGTTTGGGGGTTCTAAGTACTTTTCTAGCAAAAAAAATGATTTTAACTTGCAAACAACAACTGTCAGAAAAAGGTCTAGTCTTTAAGAGGTTAAACTTCCTTTCTCCCTGGCAGAGGGAAGGAAAAGATACAATGTAATCATTTTGTTTATAGTTACTGGGAGACTTTAATGCTGATAGGCGTTTGCCGGGAGGCTTTTTTTTTTTTTCACAGCTGTTCTCTCTGCAGCTATGCAAAGAATCGAGCATATGTCAGGTTTAGATCGTCAGGGGGGGTGAATCGAGATCGCGATTTTCATACGATTAATCGTGCAGCTCTAAATCAGACACTTAAATTTTCTCCTGTAGGAAATAAGTTCCAATGTAATTTATATTGTGGATATTTAAATGCTGTGGATCTAGCCTGTATTTATCAAAAGACATGTTCCAGATAATACTAACAAGAATAGATCAGAACTGTTAAAAGGATATGTTCAAATACTGAAATTTATACTTAATGCTTCTTCATGAAATTATAATACAAATAATTTTGCTATATACTTACCAAATCACATCTAAGTTGTTGAACTTCATTATTAGCATTCTCATTTGCCTTTGTAATTTCCTCTAAAAATAAATCAAAATTGATAAAACATAAAGGTTTCCAAAATTGTTATTAATAACCTGCAAACAGCAACAGCATTACAAGAACAATGGAAGTTATAAAGTCGTAACCATTTACTATACAGCCAATAGGGAGGCCTAGTGGAAGCTACAAAGTAAAACCTCAGGTTACATGAGAATCTCATGGAACAATGTTTCCTGGCTATCACAAAGTTATTTTCCCTGTATTATAACTATTGTTTTGTGAGTGTGTTTGTGTAACCTATGTTCTAACAGCTCTCTTTGCTTTATCTCAGTGTCTACAATTAGCACTATCAGTAGCCGTAGAACAATGAGGGCCATCCCATCTATAGAGCTAAGGAGGTAATTTCCTGTTAGGATTGTAAATGGTTGTTTTATTTATATCTATAAAAAAAAAAACATTATATACTTTCTTCTAGTTGCCACCTATTTGATGAGCTGTACACACATGGATCATAACATATACAGTATTAAGTTTTAAAGCCCAACTGAACTTTCAGCTTAAATCAGTTAAATAAATTCCTGGTGCCTCAAATCAAAAGTTCTGCAAAGTCTTGCAGTTTGTTTTCTTTAAAAAACACTCATAGCTACAACCGAAGTAGGGAAGCCTGTCCCCTGCAAGTATGCTATAAGGAAGGACACTAAAGCCTCGTACACACAATCAGATTATCGGACAAATTTTCTTTAGTTTGTTGTTGCATGCTAGTCTCATTTGGAAAGTGAAGAGGTTACTTTCTTACGAAAATTCTCATACGACAGAATTCAATTTCAGAAGTGATGTCATGTGTTGAATTGCTTTCTATGTATTCTTTAGTTTCTGAGCATGCCTAGTCTTGCTCTTATGATTTTTTCGGATGAAAACTGTACTAATTAAACGAAAATCGGACGTGTTCACGTACAAAAAAGTTTTATAGCCTGCACATCCAGTTTTTGTCGTACAAAAATCCGTAATCGGCTGTCGAAAGCACTATACTAACGACCGAAAATCGGCAGATTGTTTGTCGGACGAAATTTTACTTCCGATTTTAGTATCGTGTGTACGGGCCTTTACTCCCAGTTTGGCAACAGTATTCTCCCTGCAGTGGTTCAACACACCCCCTTGCTCAGTCAGTCATACAGCTCTGCAATCACAAAGGTCATGATCCTTGCTGATTTGAGATTTCTAGCTGTGAGTCAGCAAGGGGCTCATCAGAACTTTGCAGTTCACTGCTACAACACAGGTTCTGCATGCTAGCAGGGAACATTTTTTTCCACTCAGGATGTGGCTGTTCCCCAAAGAAAATGAACTGTAAGACTTTTCATGCCTTTTGATTTGATGCTTCTGGAAAAGCGTTTAGCTCCAGGCTCCCACCTAAAAATTAAAACTCAGCAGCTACAAATACTATAGCTACTGACTTTTAATTTAAAGCAGAGTTTTCGACAGGTACCCTTCCCCACTTCCGGGGAAACAGCGCCGCGGCGCTGTCCCTTCGGAAGATCGGCCCCCTCCTTCTTCCTCTACCGCCGGGCCAATTAGAAAGCTCAGCGCGCTTCGCGCATGCGCAGTAGGGAATCGGCAGTGAAGCCTTTCGGGTTCCCTTACTTTGAATTGCGGTGGCAGCACCTGAGATCCGATATGAAAATCGGCTTCGAGTGCCGACATCGCGGGAACCCTGGACAGGTAAGTTGTAATATTTAAAAGTCAGCAGATACAGTATTATACGGCGGACACGATTACCGCTGGGCACCGCAATCACTCCCCGGGAAGACAGGACAATGTTCTGTCAGCAATCAACACAGGACTCCTGTGTTCCTCCTAATTAGGAACACAGGTCCCTGTGTTGATTCCATAAGCTCATCCCCCTCACAGTTAGAAAACACTCCCTAGGCATACGTTTAACCCTTTGATCACCTCTGGTGTTATCCCCTTCCCTGCCAGTGTCATTAGTACAGTAACAGTGCATATTTTTAGCACTGTTTACTGTAGTAATGGCACTGGTCCCCCAAAACTGTAAAAAAATGTCAGTTAGGTGTCAGATCTGTCCGCTGCAATGTCACAGTCCCACTAAAAACCGCTGATAGCCGCCATTACCAGTAAAAAAAAAATTAATAAAAATGACATAAATCTTTTCCCTAGTTTGTAGATGCAATAACTTTTGCGCAAACCAATCAATATACACTTATTGAGATTTTTTTACCAAAAATATTTAGCAGAATACAAATTGGCCAAAAATTATGAAAAAAATTTGATTTATACATTTTTTTTATTCGGAATGTTATATAGCAGAAAGTAAAAAAATTGAATTTTTGTAAAATCTTACCGTAAAATTCCTTTCTCTGAGTCCTCTGACAGTCGCCGCCCCTCATATAGTCTTCACCAATGGGTAATGACCTCTTATCCACAGGAGTAAGCTAGGCAGAAGATTTTGTTAAAAACACAAAACTTTGCATAGACACACCTACAGGGGGCTGTCCCTCTGGTCCAATACCCCCGGCTAACTTCATTCCCAATTCAGTCTGGTAGCAAGCAGTAGATAGTCCATAAACCCCAAAAGAGGGGTGGGGGCAGCGACTGTCAGAGGACTCAGAGAAAGGAATTTTACGGTAAGATTTTACAAAAATTCAGTTTTCTCTTACGTCCTCTGACAGTCGCCGCCCCTCATATAGTCTTCACCAATGGGATGTCCCAAAGCAGTGTAGACATGAGGGGTGGGAAACGCAACCGTCTCAAGGTAACCAAACGACCAAGGTCAGATAAAAGAACCTTATCTGAACCAAAAAAGGTAACATACTGGGTAACAGGAAAGCTCAACAGGAGCGAACACCCCAGGAAGGTAAAATAATCAAGGGGGAAAAAACCCCCACAGGAGGGGACACAGGAGCCTGTACAATTGTCCATCGGAACCAGACAGGAATGGTTGCCGCAGACACAGCCATACCCTTCCGAGGCCCTCAGGAAGGACAAAAAAGAGAATCCGACTTCCTGAAGGATTCCGTAGATGACAGGTAACCGATTGCCCTGACAACATCCAAGGAATGCAAGGCAAAACTCCGTAGGATACGTAGGATTCGCACACAGCGAAAGCAAAACAATCTCCTCATGGAGGACACCAGACACCACCTTCGGAGAGAAGGATTGATGAGGTTGCAAGACCACCTTATCCCTATGAACCACCAGGTAGGGGAAGCGGCAAGATAGGACCGCCAACTCCGACACACTGCAAGCAGATGTGATCGTTACCAGAAAGGGAACTTTCCGTGACAGTGCAAGCAGAGGAATCTCTCGGATGTTCTCAAAGGGAAGACGTTGCAAAACAGACAGAACCAAATTCAAGTCCCAAAGGATTAAGGGCGCCCACAGAGGGGGGGGCCAAATGACGCACCCCTTGATAAAGGTGCGGATCAAGGAACTTGATGCCAAAGGGCGCTGGAAAGAATGGCCGGGGCAGAAAACTGACTCTCAACAGTGGACAGTGCAAGACTTAGGTCCACACTGGATTGCAGGAAGGCTAACACCCTTGCCACCGAAAAGTAGTGAGGATGGAAACCCTGCGATTTGCACCAGGTGAAGCAAGCCTTCCAGGTACGATAAGAAATCTTACCGGACGAGGCCTTCCTAGCTCTAAGCAAGGTAGGAGTGATCTCCGACGAGAGACCCCGATCTCTCAAGATCTGGCTTTTAACAGCCACACCGACAAGGCCAGCGATTGTAAAGTAGGATGGAAGAACAGCCCCTGAGACAACAGGTCGCCTCGTAAGGGAAGCCGCCAGGGAGGCTCGACGACCATTTGCATGACGTCCGCGAATCAAGACCGGCGCTTGCCAGTCCGGGCCCCCAGGACCACCAACCTCAGTTCCGAGACCAATCTGCGAAAGGAACCGTGACAAGAACTGGATCGGGGGAAAGGCGTAAATCAGGCGAAACTGATTCCAAGGCACCACCATTGCGTCCAAAGCAGCTGTCAGAGGATCGCGCGCGCTTGCCACGAGCCTTCCCACCTGGTTGTTTACAGGAGGCGTTATCGCGCACACAGCATCTGAAACACCTCCGGGTGCAAGGCCATTCCCCCTGGTCCGGGGTCTGGTGACTCCGATAGTCAGCCTGCTAGTGTTCCATACCCGGAAAGTGAACTGCCGAAAGCGCCGAGACCCACATCTCGGCCCAAGGCAAAGTCTCGGGCACTTCCTTGGCCGCCCGGGCACTTCTGGTGCCCCTTTGGTGAGTGATGTACACCACCGCAGTGGTGCTGTCCGCCTGCACCTGCACAGGGTGGCCCTGAAGACGATCCCACCAACGGAGCAAACGTGCTCAGTTCCAAGGCATGTATCGGTAGGGAGAATTCCTCCTCCAACCAAGTGCCCTGGGCAAACAATTTGCCGAGAACGCCACCTCAGCCCGAAAGGCTGGTGTCCGTGGTGAGCACCTACCATAACAACGGCCGGAAGGACTTCCCTTCTGTCAGAGCCGGAGACTGGAGCCACCACAAAAGGTCCGCTCTGACCTGGTGACTCAAAGATATCCTCCTGTCCAAGGACTGAGGATGCCTGTCCCACCTGGCTAGGATCTCCGCTTGCAGAGATTGCATGTGGAACCGTGCAAACGGTATCGCCTCGAAGGCTGACACCATCAAACCTAGGGACCGCATGCAGGTCCTGAGTGATGAGGATTCGTTGTCCCTGAGAGACCTGACCTCATTCAGCAGAGTCAGGAGTATGTCCTCTGGCAGGAAAAAACTCTTTCAAGGGTGGAGTCAAGGACCATTCCCAAATAAGGGAGAAGAACAGAAGGCGAACAATGTCGTCTTCTGAAAGTTGATGGCCCACCCGACCTCCTGGAGCGTCTGAGCCGTGGTTGACAGATCGCGCAACAGAGTTGAACTGGAACTCGACCTTAACAGGAGATCGTCCAGATATCCAAGGATTGCGATCCCCTGCGCCCGCAACAGGGCTAGAACAGGAGCCAAAGCTTTGGTAAACACCCTTGGAGCCGAAGAGAGACCTAAAGGTAACACCACAAACTGATATTGCTCCTCTGCGATTGCGAATCGGAGGCACCTCTGATGACCCTCGAATATAAGGATGTGTAGAAACGCATTCTTGAGGTCTATTAAAAGCCAGGAATCTCCCGGGCTCAGAGAGGCCACCACCGATCAGAGGGATTCCATACGGAATTCTTGAACCCGCACAAGTGGTCTAGAAACTTTAAGTCCAGAATCGGACGCACCTTGCCCTCCTTTCAGGGCACCGCGAACAGATTAGAGTAAAAACCCCCGAAAACCTGTCCCAATGTGACACCGGGACGATCACCCCCTGGGTGAGGAGATCCTGAACCGCCCGTGGAAGATCGTGAAAACAATCTGGGGTCAATGAAGATTTGAGGAAAAGAACCTGTCTGCTAGGCGCGATCGAAATTCGATCTTGCACCCCGACCGAATGAGTTCCTAAACCCATCTGTCCTGAATGGCGGACGGGGCCGCCGTGCCAGAGTGGGCGGCTATAGACTTGCCCGCCCAAGGCTTCTTCTGGCCACCAGAGACCTGGAAGGATTCGCCCTTGTCATGTGCCTTAAAGGCACGAAAGGACCCCTGGTTAGGATTAAAGGAAGGGCCCCGCTTACCGCAGAAAAAACTTTCCCTTGGACACATGGGGCAGCAGAGTGCTTTTACCCCCAGTGAACCCCTTCACCATCTCGTACAAGGAGTCCCCAAAAAGGCGATTCCCTGCATAAGGGATGTCAGCACCATCTTCCTGAAAGTCTGGTCGCCGACCAGCTCTACAGCCACACAAGGCGACGGATAATCACTGTGAAAGCAAAGAAGCGTAAGGCTAAAGGGGCCTCATCCAAGGCCACATCACACAGGCATAAAACCACCTGAACAATTTGGTCCACCATCTCCAAAGTAGCAGGAGGGGCGGAATCAGCCACAAGGGTGCGTCTGAGCACCTCAGTCCACTCCACCACAGCCTGAGAGACCATTATTGAGGCGAACACGGGCTTCAGCAAGGAACCTGCCACCACATAGGAGTGGCGGGCAAGAGATTCCACCCGCCTATCCACTGGGTCTCTAAGCACTGGATAAGCCTCCGTGGGCATCAGAGTGGCCTTGTGTAAACCGGATACCGTGTGGTCCACCTTAGGGGCCACAGTCCAGTGCGAATCCGTAGGAGGCGCAAAGGGATCACGGTACTGAAACCGCGTAGGCACCACAAAATTTGCGCATTTAATAGCGCCATTGTACATTCTCCGTTACGTGAAACTCAGCGGGACAGGGAATACTTGAGCTGCTTTCTGGGTTTTGGGGGTCCCAAAGGAGGACCGCTTACCCGGCGGGTGGGGCTCATTCCTTAAATGCAGTGTATCCACAACAGAACTATATGCGCAGACATTGCTGCGCGTTCTATGGCCGACCCAGAGGGGGAGTCGACCCCCTCCACCTCCCCACCGACCGAGAGGACTGAGACCCTTCAGGGGGTAGACTGTCCATGGAAACCATATCTAGCTCAGGTGAAATAGACTGAGACAGTCTGGGTCTTTTCTAAAAGCCCGCTCAGACATCAAAAGAGCCACTTAAGACGCTAAAGTCGCAAGTGCAGAAGGAAGGGAGCTTAGCGCAGAAGATTCAGGCATACCTGAACCCTCCACCAGCACTGGGGGAAACATGCTGCCCTGGGACTCCAAAAAAACCTACTTAAAAATGTGCCACTAAATATAAGGTAACATAGCTGCCAGTAAGGCATGACCCAGAAAAAACAGCATAGAAAAGCCCCCCAGAAGTGTAGCTGTACTATACCAGCTTCCAGCTCGATCCGACTGAAGAAAGGAAGTGATGTCACGCCGCTAGAGGCCCAAACAGGAACTGACTAAGCAAAAATGGTTGCCCGTGTAACTCTATGGGGAGGCTCTGGGAAAATGGCCGCCGAACCATACACTGCCCACATTAAAGATGGCGCCCGAAAGGGCGTGGATACACTAGGGAAAAGGGCTGCTGAATGCCCACACATGAAGCCAGAACAGCATGCCCACACCCAAAATGGCGGCCCCACGTGTTTTACACCGCAGCGGCCCCCACCACCATGTCTGTACCCCTAAAGTGACACAAAGCACTCCCGAGGGACTCAGGGACCCCCGCAAACCCCCCACAGCGCGGCATGACCGCAAATATCGCCCCAGCAGGGACCGTGAGGGAGACACAGGGACCGCACAGACAGACATGAGGGGATCACACAGACTCTAACAGACTGCCATCCCCATGAGAGAAGGCCCCACACACACACCCCCGGGCATACAATGTATAGACAGAGGGGGTAGCATGTTACTCACCGATCCATGCAAATTCGTGAGTGCCATTCTGCGACGGGAAGCCTCCCAGTCTGGGTGGTGGGGGTGCCGTCAGCCAAACAGGATTCTAGCAACACGCGGTGTACCGCAGTTAAGAAATCCTAGCGAAGTGATCACTTTGCGGGCTTTATCCCTGAGGACAGGGACAGGTCGTTTGCGAGGCCAGGGCGTACGCATAGCCTGCTAAACGCTCGATGGCGGGCTGGGATTCTGTAAGGCTCTAGTACAACCAGTCCGATTCCCAGCTCCGCAAACGCTGTAGTCTTCCGAAGTCTGACTAACTAAGCGCAGGAACAAATAAAAAGCTATTAGTGCAAAGAAAAACACACTTAGCAGAAAATAAAATGTAATAAAACAGAAGAAAAGGCTGAGACTGTAGCCCCAGCACAGGGAAGCCTGCCTACTCCTATCTAGGCAAAAGACAAACTGAATTGGGAATGAGGCTAGCCGGGGGTATTGGACCAGAGGGACAGCCCCCTGTAGGTGTGTCTATGCAAAGTTTTGTGCTTTTAACAAAATCTTCTGCCTAGCTTACTACTGTGGATAAGAGGTCAATACCCATTGGTGAAGACTATATGAGGGGCGGCGACTGTGAGAGGATGTAAGAACTTACCGTAAAATTCTTTTCTCTGAAGTCCATTGACAGATGCAGCTCGTATGCTTCTTATACCATAGGGTTATGCTGCCCCCTACATGAGTAGTATTAGGCAGGAAAAAAAATCACTGACATGCCTACAGGGGCTGTCCTTCATGGCATAACCCCACACACACTCTGACACAAGCCAGTCAGACGACACATACCATCCCCATAACAGAGGGATGGGTGCTGCGTCTGTCAATGGACTTCAGAGAAAAGCATTTTATGGTAAATTCTTACAAAAATCCAGACAGACGCAGCTCTTATGCTTCTTATACCATAGGGACATCCCAAAGAAGTGTAGGCATGAGAGTTGGGAAGAACGCAACCAAAAAAAAAAAACAGGTAACGTTTTTCCAAAGGCTTAACATAGCCAACTGGGTAACATAGCTCCAGGAACCACAGGAGCTTACCCATAGAAAGAAAATATAAACCCCTGAAAGAGAAAAACAAGTCTCTTTAAACAGCAGCCTGCAAAACTTTGCAGCCAAAGGATGCATCCGAAGATGCCAACAAATCTACCTTGTAGAATTTTGTAAAAGTATGCACGGACGACCAAGTTGCCACCTTACACACTTGAGTAACAGAGTCCTGATGAGGAAAAGCCCAAAAGGCACTCAGCGGTCAGGTAGAACGTGCTGTCACAGGGAAAGGAGGAACCCGACCCTTCAATGAATAAGCCTGTACAACTGTCTGCCTAATCCATCTGCATATAGTCGCAGCAGAAGCATCCAAATCCTCACGAGATCCCTCAGTAAGGACAAAAAAAAGTCTGATTTCCTAAAGGACTCCGTGGCCAACCGGTAAACCCTGATCGTCCGAACCACATCCAGAGAGTGCAAGGCAATTTCCTTGAGATGCTTAGGCTTAGGACAGAGTGAAGGCAAAACAATGTCTTCATTTAAATGGAAATCAGACACCACTACAGGAAGAAAAAATGGATTAGGTCGGAGAACCACTTACTGTATTTCTGTGGACGACCAAATAAGGCAAACGTCAGGAAAGCGCCGCCAACTCAGACACTCTGCGAGCAGAAGTAATAGCCACCAAAATATAAATCTTTCTGGAAGCCGCTGTGCTAGCCCTCAGCAGGGTAGGAAGAACTGACTCAGAGAAACCGCTATCTCTCAGTACCTGGCCTCAATAGCGATGCCGTTAAAAACCGTGACCGTCAGGAAGGATGGAGGATCAGCCCCTGGGATGGCAGTTCCTCCCCCAAAGGCAACCACCAGGAAGGCACGATGACCATCTTTACCAGGTCTGCGTATCAAGACCAACAAGGCTAGTCTGGAGCCACCAGAATCACTGTTACATTCTCCACTGCCATCCTGTGGAGAAACCTCAACAACAGCTGTATCGGAGGGAAGGCATAAATCCGGCGATGCTGGCTCCAAGAAGCTACCAATGCATCTGTGGCATCGGCCAGAGGATCTCAAACTCTGGCCACGAACCTTTGCACCTCTTGCCAATTAGCCACTCCCAGAATGTGAACTGCAGAAAGAGCCGGAACCTATCCTTTCACACACGTCAGAATCTCGGCCACCTCCTGGGCCGCCCGGGCATTCTTTGTGCCCATTTGATGATTGATGTAGGCCACAGCCGTGGCATTGTTCGATTGGATCCAAACCGGGGGACCGAGCAGTCCAAAGATCAGACAAATCTCAATTGATTACCAGAACAGTACCAGAACATAGATCGGTATGGGAGACTCCTCTGTCGATCAGACTCCCTGGGCACAGGGGTCATCCAGCACCCTGCTCCAGCCCAACAGGCCGGCATCCATTGTGACCACCGTCCACAGCTGCGGTAGAAAGGACTTGCCCTGACTCAGGGCAGGCGACTGAAGCCACCAACAGAGCGTTGACCTCATGAGTCGACTTAAAACTTATCATCCTGTCTAAAGACTGTAGATTCTTGTTCCACTTGACAAGGATCTCATTTTGCAGAGGCCTGGAATGAAACTGAGCAAATGGGACCGCCTCGAAGGTTGACACCATCTGACTCAGGGCTGTCATGCATGTCGGTAGAAAAGAGAGATCGCTTTCCAGCAGCAATCGGATCTCTCCCTGCAACCTTTGAGGTTTGTCACCAGGAAGAAAGACCCTCGCCACGGAGGAGTCCAGAGTTAGCCAAAGGTAATCCAGTTGCACCGACGGGGTCAGTGCAGATTATTTGAAGTTGATGATCCACCCAAACTCTTGAAGGGTCTGAACCGTGATTGACAGATCGCCCAACAAGGCTGGGTGAGAGTTTGCTCTCATTAGGAGAACGTCCAGATATCCTATGATCGCAATCCCCCTTTTGCGCAGCAACGGCAACACCGGGACCAAAACCTTAGTAAAAACTCTTGTAGCAGAGGCAAAACCAAAGGGTAACGCCTGTCATGTGCGTTACACATTCGAGAATATTATTCTGAATGAATATAACGAGTTCTTTTCAATTGATTAATTTCTTTTTAACAGCATATACCAATCTTAGTAAATACAGACTACAGTAGGGAATATATGAGTATATTTATTCACAAGACATGTATTCACAATAAATAGTTAAACTTGAGGTGACACAAAAAGATAACTTTCACAAAAATACAAACTTAAGCGATCAATGCAACTGTGATATGTAGCTCAATAATGATAGTAAAAGAAAGCAGGATTACGTATTCCCAGGTATAATAGAAACCATAGATAAATGTTCTATATAATCAGACCAAAATTGTCTGCGAATTGCGCAGCCAACAGTCACTCCACTGCAGTTGGAGTGAGAATAGGCTATGCAAAATGGGAGACTAAATCGCTAATATTGCGCTAAATTGGTACTAATAAAAAAAAAAAAATGTAGCACAACAAAAATCAGTTTTTAGATAAAAATCTAATATGGTTAATACGGTTTCTCTGATTTAGAGGACTCAGAGAAAATAATTTTACGGTAAGTTCTTACAAAAATTGTATTTTCTCTTACGTCCTCTGACAGTCGCAGCCCGTTCAGATGTTCTTCACTATTGGAATGTCCAAAGCAGTGCAGGTGTGAGGGGTGGGAAAAGATGCAACCAAAGAACGGCAACGTGTCAACAAGGCCAGAGAAAAATTAGCCAACAGGGCAATAGAAGCTCAACAGGAGCTAACCCCAGAAATAAAATCACCCCCAGAAGAGAAAAAAACATCTCTTCAACAAAACCGCCGCGCTCAAAACTTGCGGCCAAAGCAAGCTTTTGAGGATGCCATCATGTCAAGTCTGTAGAATTTTTGTGAAAGTGAGCACAGAGAACAAGGTCGCCGCTTGCACACCGGAGCCACAGAAGCCTGATGGCGAAAAGCCCAAGAGGCACTCACAGCTCTAGTAGAGGCACTCACAGGGAAAGGAGGCACCTGACCCTTCAGTGAATAGGCCTGAACAATAGTCTGTCTGATCCATGTGGAAATGGTTGCAGCGGACGCAACCGAACCCTTCCGAGGTCCCTCAGGAAGGACAACCAGAGAATTAGACGTCCTAAAAGACTCCGTGGCTGACAGGTAAACCCTGATCGCCTGGACCACATCCAATGAATGCAAGGCAAACACCTTTGGATGCTTGGGCTTTGCACAAAGGGAAGGCAACACAATATCCTCGTTGAGGTGGGAATCCAACACCACCTTAGGGATAAAAGACTGAGTTGGTCGTAGGACCACTGCATCCCTATGAACAACCAGATAAGGCAACGGCAAGACAGAGCTGCTAGTTCAGACACTCTGCGAATAGAGGTGATAGCCACTAGGTCCCACGAAGGCAAAGGAGCCCTCCACGGTGGAGCCAAATGATGCATCCCTTGCAAAAAGGTGCGAATCAGGGAATTAGTCGCCAAGGGACGCTGTTTTTCTTCCATCGTACCTGGAAGGCGTATATTGCCTGGTATAAGTCGCAAGGGTTTCATCCTCGTTCCTTTGATCGTGCCCAGAGCTAAACATTGGTCCACACCTTCCTGCAGGAAGGCCAAAACCCTCGGCACCGAAAAGGAATGAGGAGGAAACCCTTGCGACTCATACCAGGCAATATACGTCTTCCAGGTACGATGGTAAGTCTTCCTGGAGGTAGTCTTCCAAGCCTTCAATAAGGTAGGAATGACAGCATCCGAGAGACCACTGTCTCTAAACACCTGGCTTTCAACAGCCATGCCCTTAAAGCCAGAGACTGTAAGGCAGGATGGAAGATCGACCCTTGAGACATCTACGACCATTTGCACAAGGTCCGCGTACCAAGACCGACGAGGCCAGTCTGGGGCTACCAGAATTACCTGCACCTGTTCCAACGCCAACCTGCGGAGGAACCTAGACAACAGTTTGAATAAGAGGGAAGGCTTAAATCAGCCGATACCGGTGCCAGGGCACCACCAACACATGAGTGGCATCCGCCAGAGGATCTCGGGCCCTGGCCACGAACCTTCCCACCTTTTTGTGGAGATGAGACGCGAACAGATCAACGTCCGGAGTCCCCCACCGGGCACACAGGGGATGAAACACCACCAGATGCAGGGACCATTCCCCCTGATCCAAGGACTGATGACTGAGATAGTCTGCCTGCCAGTGCTCCACTCCCGGAATGTGAATAGCGGAGATAGCTGGAACGTGTGCCTCGGCCCAAGTCAGAATCACTTCCTTGGCCGCCCGGGCACTCCTGGTGCCCCCTTGGTGATCGATGCAAGCCACAGCCCTGGGATTGTCGGTCTGAATCCGAACCAGGTGACCATGCAACTAAGTTGCCCAATGGAGCAGGCAGAGTTTGATCGCCCTGAGTTTTGATTGCCCTCCACAATATTTATCACAATGAGGATTCCTCCGTTGACCATGTCCCCTGGGCACACAGGGTGTCCAGTACACCACCCCAGCCCGTCAGGCTGGCATCCGTGGTGATCACTGTCCACAACAGGGGCAGAAAAAGCTCTTCCTGGCTCAGAGCGGGTGACAGAAGCCACCACTAAAGCTCCGACTTCGTGAGACGGCTCAAACATATTATCCTGTCCAGGGACTGTAGATCCTTGTGCCATCTGGCAAGAATATCTGCTTGCAGAGTCCTTGTGTGAAAACTGTGCAAATGGGACCACCTCAAAAGCTGAAAACATCAGCCCCAGGGACCTTATGCAGGCCCGTAGGGAGGAGAGATCATTGTCCCTGAGGGAACTGATCTCGCCCTGTAAAGCCCGAAGTTTGTCCTCCGGGAGAAAACACTTTGTCTGAGCGGAGTCCAAGACCATGCCCAGGTTGCTAAGGCGGACTGAAGGGGTCAGTGCCGACTTCTGGGAACTGATGGTCCCCCTGAACCCCTGGAGCGTCTGAACCGTGACCGTCAGATCACTTGACAGAGTGGCACACAAGCTCGCCCTCAACAGGAGGTTGTCCAGATAACCGAGGACCGCAATCCCCCTTTGCGCAGCAAAGCCAGCACCGGGGCGAAAAAACCTTGGTGAATACCCTGGGAGTCGAAGCTTACCAAAGGGTAATGCAACAAATTGAAAACGGTCCTCTGCCACCGCGAAACGGAGAAATCGTTGATGACCCTTGTAAACAGGGATGTGCAGGTACGCATGCTTTAAGTCGATGGAGGCCAGAAGATCTCCTTGATTTAAATACGCCACCACCGTCCGGATGGATTCCATCCGGAACTTCTGCACCCGCGCAAAGCAGTTCAGAGACTTGAGGTCCAGAGTTGGACGCACTTTTCCCTCCTTTCTGGGCACCGTGAACACACTGGAATAGAACCCACGAAACCTGTCCCGCTGAAGGACTGGTATAACAACTCTTTGGGCAAGAAGATCTTGCAAAGCCCCCTTGAGATCTTGTAAATGATCAGGAGACAGACAGATACAGTATTTGACGGAAAGATCCTGTCTGCGAGGCAAGATGGAATCTCGATCTTGTTCTCTGAACGAATCTGTTCGTGAACCCCCTTGTCCTGATTTTTGGACAACCCGGGTTCCTCAACAAGACACAGATGTCCCCCCAGCTCGGAAAACAGGTGAGGGTGTCCAGGCAGGAGGAAGAAGACTAGGCCGCCGCAACGGACTTACTGCTTATGGACTTATTGATTAACTGAGGGAGCAGTGGATTTTTGGAAAAAAACACCCAAAATGCATTCAAAACCCCCAAATGACAGAGACATATGAAAGTGAAAAACGCTCACCCCTGCAGTAACTGAAGATGGATGAAGGAAGTGACATCATCCACTAGAGGCCGACAGTGCCCTGAGCCACACAAAAATGGATGCCAATACAAGTCAATGGGGAAAAAAGCACAGGGAAAATGGTCGCCGCCCTTACTAGGCGGCTGCCCATATCCAAGATGGCGCCAAAATACAGCAAAAAATGGCTGCTGCCCTCACAGGGAGTCAAGAAAGGCTGCCCTCACCCAAAATGGTGGCCGAAACAAACAATGCCAATTTGTCATTAACCTAGGACCTGGCCACCATGGAAATCTACCAGGAAGACCCCCAGGACAAGGTAACAAGCCCCCACACCCCCCTCCATGCAGCGTTTACCGCAGAGCACTCCCAAAAGGGGCAGGGAGGTAGGGACCATCCAAAAGGGCCAAGGGCGGACACTACAGAGACCACATGTTCTGACATCCCCAAGGAGTGGGCCCATATAACTCCCTCTCAGGTGACTGTCCCAGGGACACAGGGGGTAGCATTACTCCCCACACCACGGACCGCGGGCTCCGCTCTAAAACGGACCTCTTCCCACCCCCCACCCTGAGGAGGGTGCCGTCAGCCAAGGGGGGATGTTCAACACAGGGCGTTCCAGAGTTGAGACGTCCCGGCAAAGAAAGCTCTCCGCAGGCTCATCCCTGTCCACAGGGGCACCGTCGTGGCAAGGCCTGGGCGGACCACAACCTGCGCACGCTAGCAGGCCAGGCTGGGACACCATAAGGATATAGATTATCCATTGACGTGTATTTGATGTGTTTTTATTGATTTCAATAAACAATAAGGGGGAAAACACATTGCTGTGAACCTAGCCAAGTCTGCAGATCCCACACTAATCCCCTGAAGACGTAGGCTACTACGGAACATGTAGGAGGAGTCCGCCCGCGTCTGACGTCACAAGCCGGAAGATGTCTACTACACTGATCCAGAGCATGTCTTTGAGCTGTTTTAAAACTCGTGTATGGTGAGTGCATCACTTTTAATAAATGATATGTTTTGAAACGTACTGCACCATCAGTCTTTTCTATTTTTATGGTACCACATACCCCATTGGATGCCTGTAAGGACCAAACATACTTCACTACTCAGTCCCTTTGTAAGGATCAAACACACTGCACCACTCAGTGCTTTGTGAGGATATGAAGCCGAGTTTCCCCCAGTAAAGATCTCTTTGGGCATTTAAAGGCTCTTTTGATCACTGTGAGAGCAGTGATCAATCCATTCTGGTAAGAGGCTTGCAGATACATGTGGTGGAAGTGCATGACATTCCTGTTCACCAAGTGTCATCCTGCTATTATACACTAAGGTGTCAAGAACGTGGACCCATTGTGTTTTGTGTACTTAAATATTATATGGACTTTAAACGTTTATCAAGCGCTGCATTTTATATATTAATCCCAAATACTGTATGTTGTGCATTCCTGTAACATACTGAAATTAGATAGGTAATATATTTTTGGGCTTTTGTCTTTCATACAGAAATGATCTTCAAAGATTATCAGCTATACTGATTTAGGCCTCTTTCACACAGGTGCTAAGGTCTGTACATCATGAACAGGCTATTTGTTTATGAGTGCCCAGTCAGCAAGTGCTGCTTGCATGCAACCCATTTAGGTGTTCGGATCCAAACTCAGACAATGTGTGGTCGGGACTGCACACCCACATGCCTGTCACATTAGGATGAGCAGGTGTGTACGTGTAGCTGCTGCACCTTCAGAGACATGGATAGGCGGCCAGTGCGCAGCAGTTGCCAACTAGGGACACATAAACAGCCTGTTCACAGTGTACGGCCTCAGTGCCTATGTGAACAAGGCCTTATATTTCACAGACTGCCTAGGTATTGTTTGAATCTACTGAAACAGCAGATATCAAAAATGGAAACTGATAAACATAGTTACATAGTTACATAGTTAGTGAGGTTGAAAAAAGACATAAGTCCATCCAGTTCAACCTATGATGTGTGTGTGTGTTTGCTTTTAACCGTACATTGTATACCCCTGTATGTTGTGGTCTTTAAGGTGTCCATCCAATAGTTTTTTGAAACTATCAATGCTCCCCGCTGATACGACTGCTTGTGGAAGAGAATTCCACATCCTTACCGCTCTTACAGTGAAGAACCCCTTACGCACTTTAAGGTTAAACCGTCTTTCCTCAAGTTTTAGTGAGTGGCCACGTGTCTTATTGTATCTCCTTTCTCTGAATAGTTTGTTCCTTATGCTAGGGTCGCCAGTACAGTATTTGTACATTGATATCATATCCCCCCTCAATCGTCTCTTCTCCAGAGAGAATAGGTTCAGTGCTTGTAGTCTTTCCTCATAGATGTCCTCCATTCCCCTAATTATTTTTGTTGCCCTTCTCTGGACTTTCTCCAGTTCCAGCACATCCTTCCTGAGGACCGGTGCCCAGAACTGGACAGCATACTCCAGATGTGGCCGGACCAGAGTCTTGTAGAGTGGAAGAATAATCTCTTTATTTCTGGAGTGAATCCCCTTTTTTATACAACCCAGTATTCTGTTGGCTTTGCTTGCGGCGGCTTGGCATTGCATGCCACTGCCAAGCCTGTTGTCTACCAGTACCCCCAGGTCCCTTTCCATCCTAGACTCACCCGGAGGTTCCCCCCCTAGTGAGTAGCTTGCTTTCTGGTTTCTGGCCCCCAAGTGCATTACTTTACATTTTTCTACATTAAATCTCATCTGCCATGTAGTTTCCCACCCCATTATTTTGTTCAGGTCTGCTTGCAAGATTTTCACATCCTGCATAGAAGATATTGGCATGCCTAATTTAGTATCATCTGCAAATACTGAGATTGTACTAGATATCCCCTCCTCTAGATCATTTATGAATAAATTAAACAGGATTGGTCCCAGGACAGAACCCTGGGGGACCCCACTTTCCACACCCGCCCAATCCGAGTACTCCCCATTAATCACCACCCTCTGTACTCTCCCCTGGAGCCAGTTCTCTATCCAGGTACTCACCTTATGGTCCATACCTACCTTCCTTAGTTTGTACAGTAAGCGTTTGTGGGGAACGGTGTCAAAGGCCTTTGCAAAGTCCAGATACACCACATCCACAGGCTTACCTTTATCTAAGTGGCAGCTCACTTCATCGTAGAAGGTTAATAGATTGGTTTGGCACGAACGATTTTTCATGAATCCATGCTGATTACTACTTATAATACCGTTTTCATTACTAAAGTCTTGTATGTGGTCCCTTATCATCCCCTCCAAAATTTTGCAGACTACTGATGTTAGGCTGACCGGCCTATAGTTACCCGGGATATATCTCGGCCCCTTTTTAAATATTGGTACCACGTTGGCTTTTTTCCAATCAGCTGGCACCATACCCGTCTGTAAACTATCCTTAAAGATCAAGAATAATGGTCTGGCAATCACCTGGCTGAGCTCATTAAGAACCCTTGGGTGCAAGCCATCCGGTCCCGGGGATTTATTTATGTTAAGTTTCTCTAGTTTAGCTCTAAGTCTATCCTCTGTTAGCCATGGCGGCACTTCCTGAGGTGTATTATTTAGTTCGGCCTTACAAGCGGGGTTCGTGTAGCCCCCCGATTCCTTTGTGAAGACTGAAGAAAAGAAATTATTTAACACTTCCGCCTTTTCTCTGTCCTCTGTGGCCATTTTTCCTTTATCATCTTTTATGGGGCCAATGTGCTCTGGCCTCGCTTTCCTACTGTTTATATACTTAAAGAACTTCTTGGGGTTCTTTTTACTCTCCTCCGCTATATGTCTCTATATGATAAAGAAATCTTTTGTGTTAGTATATTGCTCTATTTAAATTTTGTTAGAAAAATACAGTGACATATATCTAACAATACTGTAATTCATTTTACCAAGTTCAAGAGACTTCTTGTGTGTTTCCAGAGCTGCACTTGCCAATTCACTGACTTTTTCTTCTAATCTGAAAGAACAACAGGTTTTGCAGTTGTCTTAACTGTAGGTATGCAAACTTAAATACTGTGTAAAAAGTGTACTACAATGTTTATATACAGTATATGGGAAACTATTATATTTACAGAAGAGGCAGTTCATGGAGATAACTGTATGTGGTTAATATATGTAATTCTTGTATTCAGTATAAGAATTTGTTTTTTAACTGTCATACTGGGTTCAGACATTGTCTGTTTGTCAGTTTACTACCTAAAGCTGGTCATTAATGAATGGAATCCCGGCCAGTTTAGAAGGGACTGGTCAAAATTCAATCCATCTATAGGCAGGCTGCAGTGTTGCCAACCTACCAGATTGAAATTTACTGACTTAACACCCAAAAATTTACTGGCACAGCCAAGTTTTTACTGGCATTTCCAAAAGTTACAAAATTACAGTTTTAGGTACAAATATCAGTATTTAGGCTACAGACAAGTACAATATGTAATTAGCAATGTGGTTTAAGGTGGATAGTAAGGCAAAAAACATATTTCTTTTTTTATTTTCAATATAGTAAGTAGCTCAGGGACAGGACTCCTAGGAGGGCAAGAAATTAAATTCGACAGGCACACACACATGAAATTGACTCTCCTAGTGACACTGAAAGGAGTGTGCAGCAGTACAGATGATGATAACACCTCACGGACATGACATGTCCCCTCCTGAGTCACAGTGACAGTCTCTCTTCATGCCAGGTGGTCCCTTCTGTTCACTCTAGCTTAAACAGCACTGACAGTCCCGCTCCTGGTTTGCCTTGCTCCCGTTACACAGACCTGCCCACAAGGCTGTACCCGCTTTGCTTGGCTCTCTTGCACCATGCCATCACATGACATGATCAGCCACCACCTCTGCCAGGCCCGCCCCCTGCCAACACCACCTGAACACACTGTAGCAGGCACTTGTATGGTCTCAGCTGGCTCCGGACCAAAACTGTATATATGCAGTTCCAAGCCAAGCGTCACAGCCATATTTTTTACTGGCAATCTTTTCCTGTCACTGGCATTTACAGGCAGGAGAAATGTGACCGTTTTTTTACTGCTTGCCAGTAAAAATACTGACAGTTAACAACACTGGCAGGCTGGTTGTACTAAAATGGATCCATCAATCAACTCAAGTACAACCAGCCTGTCGCATTTTTTGCATTCGATCACTGCCGGTGGCTATAGCTTCTAGCAGTGATCACTGTGTTCCTCACCACCAGCAGAACACAAAAGCGCTGCAGGAGAAATTCCCAATCAACACGGACTGACTCCCATGGATGGAAGGAAAGGATGGAAGGAAAGAAAATTGTTGCCCACAGTAAAGCAAATAATCCACTGATGTTAATGGATGCCAGGAAGTCTCCACAAAAAAGGAGACTGACAGAATATATTCCATCTAAAAGTATGTACAAAAGCATTATGAGCATTTAAAACCAAAGTGGGACAAATACCACCTTTGGGGTTCAGAACTGTATATATGTGTAAAAACCTTGAAACCTTTCTGTTGGAATAATGTAAATGGGTCATAAATACGGTAAGTGAATGGCTGAAAGGAGGTCCGGCTGACGTTGCCTAAACAAAGAAACACATAAAATGAAGAAACAAAGAAGGATGAAAGCAACACTATTTTGTAATCTTTTCTGTACCCATGCATTGGCTTTGCAAGCTTCCCAAATCTTCACAAAAGCCATCACACATTCCCCAATTCTGATAGAGCTGGTGGGAGTGGACATTCATGTGGTGGCTGATTTATCTGCAGGTTTACATTTTTTGAATTGCTAATAATGTTTAGAACCACCTGAGCCAAAGGGAGGAGAAGAACAGATGTGGATTCTGCGGAACCTGACTTGGAAAAACAAAAGGAATGTTTTAAAGAAGGATAGGAAGGTGTTGACCTAAATTACTGATCCTTAGCTTTGCAAAGCTGAGGTAACTTGAGTACAGTTGCCATGGAAAAACAGAAAGAAGGGTATGGGACTTTGGTTGAGGTCAACTGGACATTCAGAGAGTTTATTCAATAAATACATCATGTAATAAAAACAATGTTACATAAGCAACAGCCAGAGATGACACACACAGTAGATAAAACCATACATAATGAATCAAAAATAAATACAATATTTCTAGGACCAAAAATGGATCACTCAAGAATATAATGAATACAATATGACACACAATTGTAGTGTGCTCACAATCTTTTACATATATAACAATTTTATGAAACATCTGAGTAGTTATAGGCTCAACGCGTTTCATGAACCTCCGTCCATTCATCAGGAGCTTGAATGTAGGTTATATTTCTAAAAATAAGAATATGGGTTTTTGTAAATGTACTTATAAAAATATGAACTATAATGGGGGATAAGCTGGAATAAACACTACCTTAAGCAGTGTCATAGCTCCACAAGCAACCCAGTGTAGAGAGGAGAGGCCAAAGTCGATCCAGGGGATGCCTAACCCGGGGCTGAGGCATGGATCAGATCCAGCACAACGGGGTAACAGATAGGAGAGGACCCCCAGACAGGGTAGAAGACAGATTGAGAAATTCCAAGGGTGTAACTCCAGGAGGTGATGGTGAAGGCATATGGGGACCAAAAGCAGTCTGAAAGTGTATATTATCATTGAATAAATATACTGAGAAAAACAATTTTGAAATACATATAAATAAAAAAGTGTATATAATCAGACCTATAGGCACAGGGGCAGTGCCTACGGAGAGTGCAGTTGCCCCCATCACAACTTTGATGTCATCCAACAAGGAGCTGAAAAGACATTCTCCCAAAGGCTAGGCGTAACAAGGTCTCCTTACACTGACTCTGCACCAACCAGTACATGGGGGAACAGCACCTTGTGGATCTACACAGAAGAAAGGGTTACCTGGGTACCAACACATGCAGCTGCCAAATCGCTACGCAAACTGTTGGCGCTATATAAATCCTGTATAATAATAATAATAATAAGTTAGGTTCACAATGTCATATTTTGTGAGGATCGCATTTGCGTGGGAACAGCAGTCCATTAACATATAGTTTCTCTTTGTTTAGGTGAAACAACTGCCAGCTGTAATGCAGCTGGCAATGCTTGCTCTTTAAGGGAATCGGAGTTCAACAATTAATTCTCCTGAGATTAACCTACAGAATCAGAGATATGAGGTTTTTCGGTGTCTGTTGGAGATGGTAGCAGGTGAACGTATTAAGGCCTTAGAATCAGGAGAAGCTATGATTTGCAACAGGTTAGACATATATTTTTGCATCACTGAAGAATCTAAGAAAAATCTTCTCCCGTTAAACAGGAAGAAGAATGAAGTCAAACCTCTGGTAGCTTCTTTAGCTAGCATACCACACATACTGCAGCATATCACAGAGCCTCAGTTACAATCACAGCAACTAGCCCGCTGCAGCCACTCATTGAAGTGAGTCTTCAGAGACTGAGACCGAGTAAACACTGCAACAACTCTGACCCCAAGGAATTCCAAGGTGTGGGGGCTTGACCTTAAAGTCCTGCGCTAACCGAAACAGACCGGGGTGTCACTGCAGCAAAGAAATTGCAGAACTGTAGTAGAGAGAACACCAGAATACTTAGCCATATGGCAAAACCTGCTCTAGTTGGCTAACTGGAGAGACTTCAAGGAATTTCAAATACCAGACCTGAATCTACCATCAGCTGTTGATAGAAGAAAAAAATATTTCAATTCAAGAAAAATATAGCAGAAGGGAATAAAGCATCTGTTTGTCTGGAGACACTAAGCAAACCTGAACAGGTGGCAGGGGTACAGACCCAAGGGGGCTAACCTTACATTTTTATGTGCCCAATGTTAATTTCTCCTGTAGGCGGTAGTATAATGAACATCAGAGAAACGGCTTTTACGGTAAGACAAAAATCCAATTTTCCCTATCACTCATTGACTGACACAGGTCCTGATCTTCTTAACCATTGGGACATCCCAAAGCAGTGTTAAACATGGGGGGTGGGAACAGCAGGAAAAAAATCCCCAAAGCTAAACCATAGCCAACCAGGCAACATGGACCTCAACCAAGAACAACTGGAACTAACCTGAAAAAACAATACAACCTCAAAGAGGACCAGGTCCTCTAAACAGCAGCCTGAAAAACCTTGCAGCCAAAGGAAGCATCCGCAGATGCCAATACATCCACTTTATACAATTTTGTAAGGGTGCGCCGCCTTGCAAACCTGCATCACTGACGCCGATGAAAGAAGGCCCAGGAGGCACTAAGCGCCCTAGTAGAGTGCGTCGTAACAGGGAAAGGAGGAACCTGACCCTTAATTGAATAGGCTTGAAACGCTGTCTATCTGATCCATCCGGAAATGGTCGCAGCAGAGGTGGACAACCCCTTCTGAGGTGTGTCCATGAGCACAAATAGTCTGACTTCCTAATTGACTCTATAGCTGCCAGGTACATCCTAATTGCCCAAACCACATCCAAGGAATGCAAGGCAATGTCCTTAGGATGTTTTGGCCTGGGACACAGGGAAGGCAACACAATGTCTTCATTCAAATGAAAATCAGAGACAACCTTTGGAAGGAACGACAGGCAGGGGCGAAGAACCACCTTATCTCTGTGAACCACCAAGTAAGGTGAACGACAAGACAACGCCGCCAGCTCCGACACCCTGCGGTGATTGCCACCAAAAAGGCCACCTACTGGGATAACCTAAGCAGGGGAATCTCCCGAAAATTTTCAAAAGGAGGTTTCTGGTGGACTGAAAGCACAAAAGAGCCAAGTGTCCGCCAAGGCCGAGACCTGGCCCTTGATAGTACCCAAGGCCAGGCGCTGCTCACCCTCCAAATTCCCCCCCGTTGGAGGAAGGTCAAGATCCGAGCCACCGAAAAAAAGAATTGAGGGTGAAACCTCCGGGGCTCTTACCACGCAAAGTACGACTTCAATGTACGATGGTAGATCTTCCTAGAGGTAGATTTTCTAGCCTTTAACAGCATAGGAATCACTGAATCAGACAAACCTCTATCTTTCAGCACCTGGCTTTCAAAAGCCAAGCCTTTAAAGCCAGTGACTGTAAAGCAGGATGAAAGATTGGCCCTTGGGACAGCAGATCTTCCCTGAGAGGAAGTCTCCAAGGAAGGCTGGTGACCAGCCGTACCAGATCAGCGTACCAAGACCGGCGAGGCCAGTCTGGACTCTCTGGAGCCACTAAGATGACAGGAATCCCTTCTGCATCGATCCTGCGCAGTAGTCTTGGCAGAAGCTTGAGAGAGGGAAAGGTGTAAATCAGACTATACTGACCCCAAGGGGCCACCAGCGCATCTGTGGCAACAGCCAGAGGGTCCTGAAACCGTGCCAACAGATCCACCTCGGGAGTACCCTACCGGAGGCACAACTGATGAAACACCTCCAGATGAAGTGACCATTCCCCCTGGTTCAACGCCTGTCGACTGAGGTAATCCGCCTGCCAATTATAAACCCCCCGAGAATGCGTAAAGCAAGGATGGCTGGAACGAAACACTTTACCCACCTTAGAATGCCGGCTACTTTCAGAGCCACCAGGACACTTCTTGTGCCCCCCCCCCTGGAATTTACATAGGCCACAGCTGTGGCATTGTCTGATTGAATTCGCACTGGACACCCCTGAAGACAATCCATCCAATGATCCAGACAAAGTCTGATTGCTCTGAGCTCCAGTACATTGAACGGAAGTCTGGAGTCTTCCGGTGTCCAGACCCCCTGAGCAGAATCTTGTGAGGACGCCTGCCCACCTGGACAGGCTGGCATTCGTGGTGACCACCGTCCAGTACAGGGGGAGAAAGGATTGGCCCCAGCGAAGTGCCTAGGAACGAAGCCACCAGATCAGGGACCGTCTCATATCCTGGCTCAGCTGGATCAGATTATCTATAGACTGTGGATTCTTGTCCCATTTGACCAGAATCTCTCTTTGCAGAGATCTCGTGTGGAACTGTACAAATCGAACCACCTCGAAAGCAAACACCATCGGGCCCAGCACTGCATTCAAGTCCAAAGAAATGACCGTCTGCTGGACAACAGAAGTTGAATTGCTTCCTGCAGTTTCTGCAGTTTTTCCAGAGGAAGGAACACTCTGGCTAAAGTGGGGTACACACTATAAGAAAATCAGGTGAACGATTGTCCGATTTTCCTCGTTTCACAGCAAATCAGGACTGATGCAAGAAAATTCTTAAGAAAATTTGTACGAAAATTCTCATATGACAAAGGCTTTTTTTGTTGTTTATTGTTTCTGATCATGCGCAGTCTTTCTTTTCTGATTTTTCTTGTATGAAAACGGTACACATTAAACAAAAATGGTTTGTTTTTTCCCGTACGAGAAAAATTTTGGAGTTTGTCCCTTCGAGAATTTTTCGTAAGAAAATTCTGAATCGTCTGTAGAAAGTTCTGTACACACTATTCGAAAATCGTACGAAAATTCTTTGGACGAAAATGTTCGCCCGATTTTCTTATAGTGTGTATGAGCCTTAAGCCCCAGAGTCAGTCTCAGATAGTCCAGATTTGTGCCCCCCACCCCCATCGCCAGCTCAGCACCCCAGATGACCTGAAAAGGTGGTATGACCACCCCATGGTGAAGGGGAGGGGGGGTAGGCAGATGAGGGGCAAAGGGTCTGCAGGGAGAGGGGGGGATGCTGCATGGGAAGGAGGAGAACCCGGGGGTCTGACCATCTCAGGGAGGGGCCCACGTCCACCCAAAAGCCTCTAGGGGGAGAGGGGGGACAGCTACTTACCATACCAGGAACAGGGTGGGCACCGCTCCAGACAGAACCTCCTCTCCATCGAAATGGGGGGGCTGTCGACTAGGAGGAATGCTGTGACTCAGGCCGAGGCCTGCTCGTATGCGACCTCGCGAGACATTTAACTTGCAGTCCAGCCCCCATCCCGTGGGGCTATGTCGCGGCCCACCTAGCGCAGAGCTAAGACCTGCGCGCGCTCACTGGCCAGACTGGAGTGACCACTGGATTTTAAAAATATCCAGCCGTCACCCAATTTAGCAGTTGATTGTAGATTCTCACAGGAAAAATAGAAAAACCCATTAAAAAGGAAAAAATTGCCAAGACCAAAGTGTTAACTTCATGTACAAGGGATATAGTTGTTTAATATACTGCCATCTTGTGGTCATTTCGGTTACTGCATCTTTTTCAGTATTCCCTCCTATTCTATGATGAATTTCCCCTTCCTGTTTAGTTTGTGTGGAGGTGAAATAAAGGACGGAGTGCAGAACCACGTCGTGTCTGTGGATTAATTTACACAAAGATCCCAGCAAGGAACAAGTTTCTTACTCCTGACTACGCAGAAAAAAACTGAATGCCTATAGCTGAGAGTGGGATTGTACCCCCTGGGACTGCCCATAGGCATAGTCAAGCTTTTTTTCTGCCTAGTGTCCTACTCCTGTAGGGGCAGTATAACCCAATGGTTAAGAAGATCAGGAGCTGTGTCCTTCAATGAAGGATGGCGAAATATAAATTATGATTTTTTTCTGTACTAAAGCAGCCCTGCTTGCATTCAAACTTTGAAAGGAGTCTCGTGCAAATACAAAGGAGGTTAGCACATATCTTACTTTGTTAATACTTTGCACAAGTGTTTTCTACGATGACATTTAAGACGTGTTAGCAACTGTAAAATAAATTTTGATTGAAAGTACATACTTAGGGGCGTGGCTGAACTGTTCATGTAGGCAGACGTGTCTCGCATCGGCTCCGCTATCCTGTCGGCTAAAATCCTGGGTCTTGACCCACATATCCGCAGAAATTGCTAGAGAGCTCTGCAAGCGAGTTTGCCTTGCCCCGGTGACGATCCCTGGACACCGGACCGAGAAGGAGGAAGGGACACTCTCGGCCAAGCAGGCCGAAAATGGCGGCGCCCCGCTGCCTCAGAGAGTGGGCAGGGACAAGCAGCCCACTGCTCTCTCTAAACTGGAGCAGTATGCCCATGATCTGGCCAAACACAAGCCACTATCTGCAGCTTCCTCGCCCAGCCAGCAGACCTGCCACTTACCTCCCTCAGTGACACCGTCTCCTCGGCAGGAGAACATGGCCGCACCATCGCCAGAGGCCGCAGTGAGTACTCCATTGGGGCTACAGGGGGAGTAAGGAACGCCGGGTGCTGCCACACATCCTGAGCCTACACTCCAAGATGTCCTGACGGCGGTGCACACCTACAGTGCATTCATTACAGACCTGGAGAGGGCCACCGCACTGGAGGGCAGAGTTAGTGCAGTGGAGGACGATCTCTCATTAAAGATGTTAGAATGAATTCTGCGGGGGTCTCAGAGGCCATGGCCAGGCTGGAGGACATGGAAAACCGGCTGCGTCGCAGTAACCAGCGCTTGGTGGGCATACCAGAGAAGGCGGAGGGAAAAGCACCAGAGGAATTTATTGAGCAATGGCTGCTATCTACATTTGGGAAGGATAATCTTTCTCCCTTCTTCTCTGTGGAATGAGCACATAGAGTGCCGTTCAGGGCTTCCGCCGCTAGGGGGCCCTGATCGCCCATTCCTATTGAAATTACTGTACTACAAGGACAGAGATATCATCCTGAGACTTGCCAGGCAACAACCTCGCATGGAGATACAGGGAGCCAAGATCTCTATCTACCCTGATTTTTCCGCTGCCTTGCAGAAGCAGCGGGCCAGATTTACGGATGTCAAGAAACGCCTGCGCGCTATACCGTTGGTGTATTCCATGCTGTACCCAGCAAAACTTAGAGTAGTGGCTAATGGCACCGTCCACTTCTTTGAAAATCCCAACATGGCAGTTAATTGGCTGGATCGTCAGGAAAGACAACTAAGGGCAGCTGCGGAATGATAGTCTCTCACTGTTATTATTGCACTATGCTGCACACGGGTTTTCTATACCCCTCATAGGAGCCAAGATGTATTCCTTTGATTGGAAAGTTTTGTGACATCAGAGCTGACTTACTTTCTGGAGCCTTGTCTAGAGAGGTTTCGCTATTCCAGGGATTGTCCGAGTTCGGTTCGCATTCCAGGGATTGTCCAAGTTCAGGCCCTCTTTTCTTATCCCCCCCCCCCGCCCATCCAGGGCTTGCAAACACCTCCCTGCGGGGCATGAATGGAAGTCTCCCTTCGGACTATCCATCACTCTGTTACCTTTTTATGGTTTGTTTTTTGTTTTCGTGTTCTTTGTTTTTTTTTTCATTTTTTACCATGGTAAATTACACAGCAGTGGTCTACCCGGTTCCACTACTTCCAGGACCACAGGTTTCTTGATCCTCCTTCTCTCCCAGAGCATAGTGCTCCTTTCCTGCCGAATCCCCATCTGGAAGCTGGCCCCCAGGCCTATCTGTGGCTTGTTGCATTCCCTACTTGCGCTACTTGTCCCTAATGGCTAGTCCCACAGGATCCCTTCTCTCCTCTCCTTGACTCTGGGTTACTTTTAGATACCCTTAAAAGATTTTGTCACGGGGGATCCAGAACTCCCACTCCCTTTGCCAGGTTTATCGGGGAGTTGGGCCTTGTGGATCTTTGGCGCAGCAAATACCCATTAGAGGCGGGCTTCTGCTGCCATTCTCTCTCCCACTCTACGTTATCTCGTATAGTATTAGAAATGTGTAGTAACCGTGCTGGTGGTAAGAAAAGAAGCAGCAACTTCAAGTGTGACCACACCCAACAAATGTACATATATAAAAAAGTCACGCTGAAAGTTCAGTATGGTATCAATTGATTGTCCATAAATATAAAAATAAATTCAAAGATGAAGTCGTGATGTGTACAATTATATGATGCTGAATCCACGTCTCCCAATGGTACTGTACTTACCAGATAATAAATAAATTTGAGCAGGGAATCCACAACAGAAATCCTGATGACCTCGACCACAACAGGGGATCGTTTGTTGAACTCCCAGAAATTAACGTGTATGGTGTTCATAAATTAAAAGAAAAGAAAAAACGCCATAGCGTAAAACCACAAACAAATGTGGATACAAATTGTGATGTATTCACAAAAACCGTATATGTGCCCTTCCGTGAGAAACACCACTTATATATCAAGCTCATGCAAATACTCTTTACCAAGTGAATAAATAGTGCTCATTAGTAAGTTGCTGACAGGAAAGTTGATAGTTATACACCTCCACCAATCTCAGCGCAGCTTACCAGATCACCAGGTGAAAAACACAAAAGTAGTTGATATCCAATAAAGGTACCAATAAATGAAGCAGGCATATGCAGGTACTCCTTACCAGAATGCAAATAAAGTGCTCATATAGTCCACCACCGATCATAAAAGCCTCTTACCAGACCTCCAATATATTGCACATATGCCCAGGTAATAAGGGGATGATTCACTGGCTCCACATAACTTCTTCAAAACACCAGTTCCCGATGGGTAACACCGACATAAAACATAGAGGGGAACTCCATAGTGTAAATCCAAATAACTTCATTAAAAAATATAAAGTATAAAACTCACATGCAGGAAATATCGGTAACACGTGAAAGAAGCCGCCGGCCGCTCGGCTGTGCTCGTCCGCACTTCCTGGACGCTAAGGGAATGACGTCAGCACGCCGTGACCTAATAGATCACATAGATCTGGCCCTGGGCTCTGATCTCCTTTTTTCCTGTGCGCCTGAAGTCACCTATCTGGCATGGGGCCTGTCTGATCACTCCCCGGTGCTGGTGTGTCTTCAGTTACCGGGGTCCAGATTACCCAGGCAATGGAAACTGAATCCTTTTTGGCTTCCGCTTTTTACGGACCATTCTAAAATTAATACCCACCTTACAAATTTTTTTACCGATAACAGACACTCTGCAGCTCCTGGTATGGTATGGGATGCTATGAAAGCGTTTCTCAGAGGTCTTTGTATTGGGGAAATATCGACTATTAAGTCCAGGAGTAGACGTTGGGCTTGAGATGCCAGTGAAGCGGTTCTCCGAGCTGAACGTGCCTACCTACTCTCACCAACGTTGGATAATCAGAACTGCTGGCTGGAGGCGCAACGCTTCTTTCGCTCCATACAGCAGCAGCAGGCAGACCATAAACGTTTTTTCACCTCTCAGGCTCATTTTGAGGAGGGGGAAAAGACCGGTCATATGCTTGCAATTATCTCACGGGCGCAGAGACCATCTCCAATTATACATAGGTTGGCTCTTCCCTCAGCACAGGTAGACACAGACACCCCAGCCATTCTGCAGGGGTTCCGTACATTTTTCCAAGACCTATACACATCCAAGGTGTCTTATGATCCGGGAGATCTGCAGTCCTTTCTACAGGACCTCCAGCTGCCACAGATTTCTGCTGGAGACCGGGCGCTTCTGGACTCCCCCATTAGGTTGGAGGAACTCCAGGAGGCCCTAGCAGCATTCCCTAATTCCAAGGCCCCGGGGGCGGGCGGGATTCCTATTGAATTGTATAAAGCTTTTGGAGGGGTCCTTTTGCCCGAATTGCTCCACACCATCATGACCTCTTCTGAGCTAGGGGTGCTTCCCCATCTATGTATGAGGCGGTGGGGGTCCTATTGAAGCCCGGGAAGGATCCGACTCGCCCTGACTTTTACAGGCCTATCTCACTCCTCACATCAGACTTGAAACTTTTTGCGAACGTGCTAGCCACGCGGTTATCTAAAGTGATTCCCAAAATAGTTCATGGGGACCAGTCTGGGTTCATACCCGGAAGATCCACAGCCACTAACATCTGTAGGTTATTTTTGAATATGCAAATTCCCCCGGATAACTGCGGCCACAGGGCGATACTGTCACTTGACACCGCTAAGGCCTTCGATAGCGTGGAGTGGCAGTATCTATGGGTTGTACTTGAACAATTTGGGCTGGGACCCACATTTATCAAATGGATCAAATTGCTGTATAAGGCGCCCACAGCTTGCCTGCAGGTCAATAACACGCTATCTCAATCCTTCCCGTTACATAGAGGCACACGGCAGGGTTGCCCCTTGTCACCCCTTTTGTTTGTCCTGGCAATAGAGCCCCTGCCAGCGGCCATCAGAGCTAATCCTGCAATCCATGGATTCCGGCGGGGAGAGGGAAGGAAAAACTTGCACTGTATGCTGATGATGCACTACTATTTCTGGGTGATACCTCTGGTTCCCTGGTGGAATTAATGACCCTGATTCGTAGGTTTGGATTCTTCTCCAGGTTCCGGATTAACTGGGACAAGTCTGTCCTACTACCGCTGGACCCTCTTGGGGTTGCGTTGCCGCCCCTGGCGGCGCAGGTTTTGGTGGTGGAGGAGTTTCGGTATCTGGGAGTGATTGTGCACCCTGATTTGGGGGCGATATGTTAAACTTAATGTTACCCCACTATTACATAGGTTTAAAGAGGAGTTGGCAAGCTGGGTCAAATTGCCTCTGTCAGTTCTTGGCAGATGTAATTTGATCAAGATGATCTGGAATCCGCAACTACTGTACGTCCTACATAATGCACCTATCTGGATTCCGATTCATGTTTTCAAAAAATTCAACACTGTGTACCGTGCACTTATTTGGAAAAAGAAGTCTCCTCGGATTCGCCTGGAGACGTTGCAGGAAGCAAAGGATAGTGGTGGTTTAGCTGTCCCCAACCCATTCTATTGTTTTCTAGCGGCCCAGCTACAACATTTTACGGGCTGGCTGCAGGATAATGACTGCGACCCTGTCCGACGAATCCTTGTGGCACATCTGGTAGAGTCACTGGAGGCTGGAGTTCTGAGAACTTTTCCTCAATATCCCACATTACTGCTAATTGATAAAATCTGGCGACGGCCAAGCAACACTTTGCTTATGAGGGATTTTGGAGGTACTCTTGTATTCTGCACAACGCTAATTACCCAGAGTTGGACAAACTGCGGGACTCTATAAGCTGGGATAGATATGGAGGAAAATTTATCTCACAATTATACAGGGACGGTATTCTCAAGGAATTCCAAACACTTTGCGTTGAATTTGGCCTACCTAACTCCTTATTCTTTCAATATCTGCAGCTGCGACATGCTCTTGCGTCGCAGTCCAGGGGATCCACGTGGGGTCTGTGTAACCCGGTAATTTTGATTAGCCTTGTGAGTTCGACGGTAAAAAAGGGACAAATCTCCTCCTTATGGATCAGGTTTCGAGGGCTATGTCATTTAAGTACCGGAGGGACTGGGCCGACAATTTGGGGACTATTACCTCGGAAGAATGGACAGGTATTCTTGAGAATGTGCTCAAGGTGTCCCTGTCCTCTTCTCAGAAACGTACACAATTATTTATTTTACACCGCACATATAGGACCCCACAACTCCTGCATAGCTGGCAGAGAAGGGACTCTCCACTCTGCCCCCGAGGCAGGGTACACATGGGCACTCTCTTGCACATACTTTGGAAATGTCCAAAGCTGCACCGCTACTGGACGGCGGTGCTGCATTCCATAAACTCTATATGGAAGCTGCAGCTTCCTATGGACCCAAAACTTTGTATTCTGGGTTGGTTAGACAAGGAATTATATACTCCCGGGGTATTTATAGCAGTTCTTCGAACTTTATTTCTTGCCAGAAAATTAATAGCAAGGAAATCGATCTCCCCGACTGCACCCACTCACATGGAGTGGATAGAGGAAGTTAAATCACTCTTGGCCAGGGAAAATCTCACTTATAAGCATAGAGGGAGCACTATGAAATTTGAACGTATCTGGGGACCGTGGCATGATGTACCAGGTTTGGCTTCTCTCCATTTGGTCACAAACAGGATCATGGGGGGGGGGGTGAACTACTCTTCCTAATACAGTAATGTTATGTCTAGCTGCAGTCCGCTGATGCCTGGGTAGCTGAGGGAAGAATTAGGACGGGTGGGTTAACTTATTATCACTGCTTTGTTAGGCTTCCATCCTCGGTGGGAAGGAACCGGTAGACAGTTCACCATTTGACCGGGTGTGTGTATTGTATTTTTCTTTTTCTTTTTCCTTTCATGGTACGGTGCATTGTGCTTGGACCACTCCACTGCATATGTATGACAATCTTTCGGTACAGTTTAAAGGATTGGGACGATGTTCCCGACCATAGTGGGCTATTTCACCTGACAATGTGATACGATTTATTTTCCATCACACAGTACTATGCCACTCATGGGGAGATGTTTGATTGAGTAGGTGGTGCGGTAATATAGTTTGAGATTGTCTAGCTACGGCTTAGCAGCGGTGGTCAATCATGCTACCTTCAGTATATGCATTTATAGCTGTGTCCGCTCAACTGATATGTACTCATGTGCACTGTTGTTCTCTCTTGTGTTAGTTGTTTCTCTTTTTTCTGTTGTTTTGTACTAAAAAGTTTTTCAATAAAAATTATCTGATTTAAAAAAAAAAGAAAGTACATACTTAGTTTGTTCAGATACAAGCATCTCCTTTAAAGTTTGAACTTCAGATTGAAGAGCAGAAAACTGCAAGGCATGTTGAGCCTGTGTTTCTTCAAATTCTTTTTTTCTTATTTCTCTTTCTTTGGCAACTTCAACCAGCTTTGTTTCTGCATTTTGCAACAGATTTTCTTTAATGCTCAGTGCATCCTACACAAAAAGATAATTGTTAGCAAATATGCAATTCAATATTAAAAATAAGCAAATGTTAGGTTTGACATGGAAAATGTAAATTCACCATATATTCATCACATTGAAACATGTTAAGATCAAGTCACCAAAATGGTTATACTTCTAAATTTGCTTGGTTTTCTTGGATATAATAAGTGAGGTACGACATGATAAACTAAAAAGTACATTTAGTTTGCATTCCTTTTATTTGGTGTATTTTCAACGAAAGCTCACAGTTTTAGTAAGTTGGTATTCAAATGTGTCAGTATGCTTCAAAATATGTGTAACTTGCTTTAAGATTTTCAAAGGGGGGGTGTTATATATGATGAAGCTTAAAGCGGAGTTACACCCTCAAAATGAACTTTTCCCCGTCCGCTTGCTCTAAATTACCTTAAAAACAATTGGATAATTAAAATTTTTATTTTTAAATTAACTTACCTTGTTTTTAAAGAAAATATACTTACCTTCCTTCCTCTTCCTCCCTCTGCGGACACGGACGCCGACGTCACTTTCTCCTTTCTCCTGGGAGATGAGCGTCATCGATCCCAGGAATCAATGCGCCTGCACTGGCCCTGCTCCTCACTTCCGGTGCAGGCACGTCATTCCCTGCTGAACAGCTTCTGGGCATGCCCGGAAGCTGTGCAGGGATGATGCGCATTCACCGGAAGTGATGAGCAGGGCCGCTGCAGGGCATTCTGGGACTTCGACGTCACCGAAGAGGACACCGAAGAGGACGCTCCGGCTTCAGCTGCCCACACCTGAGATGGCAGCGCTGGACAAGACATTTTCAAGGTAAGTATTTCTTCTAAAAGGTAAGTGAAACAGGGGACAGTTCAGAGGCTATTGTTGCTTAAATGCACTAGCCCTGACTGTCCCGGGGGTATTTTTATCTAAAAAAAAATTTTCAGGGTGGAACTCCGCTTTAAGCTGCATAAAGTGATCTCTGCCGCATTGTCATATGTTATGTCTACAAAAATGTAAAACTTTTTAAATGTGAATATATTTTAAAAGCTTCTGTAAAATTTGTAACGTTATGAGTGCTTTCTTTGGTAGGTAATGCCTGGCTCCTGACAACTTCTCTAGCTGCATTAAAAGGAAGCTACGCTTTATACACTCCTCCCCCCACCTCTTCTATTTTTGGAATTTTTTAGAGGGGAAGAGAGCGGATACCAGGTTTTGACAGGTACCCACTCCCACTTCTGGTCGGATCGTCCCCCCCACCTTCAACCTCCAGGGACACCCAGCAGGTCCCAGAAGGCTGCAGGACAATTTGCGCATGTGTAGTGAGTAGCGGGCTGTGAAGCCCCAAAGAATCAACGCCAGCTGCCTATAGTAAACATGCTGGTGCCGGGACCCGAAGACCAAGGAAAAAGCAATTTAGGTGAGAACAGCCCTGCACCCCTGGACAGGTAAGTGTCCTTTTAAAAAAAGTCAGCAGCTACAGTATTTGAAGAACCACATTAATTAAAGTCTTCCAATCACTCTTCAGGACAACTCTCTTCTCTTCAATCACTTGACAACAACACTCATATGGCAGTTCTGCTATGCAGAGCAATCTTGATCCTTTTGTGGAAAGATTTCTAGTGTTTAGCATTATGTAGTATCTTAGTTTAGTAGTATATCTATTGTCTAGTATTCACTAGTAAATAAGTATGAGTAATAAGTAAAAGTAATAAGTACATGATTAGTGCTACATTTAGAATGCAGCAGTATAGCCTAACCTCAGCCATAAGGTTGCTTTACAAAAAAAACAGCTCATTTATAAAGCACTGCAATATGCTTTACTGATTTGCTTATCACTTCATCAGCGATAGATGAGCATAAAAAAGCAAAAGGTTTCCTAATTGCACAAAATTATCTCCTGGGGGACCTGAATTTGTATGAACCTTGTAAAGTTCCCTGTTTAAAGAGTAACTAAATGCAAAACGTTTTTATTTTACTTCGCATAGCGTGGAGGGGGATTAGAACACCTGTCAGTTTTTTTGCTGTCTGTGCCCCTGTTTACTGTTATACTCAAAAAGTGAAAGTAAAAGAAACTGTCAAATATTGAGTTGACACCAAAACAGTAATAGAGGAGAAATCCTCCAAGAGGGACACTAGTTCTGGTTACCCTGGTGACACGCTGGGATTCCCTCACTTTGTAGGGATTTCCTCTCACTTCCTTTTTTGGCTATGGGACAGGAAGTGAAGGGTATTTACCTATGGGACACAGATGGAAAAAAACTGACAGGGTGTATAACCCTCCCTTACTATACTCAACATGAAAAAAAATGTTTTGCCTTTAGTTCTACTTTAAGAATATTCTGTTGGTAATTAATTATTCGTAGCCAAGTCAACTGAGATTGCTAAGCACTTTCCCAATCTCTACAGAAATTTTATTGGCCCTAGTAGAATAATTCTCAGGTGTTGACAGGAAAGCAGAGCACTTCTCGGTGTATGTACTTCAATGCCAAAAAAATAGCTAAAAATTGGATTTTTGACTTTCCGTAAGATCCATTTCTCTGATGTTCATTGACAGACACAGCTCCTGATCTTCTTAACCATTGGGTTATATTGCCCCCTACAGTAGTAGGACACTAGGCCGAAAAAAAGTCTGGCTAAGCCTATGGGTAGTCCCAGGGGGTATGTTCCCTCTCTCTGCTATAGGTACAAGCAGTGTCAGAAGAATTACAACTCCACAGAGGGGTGGGTGATGTGTTCCCAAATAAACATCAGAGAAATGGATGTTACAGTAAGTCAAAGATCCCATTTTCTCTTTCGTTCATTGATGGACACAGCTCCTGATCTTGATAACCATTGGGACGTCCCAAAGCAGTGTTAAACATGAGGGGTGGCAACAGTGAAAACGGAAATTCCCAAGGCTAAACTATAGCCAACCAGGTAAACAGGAGCTCAACCAAAACAACTGGAGCCCACCTGAAAAAAACATAC
Organism: Pelophylax lessonae; assembly: GCF_965119305.1. Taxonomy (NCBI): domain Eukaryota; kingdom Metazoa; phylum Chordata; class Amphibia; order Anura; family Ranidae; genus Pelophylax; species Pelophylax lessonae. Next base: position 225,398,625 of record NC_138769.1, read on the forward strand.
ACCCTCAAAGAGGACCATATCCTCTAAACAGCTGCCTGCAATACCTTGCAGCCAAAAGAAGCATCCGCAGATGCCAATACATCCACTTTATAGAACACTGCGTCACTGATGCCTGATGATGGAAAGCCCAGAAGGCACTGAGCGCTCGAGTAGAGTGCGCCTTGACAGGGAATGGCGGAACCTGACCCTTGATGGAATAGGCCGAAATCACTGTCTGTCAGATCCATCTGGAAATGGTCGCAGAGGAAGCAGACAACCCTTTCTGAGGCCCATCCGTGAGCACAAATAGTGAGTCTGACTTCCTAAAAGACTCCACAGCTGCCAGGTACATCCTAATCGCCCGGACCACGTACAAGGCATGCAAAGCAAATTCCTTCAGATGTTTTGGCTTAGGACACAGGGAAGGCAACACAATGTATTCATTCAAATGAAAATTAGATAACCTTTGGAAGGAACAGCGGACAGGGGCGAAGAAACACCTTATCTCTCTGAACAACCAAGTAAGGTGAATGACAAGGTAATGCTGCCAATCCTGACACCCTGCACGCAGAGGTGATAGCAACCACAAAGGCCACCTTCTGGGACAACGTAAGCAGGGGAATCTCCCAAAGATTCTCAAAAGGAGGCTTCTGAAGGACTGAGAGCACCAAATTGAGGTCCCAAGGTGGCAACCGAGAACGCACTGGAGGAGCCAAGTGCCCAACTTACTGAAGTACAGTAGGCACCAGGGAGTGTGTGGTCAATGGCTGTTGAAAGAAGACCGCCAAGGCCGGCACCTGGCCCTTGATAGTACTCAAGGCCAGTTTCTGCTCAACTCCCCGTTAAAGGAAGGTCAAGAGCCGAGCCACCGAAAAAGAGCAAGTATGAACCCCAAGAGACTCACACCACGCGAGGTACGTCTTCAAAGTATGATGGTAGATCTTCCTAGGAGCAGATTTCCTAGCTTTTAACAGCGTTGGAATTACCGACTCAGACAAACCTCTATCTTTCAGCTCCTGGCATTCAACAGCCAAGCCATCAAAGCCAGCGACTGTAAAGCAGAATTAAAGATTTGCCCTTGGGACAGCAGATCCTCCCTGAGAGGAAACTTTCAAGGAACGTCGAGGACCAGCCGCACCAGACTGGCATACCAAGCCCTGCGAGGGCAGTCTGGGGGTCACTAAGGTTCCCGGAATCCCTTCTGCCTCAATGCCACATAGAAGTCTTGGCAGAAGAGGAGGGAAGGCGTAAATCAGACGATACTGAAACCACGGGGCCACCAACACGTCTGCCAGAGGATCCTTTGACTGTGCCATGAGCCTCTGCACCTTTCTGTTGAGCCGAGACGCCAACAGATCCACCTCAGGGATGCCCCACCAGAGAAATAACTGATGAAACACCTCCAGATGAAGGGAACACTCCCCTTGGTCCGACGCCTGCCAACTGAGATAATCTGCCTGCCAGTTTTTCACCCAGGAATGTATGCAATGGAGAGGGCTAGAACGAAACGCTCTGCCCACCTTAGAATGCCGGCTACCTCCAGAGTGACTAGACCACTTCTTGTGCCCCCCTGGTGATTGACATAAGCCACAGCCATGGCACTGTCCGATTGAATGCGCACTGGACATCCCTGAAGACCATCCGTCCAATGTTCCAGGCACAGTCTGATCGCTCTGAGTTCCAGGACATGGATCAGTAGCCTGGACTCTTCCAGTGTCCAGACCACCTGAGCAGAATTTTTGCCGAGGATGCCTCCACACCCAGACAGGCTGGCATCCGTGGTGACCACTGTCCAATACAGGGGGAGGAAGGATTTGCAAAGCCGAAGTGCCGAAGAACGAAACCACCATATCAGGGACTCTTTCCTTCCACGGCTCAGTCGGATATGAGTGTCCAGAGACTGTGGATTCTTGTCCCATGTGCCCAGAATCTTTCTTTGCAGGGACCTCGTATGGAACTGTGCAAACGGAACCACCTCGAAAGGCAGACACCCTCCGGCCCAGCACCCGGATGCAAGTCCGGAGGGATGACCATCTGCTGGACAGCAGGAGACGAATTGCAGCCTGCAGTTTCTGGAGTTTGTCCAGAGGAAGGAGCACTCTGGCTAAGGCCCAGTCCAGAGTCAAACCCAGATAGTCCAGCTTTGTTGACAGAACCGGAGCAGACTTCTGAAGATTCAGAACCCAACCAACCTCAGAGTTCATATGGTGATCTCCAGGTTTTGCATCAGAGCAGTAGGAGACCCTGCTCGCAGAAGGAGGATGTCCAAGTAGCCCAGTACTGCAATCCCCCACTGACGTAACAATGCTAGCACCGGGGCCAGCACTTCCGTGAAGACCCGAGGAGTGGAGGCAAGACCAAAGGGTAACGCCACAAACTGATAGTGCTCCTCTCCCACGGCAAAGCGGAGGAAGTGCTGGTGAACGGCACATATTGGAATCTGAAGGTAGGCATCCTTGATGTCGAGATGAGAGGCAAGAAAACCCCTCTGATGTAAGGATGCCACCACCGTGCGAATTAACATACTTCTGAAATTCTCCACCCGAACAAAGCAGTTCAGCGCCTTGAGGCCCAGAATTGGATGCTTCTTGCCTTCCTTCCTGGGGACTGTAAAGAGGTTTGTGTTAAACCCCTGAAAATGTTCCGTTGTCAGAACCGGGACGATCACCCCATGAACAGATCTTGCACCGCCCCAAAAAGACCCTGTAAGCGGTCCGTGGACAGGCGGCAGTTAGAAGGGAAGAACTTTTCCGAAGGGTAAGAACGAAACTCGATCTTGTAGCCAGACCGTATGACTTCTTGGACCCACTTGTTCTGTACCAGGAAAGTCCACGGGTCTGGAAACCAGCAAAGATGTCCCCCAACCCTAGATACGGGTGAGGGCACACCTTCCTGCTGAAGGGGCCTTGCCCGCGGGACTGGAAAAGCCTGCTCTCGACTTGCCAGACCAAGTTCGCTTGGATCCACCAGAGAAGGCCCTGAAAGGCTTTGATCCCTTGTCAGTCACCCCTGAGGGACGAAAAAACTTCTTATGAGCTGAGAAAGATGGCCCCCATCTTCAGGGAGGGTCCTTGCTCTTACTAGTCTGTGGAAGAAAGGTGCTCTTCCCCCCTGTGAGACCTTTAATGATGTCATCCAGGGTAGCTCCAAACAGGTGATCTCCTTGAAAGGGAAGATCAGTGAAGGCCTTCTTAGAAGTCTGGTCCGCAGACCAGCATTTGAGCTAAAATTTACGCCAAAGGACTACTGCGGAAACAGAGAGCTGAGCAACTAGGGGAGCCGCATCCAAAGAGGCATCACAGATAAACTGCAGCCCCTGGACCATCTGGTCCACCAGCTCAGCAAAGGCAGGGGGAGCTGCTCCCCTTCCAGGTCATGGCGTAAAAGCTTATCCCACTCGGTCAGAGTTTGAGACACCAGGGCAATGGTAAATACCGGCCTCAGTGCCGAACCAGCCACAGTGTACATATTGCAGCTGTCTCCTTAAAGACTGGAGACTCTTTACCCGGAATCATGGTTGCCTTGTTCAACCTGGAAACCTGAGGGTCTACCACCGGTGGAACAGTCCACTTCTTACCCACTTTAAGACCAGGCCTATTTTTCACACTTGGTGTTTACAAGTTAAAATCAGTATTTTTTTGCTAGAAAACTACTTTTAGCAGAGACCCTAGAGAATAAAATGGAGATTGTTGCAATATTTTTTATCACACCGGATTTGTGCGGTGGTCTTCCAAACGCAATTTTTTTTGAAAAAAATTCACTTTTTTTAATTAAAAAATAAGAAAACCGAAAAGTTAGCCCAGTTTTTTCCATAATGTAAAATATAATGTTAACGCCGAGTAAATAGATACCCAACATGTCATGCTTCATAATTGCACAATGGCGACAAACAATTCTACAGGTTACCAGCTTAGAGTAACAGAGTTGGTCTAGTGCTCAAATTATTGCTCTCGCTCTAACGATCGTGGCGATACCTCACATGTGTGGTTTGAACACCGTTTACATATGTGGGCGGGACTTGCGTATGCGTTCACTTCTGCGCACGAGCTAACGGGGACAGGGTGCTTTAATTTTTTTCCCCCTATTTATTTTATTTATTATTTTTACACAGTTTAAAAAAAAATAATGTTTTATCATTTTTATTCCTATTACAAGGAATATAAACATCCCTTGTAATAGAAATAGGCATGACAGGACCTCTTTATTGTGAGATCTGGGGTCAAAAAGACCTCACAACTACACTAAAAAAATAAAAATAAAAAATAAATTGCTGAAAAAAAATTGGCCCTTGAAATCGGTTGCTAGGCAACTTCGTTTGGCGGTCCTAGACTCGAGTGGGGGCCATCTTGCCCTCACTCGACTTTTTGTCTGTGAGGAGCGGTAACCGGATACCATTTTCCCCGCTGCCGGCGGGTCCGGAAAGCGGGGAAAACGACCGGGACGTGGTGGGAGGGGGGGGGGCACCTCTTCTGCTGCACCGTAAGGGTGATCCCGCAGCTGGGACCACCCTTATCTTAAAGAGGACAGCTCGCTGTTTAAAAAAATACCGGGGTTATGGCAGGTATTTGCTGCCATAATAAAAAAACAAGCCATGCTACTCAGTAAAAAAGTGCCATGATCACACCATGCCAAATATAATGAATATCCAAACAAAGTCCTTAAGTCTCTGAATAAATTCCAAAGGGATAGGATTAAGTGTTCATAAAGTCCACTGCCTCAAATTATGTGCCCAATATAAGGGTTTGACACCCAAGATCTCCAGACGGATATCCTACTTCACATTGAATTTCTGCTGATGCCTATGGTGATCAGGGTAAGCCAGCGGGTGTCTGCAGGAGGGGGTCTGTCAGTTTCCACGACTGATGCTAAGAGCTGTCCTAACCCTGCTAAAAACAGTGTGCAATGTGTTACAGACTTTGCTGTTGCTCATGGCAACCACTTTCTACTGTCTGCTTACAGTTTATTGGGTACAGTTTGTGCTGAGTGGCATGTCTTGACAAGTTCTGCAAGTATCCACTCAGAACTGGCCTCCCCATGGTCGACCAAAGAAGTTGAGTGCACGTTTCCAGAGGTTGTCTTTGGGAAAAAGAGCTATGAGTGCTGCCAGCATTGCTGCAGAGGTTAAAGGGGTGGGGGGTTAGCCTGTCAGTGCTCATACCATAAGCAGCACACTGCATTAAATTGGTCTGAATGGCTGTCATCCCAGAAGAAAGCCTCTTCTAAAGATGATGCACAAGAAAGCCCGGAAACAGTTTGCTGAAGACAAGCAGACTAAGGACATGGATTACTGGAACCATGTCCTGTGGTCTGATGAGACCAAGACAAACTTATTTGGTTCAGATGGTGTCAAGCGTGTGTAGTGGCAACCAGGTGAGGAGTACAAAGACAAGTGTGTCTTGCCTACAGTCAAGCATGGTGGAGGAATGTCAAAGTCTGGGGCTGCATGAGTACTGCTGGCACTGGGGAGCTACAGTTCATTGAGGGAACCACGAATGCCAACATGTACTGTGACATACTGAAGCAGAGCATGATCCCCTACCTTCGGAGACTGGGCCACAGGGCAGTATTCCAACATGATAATGACCCCAAACACACCTCCAAGATGACCACTGCCTTGTTACAGAAGCTGAGGGTAAAGGTTATTGACTGGCCAAGCATGTCTCCAGACCTATACCCTACTGAGCATCTGTGGGGCATCCCCGAACGGAAGGTGGAGGAGCGCAAGGTCTCTAACATCCACCAGCTCCGTGATGTCGTCATGGAAGAGGACTCCAGTGGCAACCTGTGAAGCTCTGGGGAACTCCATGCCCAAGAGGGTTAAGGCAGTGTGAGAAAATATTGCTGGCCACACAAAATATACACACTTTGGGCCCAATTTGGACATTTTCACTTACCAGTGGTTTACACATCAATAGCTGTGTGTTGAGCTATTTTGAGGGGACAGCAAATTGACACTGTTATACAAGCTGTACACTCACTACTTTGCATTGTAGCAAAGTGTAATTTCTTCAGTGTTGTCACATGAAAAGATATATTAAAATATTTACAAAAATGTGAGGGATGTACTCACTTTTGTGAGATACTGTAAATATATATATATATTTATATATACCGTATATACTCGAGTATAAGCCGACTTTTTCAGCATTTTTTTTCATGCTGAAAAAGCCCCCTCGGCTTATACTCGAGTCACAGTCTCACTTACCTTTTGAAAATGGCGACGCCCGGCGCCAACACGTCACTGTGCATATGCTGTCTGCCCGGGAATAGTCGAACGTGTACAGGCTTTCCTGAGCATCGGCGTTGCGTGCGCAGTGACGTGTTGGCTCTGGGAGGCGCCATTTCTAAATGTAAGGCGCCTCACCGACAGGTAAGTGAGACTTCACCGTAGCCCCTGCATTTCCTCAAGCAGTGCTGCGGGCATGGTACAGGACATTCTCCTGTACCATGCCCGCACCACTGCATCTCCTGTACCATGCCTGTACCATCTGTGCCATGCATGTACCATCACCTGTGCCATGCCTGTACCATCTCCTGTGCCATGCCTGTACCATCTCCTGCACCATAACCTATGCCATGCCTGTACCATCTCTTGTGCCATGCCTGTACCATCTCCTGTGCCATGCCTGTACCATCACCTGTGCCATGCCTGTACCATCTCCTGTACCATGCCTGTACCATCACCTGTGCCATGCCTGTACCATCTCCTGTGCCAAGCCCGAACCATCTCTTGTGCCATGCCCAAACCATCTCCTCTGCCATGCCCAAACCATCTCCTGTGCCATGCCTGTACCATCTCCTGTGCCATGCCTGTACCATCTCCTGTACCATGCCTGTACCATCTCCTGTACCATGCCCACAGCCCTGCATCCCCTGTACCATGCCCGCAGCCCCTGTTTTGTGTCTCGTGGTGGTCCAGTTGGGTCCAGTAGCTGCTGTATTTCCCACCCTAGGCTTATACTCAAGTCAATATGTTTTCCCACTTTTTTGTGATAAAATCAGGTGCCTCGGCTTATATTCAGATCAGCTTATACTCGAGTATATACGGTATATATATATATATATATATATATATATATATATATATCTCCACACAAATATTTTGCCTTTAAGAAAAAACAAACAAAATGGGAAAAAAGATGTTACGCTAGAAGATTGCCAACTTCTGCCTGGCATACAGCAAATTGAGTGACCAAATGCTCATTTTGGATTAGGCCATTAGGAACTATGTATAGTACGTAAACAAATGTTTTCAACAGGTTCAAAAAAAAAAAAACTAACAAAAGCAATGGATTGTGACAACTTTACCTTAGTATTCTGTAACAGCACATTAGCATTTTCTAGTTGCTGGGTGATTTCTTCAGTTTTATGTTGGTAGTCTTCTAATTTCGAATAATGATTCTCTATTGAATTAATTAAAAGTAAACAGACAGGCAGGCAAAATTATATTTCAGGTTTTTGTAAATACAAAAGAGATGCATCGTCCACAAGCTTATTTTATATGTTGATGACTTTCACAGTGAGATTTCCCCACCATGGTTTTTTGGATCTAACTTCTACTTGAGGTCTCACAACTCTGCTTCACCAGAGGGAGGTTACTCCCACAGGATTCTGCATAACATTGATAATAAAAAAACAGTGTATAATACTATTCAGTGGCAATAAATCTTGCTAGAGATTGATGGATGATTTCACTTTTCAGCATCTGAGAAAAACCTAAGCATGAATTTTTTAGCTGTCTGACATGATACATATTTCTTTAAATTCACTTCTCAATAAAGAGCAAACATACATAAGTAAGATAAAGGACTTATGCTCCTTTGAGCTTGCCAGACCCAAGCGACTATAAACAAAGAATATCAACCAAAAAAACTTGAGCAATAAACATGGTAGAGTTTTATAAATGCTTGTTGTAAATAAAGCAATCTGCTGCTTTACACTTTTTGTACTTCTATTAAACTCTCTGAAATATGGCCTAAATAGATGCAACTGCTCTACTGCTCTAAAGAAAGATGTATGCAGAGACAAGCCAGGCTATATGTGAGAATAAATCATTTAATAGTGTTTTTTCTAATAATAAGATCTATGTATTAGAATTAGAGCATACAGTCTAATAAGATATAATAGCTAATGAATTATTTATTTTTTAACTTTTACCTATAAGTAAGCCTATCATAAGGCTTACCTGTAGGTAAAATTAATATCTCCTAAGCCTACATGGTTTAGGAGATATTCACCCTGCATGCAGCCGCTGACACCAGCGGCACATGCGCTCTGAAGGTCCGGAAAGTGAACTCCCGCACGCATGCGCGGGAGTGACGTAATCGCGGCTCCGGCCAATCACAGCGCCGGAGCCGCCGAACCCGGAAGAGACGCCGAGGGAACATGTCAGCTCCCTCCGCGGTGTCGGGGCGACCGCGTCGGGGCTTCGTTCTAAGTATTTCATAATGAGCTAGTATGCAATGCATACTAACTCATTATCTCATTATGCCTTTGTCCTGCAGGGTTTGTTTTTTTTTTTTTTTGTTTTTTGTTTTTTTGAGGATACAACCGCTTTAAGCAGCATTGTGAATGTGTTATGTTTGTTCATGTTTAGTATAGTGTTTAACCACTTCTGGACCGCCCGCCGCAGTTTTACGTCGGTACTTTGACGGTAAATACCGGGATTATGGCAGCAGACAACGTCAAACGTAGTCTCCTAGCAACGCATTTAACCACTTTACTGTCTTACTGATTTTGCTGTCTTACGTCCAGGCCACTTTTTGCGATTCGGCACTGTGCCACTTTAACTGACAATTGCGCGGTCGTGCGACGCTGTACCCAAACAAAATTTATGTCCTTTTTTTTCCCACAAACAGAGCTTTCTTTTGGTGGTATTTGATCACCTGTGCGATTTTGACTTTTTGCGCTATAAACAAAAAAAGAGCGTAAATATTGAAAAAATAACAATATTTTTTTTCACATTTCTTTTATATGAAATTCCCCCCCCCCCCCACAGAAAATGTAAAAATCTATTTTTTTGTTTAATTTTTGGCCAATTTGTTTTCTGCTACCTATGTTTGGTAAAAAAAATCCCAATAAGCATATTTTGATTGGTTTGCACAAAAGTTATTGCGTTTACAAACTAAGGGAAAGATTTCTGTCATTTTTGGTGTTTTTTTTTAACGAGTAATGGCGGCGATCTGCGATTTTTTTTGCGGGACTGCAACATTGCGGCGGACAGATCGGACCTTTGACTGACATTTTTTACACTTTTGGGGGTACCAGTGACATTACTGCAGTGCTATAAATATGCACTGTTACTGTAAAAATGACACTGGCAGGGAAGGGGTTAATTTTATTGGAGAGGGAGGGGTTAATGTATGCCTGGTGCTTACTGACGTGTGTGGGGGGAGGTGACTGAGTGACACAGGGACAGATCGCAGGTTCAGCTATGCTGAACCCTGCAATCTGACCCTGTCTGTCACTTAGGAGATCCGCCCGCTTTGTTTACACACGAGCCACTTTGCCGCAATACGGTCAACGTGACCAGTCGGCAAGTTGTTAAAGAGCCCATTTTTTTCATCATGAAAAAAATATTTTTTTTTTTTCTTTTTTAGTGTAGATGTGAGATCTGAGGTCTTATTGACCCCAGATCTCACATTAAAGAGGTCCTGCCATGCCTATTTCTATTACAAGGGATGTTTACATTCCTTGTAATAGGAATGAAAATGATCACATTTTTTTTTAAACTGTATAAAAATAAAAAAATAATACATAAAATAAATAGGGAAAAAAAAAAATAAAGCGCCCTGTCCCCAATAGCTCGCGCGCAGAAGCAAGTCCCGCCCACATATGTAAACAGTGTTCAAACCACACATGTGAGATATCGCCGTGATCGTTAGAGCGAAAGCAATAATTTGAGCCCTAGACCTCCTCTGTAACTCTAAGCTGGTAACCTGTAGAAATGTATAAATTGTCGCCTATGGGGATTTTTAAGTACCAATGTTTGTCGCCATTCCACGAGCGTGTGCAATTTTGAAGGATGACATGTTTTGTAGCTACTTTGTCGGTGTAACATTATCTTCCACAATATAGAAAAAAATTGGGCTAACTTTACTGTTTTCTTATTTTTTAATTCAAAAAAGTGAATTTTTTTTAAAACAATTGCATTGGAAAACCGCTGTGCAAATACGGTGTGATAAAAAATATTACAACAATCTCCATTTTATTCTCTAGGGTCTCTGCTAAAAAAAATATATATGATGTTTGGGGGCTCTAAGTAATTTTCTAGCAAAAAAAAAACAGATTTTTTTTTTGCTAAATTTTTTATTTATTTATAATTTTCCTTAGGCTCCGTTCACATGTAGGCATTTTTGGGCATTTTTGGAGCAATTTTCTGCTCACTAATCAGCTCTCAAAACGCCCAACAAGACAAATCCCATTCATTGCAATGACCCCTGTTCACATCTGAGCGTTTTGACGCCCTAAGGAAAACGCCCAACGCTCAAAAAAGTACTTGAGCTTCTTTTTGGGCAGATCACAGGCGTTTTGTCCCATAGACCTCAATGTAAAGTGATATTTGGCATTTCACAGGCGTTTTACAAGCGTTTAGTTGCTCCTGATCAGCTCAAACAGCACAACTCTCCACCCAGCTCTCCACCCAGGTCTCCACCCCCTTGGCATGCCTCTGCTGTGAGCACATTTTCCTGAAACATGGAGAACAGCAGTTAGGCAGTTTAGGTGACCAGACCCTGCCATACCAAGGTGACCGTAATGAACTTTACTGACTTAGCCTGCTGCCATACCAGGGTGACCGTAATGTAGTTTAGGTGAACTGACTCTGCTATGCCAGGGTGACCGAACTCAAGGTGACTGTGAACTGACTCTACTATGCCAGGGTGACCAAACTCTTCCATGCCAAGGTGACCGTAACAAAGTTTAGGTGAACTGACTCTGCTATGCTAGGGTGACCAAACTCTTCCATGCCAAGGTGACCGTAACGAAGTTTAGGTGAACTGACTCTGCTATGCCAGGGTGACCAAACTCTTCCATGCCAAGGTGACCGTAACGAAGTTTAGGTGAACTGACTCTGCTATGCCAGGGTGACCAAACTCTTCCATGCCAAGGTGACCGTAACGAAGTTTAGGTGAACTTATTCTGCTATGCCAGGGTGACCAAACTCTTCCATGACAAGGTGACCGTAATGAACTTTACTGACTTAGCCTGCTGCCATACCAGGGTGACCGTAACGAAGTTTAGCTGACTTAGCCTGCTGCCATACCAGGGTGACCGTAATGTAGTTTACAGTGAACTGACTCTACTATGCCAGGGTGACCAAACTCTTCCATGCCAAGGTGACCGTAATGTAGTTTAGGGTAAATTGACTCTGCTATGCCAAGGTGACCGTAATGTAGATATATATATGGAATCAAAAAACACAATTTTGAAGCCCTAAAACCCAATAAATGCCCCTAAAAAGTGCCTAGGGTTCTGGATCATGCCCCAGGGACTATGAATCAGGCAAAAAAAAGTTCTTAAAAATTGTCGTTTTTGATAGAGGGCCAATTATTGAAAAAATTAAAAAAAAATAAAAAAAATAAAAAAAAAAGATTTCTTTGGATTTAGTGTCTGGGGGGGTCTAAAAAGTGTACCTGTGAAGTTTCAGCTCTGTAGCATGTCCAGAACCAAAAAAAAAAAAAAGATCATGCAGAAGAGGAGGTCCCTGGGAGGTCCAATGCAGAGGAGGAGGTCCCTGGGAGGTTCCTTTGCAAATGTTGTAAAAAAAAACACTCTGCTTTTCCATTGGTCACCTAAAACACCTGTTAAAAACGCCAAAAAAAACGCCTGTAAAACGCTTGCAAACACTTGCAAAAACGCCTATAAAAACACCTATAAAACGCCTGAAAAATGATAAACAAACGCCTGAAAAATGCCAACGCCTACATGTGAACGGAGCCTTATACATTCACATACAGTCATAACATCAAACACTATTTACATTGAAACAGAGGTTTATAATAGTTAACTCCAGTATCTTTCCCTTAATAGGGGAGGGTTATACATCAATATAAAGCGATCATGAATATTCCCCTTGTGGCCAAGATATCTATACCTCTTTTCTAATCTAACCTCTGTAGAATCCGTCCAAACACATTATACAAAGAACACATCACGATAGGGGGGGGGGGGGGATGTGAGGGGAAAAAAAAAAAAACAAAGGGGGGGGGGGTGGGGGTAGGGATAAAAATAGCTGGTTTAGGGGATTCTCTCTGGGCGCTACATTTCCTAGACCCTCATACAGGATTCTGTCTTCTCAAGATTGTATATTCATTCCAGTTGTTCCATATTAGTTTATATTTTCCTAATTTATGATTAGCATTTAATACCAAGTTTTCTAGTCTGTTTACCTCTTCCACCTTATTAATCCACATCTTCAAATCTGGTGGATCTTCTTTTTTCCACTTTAAGGGAATGCACATTTTAGCAGCATTGAGTAAGTGTGGTATTATTGAATTTTTGTATTGATTTTTTGAGATATTAGTTTTATGGAAGAGGAAGAAAGCTGGGTCCATTATCAGTTGATGTTCTGTCAAGCTTTGTGTAATTTCATAGATCTGTTTCCAAAATTTTTCTATTTTGGGGCACGACCAAAAAACAGATATTAACTTGTAAACAAGTGTCAGAAAAAGGCACAGTCCTTAGAACCCAATGAAAATTACATCTGTAATATATGATATGATGTGATAGCCCTTTTATCAGTAGACGTGTGCAAATATGCAAAGACTGCATTGCAAAATATTACTTGAAAATGGGATTTTTGTCTTACCGAACAATCCTTTTCTCTGATTTTCATTCACAGACACAGCTCAATATCTTCTTGACCCTTGGGTTTATGCTGCCCCCTACAGGAGTAGGACACTAGGCTGAAAAAAGATTGACTACGCCCATAGGGCAGTCCCAGGGGGTATACTCCCACTTCCTGCTCTAGCTATTCAGTTTTGTAACAAGCAGTGTCAGAAGAACATAAACCCAACTCATTAGAGTGCTGCGTCAATTAACATCAGAGAAAATTATTTTACGGTAAGACAAAAATTCAGTTTTCTCTTTTTCGTTCATTGACAGACACAGCTCCATATCTTCTTGACCCTTGGGACGTCCCAAAGCAGTGTCAATATGAGGGTCGGGAAGAACAGAGCAATAAACATATTTCCCACAGGCTAAACGTAGCCAACCAGCTAAAACATGAGCTCAACCAGGAAACAACTGGAGCTCACCTGACAAAAAAATACACCCTCAAAGAAGACTAATCCTCTCCAACAGCGGCCTGCAAAACCTTGCAGCCAAAAGCAGCTTCCGCAGATGCCAACATATAAACCTTATATAATTTTGTGAAAGTGTGAACGGACGACCAGGTGGTCGTCTTGCAAGCCTACCCACTGACGCCTAATGACGAAAGGCCCAGAGGCACTAAGCACCCTTGTAGAATGCCCCTTAACAGGGAAAGGAGGATCCTGACTCTTAATGCAATAGGCCTGCACCACTGTCTGCCTGATCCATCTGGAAATTATCACAGCACACGCGGCTAGCCCCTTATGGGGTCCATCTGTAAGCACAAACAGGGAATCCGATTTTTGGAACGACTCAGTTGCCGCCAGGTACACCCTGATTGCCCGAAAGACATCCAAAGAATGTAGGACAATCTCTTTAGGGTGCTTAGGCTTAGAGCACAAGGAAAGCAACACAATGACTTTATTTAAATGGAAACCAGAGACAACCATTGGAAGGAACCACAGGCAGGCATGAGGCACCACTTTATGTCCATGAACCACCAAGTAAGGTGAGTGAGAAGACAAGCTGCCATCTTCGACACCCTCGGTCCAGAAGAAAAAGCCACCAAGGCTACCTTCTGGGACAATGTAATCAGAAGAATCTCACAAATATTTCCAACAGCGGTTACTGAAGAACTGACAGCACCAAGTTGAGATCCCAAGGGTAATGGAGACCGCAGTGGGGGTGCGAACCAAAGAACGATGAAAGCAAACCGCCAATGGCTGAACCTGGCCCTTGATGGTACTCGAGGCCAGAGGCTGCTCAACACCTCGTTGGAGGAAGTCAAACGCAGAGTCACTGAAAAGGAGCAGTGGTGAACCTCAAGGGATTTACATCCGCAAAGTACGCTCTTCAAATGCGATGGTAAATCTACCTAGAAGTAGATGTACTACCTTGCAGCGAATGTGGGAATCACCGATTCAGACAACCCTCTAGCCTTCAGCACCTGGCTTCTGACAGCCAAGCCGTTAAAGCCAGCAACTGTAAAGCAAGATGGAAGATTGGCCCTTAAGCCAACACATCTCCTCTCAGAGGAAGTCTCCAAGGAGCATTGACGACCAACCGTATCAGATCTGCATACCAAGACCAGCGAAGCCAGTCTTAAGTCACTAGGATGGCCGTAATCCCTTCTGCCTCCAGCCTACGGAGGAGTCTTGGCAGAAATACTAGAAGAGGAAAGATGTACATCAGAAGATACTGGCCCCAAAGGAGCCACCATTGCGTCTGTGGAGTCGGTCATAGGATCCTGAGACCGTGCCACAAACCCAAGCACCTTCCTCTTGAGACGAGAGACCAACAGGACCAACTCTGGAGTTCTCCACCGGAGACACAACGGATGAAACACCTCCAGAGGAAATGTCCAGTATATCGATTGGTAGTCTGGATCCTTCCAGAGTCCAGACCCCCTGAGCACAATCCATGCCAAACAATGCCACCCCACTCGGACAGGCTGGCATCTGTGGTCACCACTGTCCAGTACAGGGGAAGGAAGATTTACTCTGAGGACCCTCTTGTACCCTGGCACAACAGGATCAGATTGTCTAGAGGCTGTGGATTCTTGTTCCACATGGCAAGAATCTCTCTTGCAGAAGGCTTGTGTGGACAGATTTTGGAACTCGTCCCATAAGAGGAACACAATGACTGAGGTCAAGACCAGAACAGACCAAGATAGTCCAACTAAGTGGATGGAATTTTGGAACATTTGGAACTCTTCCCATAAGAGGAACACCCTGGCTGAGGTCAAGTCCAGAACAGACCAAGATAGTCCAACTAGGTGGACGGAACCAGAGCCAATACCTGGAAATAAAATGTCTAACCTAACTACTGCAGAGCCGCACAGGAATCTCCCGGTGGTCCTTTAGGGCAGTCCAAGATTGGAGGTACACCCCTCACATTTTTGTAAATATTTTATTATATCTTTTCATGTGACAACACGGAACAAATTACACTTTGCTACAATGTAAAGTAGTGAGTGTACAGCTTATAGTGTAAATTTTCTGTCCCCTCAAAATAACTCAACACACAGCCATTAATGTCTAAACTGCTGGCAACAAAAGTGAGTACACTCCTAATTGAAAATGTTCAAATTGGGCCCAATTAGCAATTTTCCCTCCTCTGTGTCATGTGATTCGTTAGTGTTACAAGGTCTCAGGTGTGAATGGGGAGCAGGTGTGTTAAATTTTGGAGTTATCGCTCTCACTCTCTCATACTGGTCACTGGAAGTTCAACATGGCAAAGAACTCTCTGAGGATCTAAAAAAAAGAATTGTTGCTCTACATAAAGATGGCCTAGGGTATAGGAAAATTGCCAAGACCCTGAAACTGAGTTGCAGCACGGTGGCCTAGACCATACAGTGGGTTACCAGGACAGGTTCCACTCAGAACAGGCCTCGCCATGGTCGACCAAAGAAGTTGAGTGCACTTGCTCAGCGTCATATCCAGAGGTTGCTGGATCAGTGCTGCCAGCATTGCTGCAGAGGTTAAATGGGTAGGGTGTCAGCTTGTCAGTCCTCAGACCATACGCCGCACACTGCATCAAATTGGTCTGCATGGATTTCATTCCAGAAGGAAGCCTCTTTTAAAGATGATGCACAAGAAAGCCTGCAAACAGGTTGCTGAAGAGAAGCAGATTAAGAAAGTGGATTACCGGAACTATGTCCTGTGGTCTGACATGACCAAGATAAACGTATTTGGTTCAGATGGTGTCAAGCGTGTGTGGCGGCAACCAGGTGAGGAGTACAAAGACAAGTGTGTCTTGCCTACAGTCAAGCATGGTGGTGGGAGTGTCATGATCTGGGGCTGCATGAGTGCTGCCAGCACTGGGGAGCTACAGTTTATTGAGGGAACCTTGAATGCCAACATGTACTGCGACATACTAAAGCAGAGCATAATCCCCTCCCTTCGAAGACTGGGCCGCAGAGCAGTATTCAAACATGATAACTACCCCAAACACACCTCCAAGACAACCACTGCCTTGCAAAAAAAAAAAAACGAGGGTAAAGGTGATGGACTGGCCAAGCATGTTTTCAGACCTAAACCCTATTGAGCATCTGTGGGGCATCCTCACACGGAAGGTGGAGGAACGCAAGGTCTCTAACATTCACCAGCTCCTTGATGTCATCATGGAGGAGTAGAAGAGGCCTCCAGTGGCAACCTGTGAAGCTCTGGTAAACTCCTTGCCCAAGAGGGATAAGGCAGTGCTGGAAAATAATGGTCAAGCAGAATAGGGGGTCCCCCTAGGGTGTGGGACTTTAACCACTTAACGACCAGCCACGTAGATCTACGTCGGCTGACTTTGAGTGGTTATACCGGGATGATGCCTCTAGCTAGAGGCATCATCCCGGTACTGTTGTTTGAAGCCGGCGGTCGGCTTTCCGTCGGTAACGATCGATGCGGCTCGGGAGCCGCTCGATCGTTACCCGGGGGGGCGGGAGGGGACGTCCCCTCCCGCCGCCTTCCGCGGCTTTGCTCGGGGCTCCCGTCCCACCAGGAGCCCCGAGCACCCAGCCGGCACGTCCGCCGGCTGGATGGAGTCCCGATGAATGCCGGAAACGGCATCGATCGGGTCTCCGATGACGTAACCCGGAGGCGGCGTCCATGACGTCACATCCGGGTTACTGTGCCGCAAAAGGCGGCAGATTTAAAAAACGGCTGTATGCAAAAATGCAGTTTTCGGCGTTTTGCATACAGGGAAGTGTAGTGGAGGGGTCTAGGGTCTTTTAGACCCTCGATCCCTCCATAAAGTGTACCTGTCACACATATTGCTGTCACAAGGGATGTTTACATTGCTTGTGACAGCAATAAAAGTGATCAGATTTTTTTTTTTTTAAAAACCTGTAATAAAGTTAAAAAAAAAGAAAAAATAAATAGGAAAAAAAAAAAAAAAAAAATTTAGCCGCCCCCGTCACCGTTAGCTCGCGCACAAAAAAAAACGTATACGCAAGTCGAGCCGCAAATGAAATCGCTGTTCAAACCACACATGTGAGGTATCGCCGCGATCGCCAGAGCGTGGGCAATAATTTAAAAAAAAGAGCTACACTCTAACTCAAAACTGGTAACCGTTAAATAAATTTAAAGCGTCGCAGATTGAGATCTCTATTGACCGTAGTTTGTCGCCATCCCACGGGGGGGCGCAATTTTAAACCGTAACATGTTTGGTATCTATTTACTCGGCGTGACATGTTCTTTCACAATATACAAAAAAAAATGGGCTAACTTTACTGTTTAGTATTTTTTAAAATTAGTGAAATGTGATTTTTCAAATTTTTTTCAAAAAAATGGCGTTTTAAAGACCGCTGCGCAAATACCGCGTGACAAAAAATTTTGCAATGACCGACATTTTATTCTCCAGAGTCTTTGCTAAAAAAATATATAATGTTTGGGGGTTCTAAGTAGTTTTCTAGGAAAAAATACTGGTTTTAACTTGTGAACAAAAAGTGTCCGAAATAGGGCTGGGGGTAAAGTGGTTAACGGCAAACACACCTCCACAAATGAGTAAAATTTAAATCATTTTATTAACAAAAAATATATATTAAAATAGATCTAAGACAGATCTGAGGTGTCACAAGTATAATATTCTATACAGAGAATATGTATGGATGTAAATCAAGGAGGTAAAAAGAATGGTGATGCATATACTCAATGGCATATGTAAGTCTTATGTCTTATGTCTTAGATCTATTTTGGCTCTCCTATCAAAAGGATCTTTTGAAAACCGGAGACTCCCCCACCGGAATTATGGTGGATTTATTCAGTCTGGAGACCTGAGAATCCAGCACAGGTGGGACTGCCCACATACTGAACAGAGACTCCTCAAGGGATACTGTCTATCAAAATGCTTAGGCACTGCCATATTGCGTTTAGAACAACTCCACTGACTTGTGACAAATTGGTCACAGTAGGGGGGAAAAAGGAAATATCTTTGCCGCTAATGAGGATCGGCAGGCCACAAGGGAACCAACGCCTCTGACGCAGCAGTGGCTGCATCCCCCATGTTTAAAATGTCCCCCACTGATACAATCAGTGCATCCACCAGCACCTTTTCATGCGCATATGCAGTAAAAGAGGAATCATCCTCTTTGCCAAAGCACTTGAAGTGCATACACCTCAGTCCCGCAAAGAGACGCCGGCCAAAGGTCCACAAAAGAACCACCTATTAGAGCCCGCAAAAAGAAAGAAGGTCGCCCTCCATAGAGGACATAATAGGACATAGCCCCCTTGAAGGTGGTGAGGGGGGTTTCCCTCGCTGTGACGCAAATGCGCAGGCAAAGCACCCTCACCCACACAATAATGGCTGCTACCCTTCACTAAAAATGAAGCGCCCCCACAGCGACACCTGATTCAAGGGAGCCCCCAGGCTGACCAGAAGGCCCAACAGGTCGTAGGCCACGGCTCTCAAAAGGACGGGGGGGCGTGGCCGGCAGCCGACGGAGATGGCCACGTGAGTGCAGAGCTCCGAAGCTCCCGGTCTCTCCGCAACGATTCCTGCGACGTGGGTGAGCGACTCCGACTCCAGTGACCCTCACAACCCTTAGGGACACCACTGGCGACGATGCGGAAACGAAAGGACCGCGGGGGACCACGTAAGGTGACGGACTTTTTCTCCTCCACGAGCACTCCGAGGCCCCAAAATGGCGCCGAGGCCTATAAAAGGGCTGGAAGCGCCGGAGCCTCGGGCGGATCGCCTCCCGGGATCGGGGGCGATCCGAGCCTGTTGTCACCCTCTGCCAGCAGCAGATCATCCCAGGGAGGCTCCCCATCCAGCAGCCCACAAAAAACGGCACCCAAACGGTCCGAGACGCACCGCTGCTCTGGGGACAACAGCACCGGCCCTGGCTCTCTAGATAGTACTTTGGAATTCTATGCCAACATTAAGGACTTTCCCACAACGGGGCAACCTCTAACGGATGTCACCATGAAAGAAATGCTGATGTCCATTAACGGCATCTTTCACAGGGAGATAGTGGCCTGTGTGAATGGTATTAAAACGGAGGTGGTGGACTTGGGGGGCAGAGTAGATCATATGGAAAATAAGATGGCGGAGTTCTCTATCGCCCACAACGAATTGGTGGATGACCATAATGCGAGGGGGGACGACATGGAGACCCTGAAGAGCAAAATGGCGGATCTGGAGGACAGGGCCCGCCGTAACAATGTGAAACTACGGGGGGTCCCAGAGTCAGTCTCCCCATCGGAGCTGAGAGCATATGTACAGGCTATGCTGTTGGCACTCATGCCAGACATACCAGTTGTGGAGGCAGTGGTGGATCGTGCGCATCGCCTGCCAAAGCCGCAACATCTACCTGATAAAATCCCTAGGGATGTTATCGCACGCATCCATTTTTACCACATTAAGGACGACCTCATGCGATTTGCGCGGAACACCTCTCCACTGCTGGAACCATATCATGGACTTTCAGTGTATGCTGACCTATCACAATTCACCATGGTGGCGAGGAAAAAGCTGGTACCTCTGACCAAACTACTTCGAAACAACCAAGTGAAGTATTCCTGGGGCTTCCCTACTAAACTCCTCATCGTTAAAGATGGTCGTACGTATGTCATCAAATCGGTGGAGGACGGCTTTGAGCTGTCCAAGAAATGGGGACTCCTACCAGACCCGCAAGAATCTTCTCCCAGGGCGGAACCCTCCAGGCTGGAACCGGAATGGCGTCGGGTCAACAAGTGAGTTACTGGCATCCCCCTGGGCCTCAGGGCTTACCGTCTTGGGAACCCGCTGCGGTTCCTCTACTCAGAATGGATCTCTTTTTTGATGCTGCCTATTGTTTTTTTTTTGTTTCTTTTTTTATACTCTTTTCCCTTTGTGGATTTACTACCTGGATGAGTCGGAGTCCAGGAGTGACCGGGTGATAGGAGCTGAACCCCCATCACCTGAGCCTGCGATATTTTCGCATGACGGGGTCTACCCCGTGCCTTTCCTTAAATGTTCTGTACTCCTTTTTTGTTCTCTTTTGTTGTGTTTTACAATTTTTTAGCCTCACTGATTTCTACGATGAACTGGATACTACAACTCAAGTGACCAAGGACAGTGGCTCCGGACCGTATTCAAGTCGCCAACAGGGGTTTGTGACTGTGCCAATGTATGAGAACTGCAGGTACTGTCTTCTCCAGTTCTACTTGTTCCCTCCGTTCCCTGCTGGGGGGCATTTTTGTTCTCTTGCCAATGCTGCATACTTTTATTTTAATATTTTTGGATTTATGGACTGCCATGTTAGCCCATCTCTTGTTTTACTACCCATAGATGGTTATTAATATAGTCACCATTAATGCTCATGGTCTTAACAGCCCCTTCAAGCGCAGATCTCTCTGGCGAGAGGCTCGAGCGCTTAGGGGAGATGTTGTATGTGTGCAGGAGACCCACTTTGCACGGTCCAAACCACCTAAGTGTTCTGATAAATTATATCCTCATATTTTTACTTCTTCTGGTGCTACTAAGAAGAAGGGAGTGCTCACCGCGATTAAAAGCTCTGTGGCTTTTCAATTGCACGATATGGTTGCTGATGAAGCAGGCCGTTTCCTAATATTGATATGTGATATTAATAACATTACTTACACAATCGTTAATCTTTATGCCCCTAACCAGGGACAACTTAGATTTTTGAGGGCACTTGTGAAAAAGGTGGACCGTGTGAAGAGGGGTCTCACAGTGTACTGCGGGGATTTTAATTCCATAGGGGATGCGCAGATTGACTGCTCTCCCGCCCAGGGTAAGGCAAGGGCTACTCTTCAAAAATTTTTACATTCAGCTGATTTGTATGATGTATGGCGCTGTCTCAACCCTACAGATAAAGATTTCACTTACTACTCAGCCCCACATGGTTCCTATTCCAGGTTGGATCTATTTGTGGCTGACTTGCAATTTCTAAGAGTGGTTGAAAAATCCACGATTCACACAATGTCCTGGTCTGACCATGCTCCGGTCTCGGTGGTGGTTTCGGAGCCCCATATGAGTACCCCAGTTCATCTGTGGCGGAACAACGCTTCTGTGCTCCGGGACGCGGGCCACCGGGAGCGGCCGGATGGTCGGATCCGGGAGTATTTTGAGCATAATGATACCCCTGGGATGGATATCTTTACTCTTTGGTGTGCCCACAAGGCATTTGCTAGGGGGCTATTAATTCAGCAGGCATCTAGGATTAAGAGGGAGAAGGCCCAGGCCATGAAGTTGCTCTTGGAGAGGCTCCGCTCTCTGGAGGCCGCTCATAAAGCGGACCCCACCCCTCCTAGGTTAGAAGAGCTAACCGCCTGCAGACTACTTGTCCGCCGCATTCTTTTAGAGGACCATCAGCGTCTTTTATTTCTAACCAAAGCGCGCTTCTATACACAGGGCAATAGATCAGGTAAGATGCTGGCCAATTACTTGAGGAAGAGGCAACAAAAAGCAAAATTGTCCTCTATCAAGGATCCCAAAACGAACAATTTAGTGCACCATCCCAATGCAATCGCCAATGCCTTCTCCAGTTATTATAATTCATTATACAATCTTAAAGATGACGGGAATACTCCACAGCCCTCGGACTCCCTTATAGCTTCATTCCTAGACTCGCTGCAACTCCCTACTGTGTCAGCACAGATGTTGCAAACCTTAAACTCCCCAATAACAGAGGAAGAAGTGCGGACGGCTATATTGTCACTGCCCCCGAATAAATCCCCTGGAGCGGACGGCTTTTCCGCCGAGTACTATAAAGCGTTCACGCACACCCTAACCCCGTTTCTATGTAAATTGTTTAACGAGGCTGGGCAGCGCTCCTCATTTCCAGAGGAAATGCTGCAAGCAGTCATTGTGGCACTTCCCAAACCTGGTAAGCCACCCGACGCGCCCCAAAACTTTCGTCCCATATCCCTCTTAAATTCCGATCTCAAGCTTTATGCGAAAATATTGGCAGTAAGACTAGCAGAGGTAACCCCCAGCTTAATTAAAGCGGATCAGGTGGGATTTGTGAAAGGTCGGCAGGCACCGGACGGCACTAGAAGAATGCTGGACCTGTTGCAGATTGCGGAGAATAGGAAGGTGCCCTCGGTGTTCCTGACGTTGGACGCTGAGAAAGCGTTTGACAGGGTGCACTGGGGGTACCTTAGGGCGACGCTGTCTAAATTTGGAATTCAGGGACCCATGTTCTCTGCGATTTCGGCACTCTACACGAAGCCCTCGGCCAGGGTGTTTACGTCGAGTGCGCTGTCAGACAAATTTGCAATCACTAATGGTACGCGCCAAGGGTGCCCGTTGTCCCCGCTTATCTTTTCCCTAGTAATGGAACCTCTGGCAGAGGCCATTAGAAGCGACCCGGGAATTTCTGGAATCAAAGTGGGGGGCAGGGACCACAAAATTGGGCTCTTCGCGGACGATGTGATCCTCACCTTGACTTCCCCGGAGGGGTCCCTTCGAAACCTGCAGCGTCACCTAGACGCTTTCGGAGCTATATCTTATTATAAACTAAATGTGACTAAATCCATGTGCCTGCCGACCTTTCTATCCGCCAGGGAGCTGAAGGGGCTTAAAACTCAGTATCCCTTTCAGTGGTCTTTTAGATCAGTCCCGTACTTAGGTATATCTTTGGTGGCTCCGACATCCCTAACATACCATGTTAATTTCTCTAAATTACTATCTACCGTCACGGAGGACCTAACGCATATGGCATCTTATGAACTGTCGTGGTTAGGGCGCATTGCTGCGCTCAAGATGTTGGTGCTACCGAAGATATTATATTACTTTCGGACACTACCGGTGGCGATACCAGCATCCTTTTTTCACAATATGGACAAGATGTTTAGGAGGTTCCTGTGGGGGGGCAAAGTACCAAAAGTCCCATACTCTGTGTTGATAAGGTCTAGGGCCAAAGGGGGAACAGGATTCCCATGCCTTAGGAAGTACTACTCAGCGGCTCTGTTGGATCAAGCAAAAGCTTGGTTTGACCCCGAGCCAGACAAACTATGGGTCCACCTGGAAAAGGCAGTAGTGGCGGATAAGGAACTCCCAGCCCTGCTACTGGCTTCCTTGACAAAACGTGAGGTGTATACCCCGGAATTGGCCTCTCTCAGGGCTACGTTGGGAGCGTGGGGGGAGGTGCAAACATTGAAAGGGATCCCTAGGAATAAGGTGACACTGAAGTTAGCAGCTTATGAATTCCTTATCCCATCTTTGAGAATTCCGCCTGAGGCGATATCTAGATCCGCCACATATGGGGAGCTGCGCTCTACCTGTACTGATAGGCCTTCTTTTTTTTGGGCCCAATTGCACCACTATCATATTAAACATCCAGACCCGACAATTGAGGTGCCATCGGAGGTGTGGGACTATATGCTCACCAGCTATCATAAGCCGAAAGGCCTCTCGTGGTTTTATCACACCTTGCAACACCAATCTAGATGTAATAAAACAGCCTCCATGGCAGCATGGGAGGCCGACATGGGGGAGGAGTTTTCGGAGCGGGACTGGAAGATTGCCATCCGCTCCGGTTATTCCTACTCTCATTGCACCAATCACTGGGAGGTGTCCCTAAAGATCCTCCACCGCAGCTACCTGACCCCAGTTAGACTGAAGAAAATGTTTAAAGAGGTTGCCCCTTCCTGTTGGAGAGGTTGTGGGGAGTTGGGGACACTGTATCACCTTCTGTGGCAGTGTAAGAAATTGAAGGGTTATTGGGCGGCTGTGTTCGCCCTGCTTCGGTCACTGACTGGGGAGTCGATCCCGATGTCCCCAGCTTTGGCTCTCCTGAGCCTAGGAATCCAACAGATCCCTCCTCTCCATCGTATCATAGTGACCCATGTTCTAACAGCGGCCAGAATGAAAATCACGGCAGCCTGGAGGTCTGATACTGCCCTCTCAACAATGGAAGTGGTTGCTAGGGTCCGAGCTCAATGCTCCTATGAGAAATTTTTTGCTAATATGAACAGCCGCAGTCTGCAGTTCGAACAAACCTGGAATAGTTGGTCACTGAAATTCCCAGGGTAGGAACAGTTCTGCGCTGGGGCATTTCGATGTATTTATCTCTAAGTAAATTGTGAATGTTGACGAGTAAATGCTTTAGAGGCTAAGGTTATTAACTGTCCTGTTGATAGTCTTGTGTACCAATATTTAAACTACCCAGTTATACAAGGGTTGAAGAGTTATTAGTGGTATATGTGCCCACCCTATCTGGCGCCCATTGGGCGTGGGGGGGGGTGCCCTGGGGACCGGTGCCCGGCCCCGGCGGGGGACGGCGGGGGGTTGTGCTGGGCCACAGTGTTGGTCCCGATAGGGGTGGTCTGGCGCGGCCTTCCTGTCGGAACTTGCGGGATTTTTCGGCTGGGGGCTGGTCTGGGGGGCATCCCGTTCCGGAGGTTGAGATGGCGTTGGCCAGTGGTGGTGCCAAGTACGCAATGTTTACTATGATTGTTGCTGTCTTCAACCAGTGTACCTGTATGCTGTAATTGTTATTTGTTCCTTTTGAAAAAGATTTAATAAAAACTATTGAAAAGAATATTCTCAAAAGGAGGCTTTTGAACAGACAAAACTAATCTCTGATCCCATGGAGGCAAAGGCGATCCTCTAGGAGGAGCCAGATGACACACCCCTTGAATAAAGGGGCAGATAAAGGAATTAGCAGCCAACGGGCATTGGAAGTAGATTGCTGAGGCTGACACCTGGCCCTTGATCATGCCCAAGGCCAACCGTTGCTCAACTCCTTTCTGCAAGAAAGTCAAGACCCTCGCAACCGAAAACAAGCGAGGGTGCAATTCTTGCGATTCACACCAGGAAATATACATCTTACATGAACGATGAAAAATCCTTCTGGAAGTTGCTTTCCTAGCTCTCAACAGGGTAGGGATCACAGACTCAGAGAGACCCCTGTCTCTCAGCACCTGGCCTTCAACAGCCATGCCATTAAAGCCAGCGACCATAAAGCAGGATGGAAGATCGGCCCCTGAGACAGCAGGTCCACCCTTAGAGGCAGCCGCCAGGGAGGCTCGACGACCATCTTTACCAGGTCTGCGTACCAAGACTGACAATGCCAGTCTGGGGCCACCAGAATCACTGGCACATTTTCCACCGCCATCCTGCAGAGAAACCTCGACAACAGCTGTATCGGTAGAAAGGCATAAAGCAGCCGATACTGGTTCCAAGGAGCCACCAATGCGCCCGTGGCGTCGGCCAGAGGATCTCGAGCCCTGGCCATGAACCTTTGCACCTTTTTGATCAGAGGAGGTGCAAACAGGTAAACCTCCACGGTGCCCCACCGGGCACACAGGAGATGAAATACCTCTGGATGCAGGGACCATTCCCCTTGGTCCAAAACCTAATGACTCAAGTAATCCGCCTGCCAGTTCTCCACTCCTGGAATGTGAACTGCGGAGAGAGTTGCCCCCTTGGTGATTGATGTAGGCCACAACCGTGGTATTGTCCGATTGAATCCGAACTGGGGAACCTTGTAGCCAAGTCGTCCAGTGGAACAGGCAAAGCTTGATTGCTCTGAGTTCCAGAACATTTATCGGTAAAGAGGACTCCTCTGTCGACCACACTCCCTTGGCACAGAGATTGTGCAGCACTCCACTCCAGCCCGACAGGCTGGCATCCGTGGTGACCACCATCCACAAAAGCGGTAGAAAGGACTTGCCCTGGCTCAGGGCGGGCAACAGAAGTCACTAAGAGAGCATTGACCTCGTGAGTCAGCTCAAACACATCATTCTGTCTAAGGACTGCAGATCCTTGTTCCACTTGACAAGAATCTCCTTCTGCATAGGCCTGAAATTAAATTGAGCAAATAGGAACGGCTCGAAAAGTCGACACCATCAGCCCCAGGGCTCTCATGCAAGTCTGCAGAGATGAGAGATTGTTTTCCATCAGCAACTTGATTTCTCCCTGCAACATCTGAAGTTTGTCCCCGGGAAGAAAGACCTTCGCCAGAGAGGAGTCCAAAGTCAGTCCCAGGTAATTCAGTCGCACCGACGGGCTCAGTGCAGATTTTTTGAAGTTGATGGTCCACCCGAACTCCTGAAGGGTCTGAACCGTGATTGACAGGTCGCCTAAACAGGCTAAGTGAGAGTTTGCCTTTAACAGGAGATCGTCCAGATATCCCAGGACTGCAATCCCTTTTCTGCGGAGCAAAGCCAGCACCGGGGTCAAAACCTTGGTGAAGACTCTGGGAGCGGAAGCTAGACCAAAGGGTAACGCCACAGATTGAAAGTGCTCCTCCGCTACTGCAAAACGGAGATACCACTGATGTCCCCATAAATAGGGATATGTAGATATGCATCTTTGATATTGATGGAGGCTAGAAAGTCGACCTGATTTAAAGAAGCTACCACCGGCCGAATGGATTTCATTTGAAAATTCTGCACCCGCACAAAACGGCTCAGTGACTTGAGGTCCAAAACTGGACACACCTTGCCCTCCTTTCTGGGCACCATGAACAGGTTTGAATAGAAACCTCAAAACCGTTCCTGCTGAGGAACTGTCACAATCAATCCTTGTGCAAGGAGATCCTGCACTGCCTCCCTAAGATCCTGCAAACGATCTGGAGACAGACGAAGATTTTGAGGGAAAGAATCTGTCTGCTGGGCGAGACCGAAATTCAATCTGGTACCCTGAACGAATCAGTTCATGAACCCATTTGTCCTGAATCAGGGATGTCCAGGGCTCCTGAAAGTAACGCAGATGTCCCCCCAGCCCAGAATTGGGTGAGGGCGCCCCTTCATGTAGAAGAGGTTTTGTCCGCTGAACCGGACTGGCTAGTCTTGGGCTTACCCGACCAAGCCTTTTTGTTCCCCCTATGAGCCGTGAACGAGGGCCCGCGCCTACCGCGGGACGCCTTACCTTTTGAGAATTGGGGGAGAATAGTACTTTACCCCCCCCCCCCCGTTAATCCTTTGATTAACTCATCCAAGGAGTCTCCAAACAGACGTTCACCTAAAAACGGGATATCTGTTAAGGTCTTCCCAGAGGCCTGGTCCGCCGACCAGCTCTTCATCCACACCATGCGGCATATGGTAATCCCTACAGCTGACACTCTGGCAACCAGAGGGGCCGCATCCAAGGCCACATACACCAGGAACACCAGGGTCTGGGCCATCTGCCCCGTGAGATCAATCAGGTTCCGGGGAACTATTTCAGTGTTCAAGTTACCCCTAAGTACTTTACCTCTTCCGTTACCGTCTGTGAAACCAGAACGGAAGCAAAGATCGGTTTTAGCACCGAGCCCACCAAAAGATGTAGGTGGCGGGAAAGGGATTCCACCCATCTGTCCACCGGGTCCGTAAACGCCAGGGAACCTTCCACGGGCACCACAGTAGATTTGTTTAACCTGGAAACAGGGTGATCCACCCTAGGGGGCACCGTCCAGTGGTTCGAGACCAAGTCAGCAAAGGGATAATGGCGTTTAAAGCGCTTTGGCACCACTAGCATGTGCTTAATGCACCGCCACTGCTCAGTCACAATATTGTGAAAATCCTCAGGACAAGGGAACACCTGACCCGACTTCTGGACTGTGCGGGAGCCAAAAACTACCCTCTTTCCTGACTGTGTGGGCTCATCATCCATAGGTAATGTTTCCCTTACTGAATGAATCAGTGCTTCAACCATAGCGCGTTCCCGCGCTGCAGCCGAGGAGGACATATCCTCCTCACCATCCGGCTGTGAGGACAGGAATCACTCGAGGAGGGGGTTATCCGTGGTGACCATATTAGGCTCTGAATCAGACGGCAGAGAAAGCAGTGGCTGTTTTTGGCTAGTGACTTGTTTCATTACAAAATCCCCCTTAGATGCCAGATTTTTCAATACTGCAGAAAAAGACATGAGAGACTGCGATCCGGATGCACCGGCAGTCGCACTGAGGGGGCCAGCCAGAGAATTTACTGCTTGGGACTCCATTTTGTAATTTGCACAAAAAAAATTGTACTGCCCCCCTTTAAATCGCGATCGCGGTCCACCCCGCTATATCGCACTGCCTCAGAGGCCAATAAGGACATGGGGGGCTCAGTATTACTCACCCTACCATGGATCGGGTGGGCTCCGCTCTGGCCAAACTGCCTCCCACCCTGAGTGGGGGTGCTGCCAGGTGAGGGGTACGCTGCGACTCAGGGCATTCCAGGTTGATGCGTCCCGGCGAGACAACTACTCGCAGGCTCGTCCCTCCACAGGGGCTCTGCCGTGACAAGGCCTAGTCGAACCAGCTCGATGGCCAGGCTGGGAGACCATAAGGATCTAGATTATCCAGTGCGAAACCTCAGTCGGCTGTCGCTTGTAGTTCACCAGGAGGATCCCCCTGACACTAGCTAGCGATAGTAAGTAAAGAGAAATAAACATAAATATTCTGAAAATAATAAAAAAACTGAGACCGAAGTCCCAGCAGGAAACCTAGGTCCTACTCTACTAGGCAGCAAGAAACTGATTTGAGAGCACAGTGTGTGGGGGGTTATACCGAGAAGGACAGCCCCTATAGGCGTGTCAGTGAATTTTTTTCACTGCCTAATCCTGTAGATGGTGTATAACCCAATGGTAAAGAAGCATAGTTGCTGCATCTGTCAATGGACCATAGAGAAATACATGTTAATATTTTTAAACTATTTCTTATTCCTAATTAAAACCAAGACAAAAATATATTGTAACAGGAAGTCAGCTAAATCTGGGAATGTAGTCACAGGAAGGAGATACATTTCCAGCTGACTTAGAAAGTCCATTAATTAATTTAGGGTGTTGGCTACAGAGCTAGCCAGCAGGAAGTTGAAAGGCCTTCAGCTGTTCAGAATGAGGAGATCAAGGCCTCTATAATTTGTCCAGAGAAAATCTATTGAGTGCTGCCTCCTGTCGCCGTGTAGGCTGGGAGAGGAGGACAGACATACGTGTACCTCCCGAAGCTGGTGGGCATGGGAGAAGGACTGCTGCCTCCTGTCGCCGTGTAGGCTGGGAGAGGAGGACAGACATACGTGTACCTCCCGAAGCTGGTGAGCATGGGAGAAGGACTGCTGCCGCCTGTCGCCGTGTAGGCTGGGAGAGGGGGACAGTCGGATGTGTGCCTCCCGACAAGCTGGTGAGCATGGGAGAAGACCCCCTACAGCGATGTGAAGCTAAGGAGGGTAACCACGAGTGAAGACGTCTCAAAGGTGAGAAGACAAAGTGTTCCATGTGAAGAGTGTGAAGAGTAAAGGGACCTGTTATAAATGGACATGTGCTGTGTGAAAGAAAACAAAGGGACATGTTCAATGGACAATGTTTGTGCTGTGTGAAAAGCAAACAAATGGACATTTGAGTGTCTGCTGTAGGATCAGCAGTGTCGGCCCAACAGTAGGTTGGAAAGACTTCTTAGGTAGGTTCCAGTTGTGAGAAGGTAGCCGCCCACAGAGGCAAGGATTTATTTTGTTTTATTTTATTTTGGATGTTTTGCTGCATGCACTTGTTTGAAAAATAAACCTGTTGTTTGCAAGCACTTTTGGGCTATCTCTCTGTGAAAACGCACCCCCAAAGGGGTCATCCACGCCTACCACCGAGCTAATCCCTTACATATGGTGGAGGTATGCAGTGGGCAGAAGCAGCAAGATCCCTGCAATGGAGTGCATATGTTTGATGAACTTTGTCTGGTGCATGAGATTGCACAATCTATGTGTGCAGGAGAGAAGATCCTGACAGAAAAAAAAAAAAAAAAAAGTGTTTTAAAGAGACAGCGGTCTCAAAATTATTTGATGAACTTTGTTGTGTCTGGTGCAAGTGACTGCACAAACTGTGTGCGCAGGAAAAGAGATCCTGCAAGAGAGAGAAAAACTACATGTGTTGAAGAGACAGTGGTCTGAAAATTGTTTGCTGGACTGTGAAAAATTTGTTTGTGGAGTTATTGAAGATGGGGCGGTCCAAACGCCTGAAAAATGCAAAGATAGATGAAATGAGAGACCGGATTCTATGGATGGAGGGGATGTTGCCGTCTGAACCAGCCCCATCCATGCCTGAACGGAATCGGCTAAAGAGAAAAGTTGTTGTTCCTAGCAACACTGGGGCAAATGAAACTGCTTTGGAGACGCAGGGTTCTCAGATGAAAAGTAAACCCAAAATGGGGGAGATGCTGAAACAACGGAGCTTTGCAGCTCAACAAAAGGATCACCAAGAGAGCATGGCAGGCTGGAAACAGAGACGCCAGCAGCCAATGGAGGCCATCGGTTTGGAGGAAACCGAGTATGTGTGCAGGGCTGAGTTGGATGCCTTGCAACGGAAAATGGAAGAAAAGGAACAAGCCTTGGAATTGCTTAAAATGGAGCATAGAAACTTGCAGGAAATGAATGAACTACTAAAGTCTCATGTGTTACAGTGGGAAGAATCCACTGCTCTTCTTTTGGTCGAGTTGCAAAAACGCAGAGAGACTATAATGGAGAAAGATACCATCCTCATGGAAAAGGAAAGTGAAATTCAGACTTTGCAGAAGCAAAGTATGTGTGAAATGTTGGAGTTGCGTAATCAGCTGGAAAAAAGTCTTCAGTGTTTGGAAGTTACAAAAATAGACCTGCAGGAGTCGCAGGAACAGAATGTCGCTCTGAAAGCGACATTGTCTCTCAGCGACAAAGAGAAAAGTGAAAGAGAGGCTAAATTACTGAGTACTGTGTATGAGCTCACTACTTTGAGCAATGTGGTAGATGAATGGCGTGCGGACTGTGAAAGTTGGAAAGGGGAAGCCCAACGTGTCCAGCAGCAGTTAAAGGAGAAAGAAGCCTGTGTGGCAGAATTACATTCTTATTCCCAGATGCTAGCCAATGAGGTGAAGGCTCTTATGCAGGGAAAAGGAGATTGTGAACATAAGAGGGAAAAAGTAGAGGCACAGCTTCTGGAATCGCAAGTCAAGGTGTCAGAAGGTGACCGATTGTGTGCTAAGCTGTCAGAGAAGGCAAACCGACTGCAGGTTGAGTTGGACAATGTTACAAATCAGCTTTCTCAAGCAGACAGCAAATCTAGAGAAATTGCGGAAGATTTTTCTATCTTGGAATCGCAGCTGCAAGACACGCAGGAACTCTTACAGGAAGAGAGGTGTCAAAGGCTGAGTTTTAGCACAAAGCTCAAACAAATGGAAGATGAGAAAAATGGCTTCCTGGAACAATTAAAAGAGGAGGCGGAAGCAAAGAAAAACCTATCAGAGCAAGTCGCAACATTGCAAGCTCAGATAGCGGATATGAAAAAACGCATGGAAGAAAGCGTTGGTTCATTACAGTGTGTTGAAGATGTGAAAAAGAAGTTTGATCACATGCTTGGTGAAGAGAAGACTGTGTCTGCAAAATATGCAGAAGAACGCGCCCGTGCAGAAACGGAGGTGCGTGATAACGAGAGCAAAGCCCTGTTCTTGGCTTGCTCTTTGGAGGAAGCTCTAGAGTGTAAGGTTGAACTAGAAAGAGTTAACCAACAGCTGTGTACAGAAATGGAAGATTTGGTCAGCTCCAAGGATGATGTTGTGAAAAGCGTTCAGGAGCTAGAAAAGTCTAAACGAGCCTTAGAACAGCAAGTAGAAGAGATGAAGATTCCGTTGCAGGAACTGGAAGAGGAATTCCAGGCAACAGAGGATCTGTCCCAAAGAGGGGATAGTGTGCCTGATGCAGTTTTTAAAAGGATCAGTGTTTTGGGGTCTGTCCTGAGTGAGCCTCAGAAATGTGATGACACGTGGCTTGAATCACCCCTTTGGAATAAACCGTTCCTTCAAAAACTTCAAGCATTGGAAAATGTATCATTAGAACTTCAGCAAATAAAGGAGTTGTGTAAGAAATGTGATGATTTCTCAGTTCAGGCTGAAAACCTAGTGGAGAAAACTAAAGCGGAGAAAACTAAAGCAAGTGATATAAATCTGGGAGGAAAAAGCAAACGCCACCTAGTGGAGAAAACTAAGGCTGTTGGTGAAAACGTGAAGCAAATGAATTTCAAGTGCCTTTCAGAGAATATTTCTAAAATGAAACTGGTAAAAGACGGGTGGCAGAAGTTTGATCGTGATCTTGAGATGCATTCCATGTGGAATTCAGATAGAGAAAAAGAACTAGGTGACCTTGAGCGGTCAAATAGTTCAGCAGAAAGTGCATTGAAGAAACCTGTAAAAGAATGTGTTGCAGTTCCATGCTTCTTCACTGATGCAGAGAGGAGGTCTATAATGGATACCACCCAGATCGCTGGGTTCAACTGTGTTGTTGCCTTTGACCCCTATGTTGGTGGAAGGAAAGTTGATGATGTTCTGGTTGGCTTCTTCTGTGAAGAGTTTGGCAAGAAATATAAACTGAATATCAAATCAAATAGTAGGCCTTTACTGCGACTCGCTCAGGAGGGCGAAAAGTTTAAGAAGTTGATGAGTGCAAATGCTTCAGATCTGCCTATGAATATGAAATGTTTGAATGATATTGATATCTCTGGGAAAAGGAACAGGGGTCACTTTGAAGAAATGTGTGACAGCCTGTTGTCTCAATTGGAAAATCCTCTGCACAGCATCTTAGAGCAAGCAAAGCTCAAGAAGGAAGATCATTCCCTTTTACAACAAAAAGTCAATGATTGTGTACAGATGTATGGAGAGGCAACTCAAGTCACAGAGGGATGTCAAGAGTCCCTACTTGGAACAAAGCTTAGTGAAGCAAAGGTTCTCAAAGTTTTGTGGAAAACATTTATGGATTGCAGAGAGAGGCGTCTTAAGAATGTTGAAGACATTAAGACTAGCCCAATTGAGTTGCCTATGGATCACGGTCCTCCATGGTGGATTGGACAGACGGTTATGAGGGACAAGCTGTCTGACATTTATGAGAAAGCTGTCAATGAAGATGACAGAAACGAGAAGGAGCAAAATGATGCCAAAAATGCAGTTGAAGAATGTGTATATGAGATGAGAGACAAACTGTGTGGCATTTATGAGAAATCCGTCAATGAAGATGACAAAACAGTTTCATCCGGAAGCTTGAGGATAATAGGAGGCTTATCAGTGAGTCAGCAGTGCTTGACACATGCGTGCCTGGAAATCTGTGTCCCAACCCTAGGGTTGAAACAAGAGGGGGGGGTATGTAACAGGAAGTCAGCTAAATCTGGGAATGTAGTCACAGGAAGGAGATACATTTCCAGCTGACTTAGAAAGTCCATTAATTAATTTAGGGTGTTGGCTACAGAGCTAGCCAGCAGGAAGTTGAAAGGCCTTCAGCTGTTCAGAATGAGGAGATCAAGGCCTCTATAATTTGTCCAGAGAAAATCTATTGAGTGCTGCCTCCTGTCGCCGTGTAGGCTGGGAGAGGAGGACAGACATACGTGTACCTCCCGAAGCTGGTGGGCATGGGAGAAGGACTGCTGCCTCCTGTCGCCGTGTAGGCTGGGAGAGGAGGACAGACATACGTGTACCTCCCGAAGCTGGTGAGCATGGGAGAAGGACTGCTGCCGCCTGTCGCCGTGTAGGCTGGGAGAGGGGGACAGTCGGATGTGTGCCTCCCGACAAGCTGGTGAGCATGGGAGAAGACCCCCTACAGCGATGTGAAGCTAAGGAGGGTAACCACGAGTGAAGACGTCTCAAAGGTGAGAAGACAAAGTGTTCCATGTGAAGAGTGTGAAGAGTAAAGGGACCTGTTATAAATGGACATGTGCTGTGTGAAAGAAAACAAAGGGACATGTTCAATGGACAATGTTTGTGCTGTGTGAAAAGCAAACAAATGGACATTTGAGTGTCTGCTGTAGGATCAGCAGTGTCGGCCCAACAGTAGGTTGGAAAGACTTCTTAGGTAGGTTCCAGTTGTGAGAAGGTAGCCGCCCACAGAGGCAAGGATTTATTTTGTTTTATTTTATTTTGGATGTTTTGCTGCATGCACTTGTTTGAAAAATAAACCTGTTGTTTGCAAGCACTTTTGGGCTATCTCTCTGTGAAAACGCACCCCCAAAGGGGTCATCCACGCCTACCACCGAGCTAATCCCTTACAATATATATATATATATATATATATATATATATATATACATAAAGCTAATAATATGTTAAGGACCTATATTTCCCGAAACAGATTAAAAAATGTATTATAAAATGCATTAGCGTAGACTACAAGAGTTAAAAGGTATGCAACTGAGACATCTTCAGAACAAAAAACACCAAGGTAGGGGGTATAGGGATGGAAGCGCTGGGGACTAGATGTTAAAGAAGAAAACAAAGAATAAAAAGTACCCACTGGTAAGCATGGTGCCAACAAAGGCTAGGAAGCCTTACAATATCCAGGCATGCTCCCAACTAAATTTCTTTTTTTTCAAATTATATCTTTATTTCTTTAAGTTCAGTTACATATACAGTATATACATTACATTTTAGCTTTCAAGGTTATAATTACAAACCATTTATTCCCTTTAAGGAACCTTAGCCTTTCTTTGGCAATCTATTACCGAACCCAAAAACTCCCATTTCGTTCCTTTTCCTTCTTTCCCCTTTTCCCCCCTATCCCCCAAAAAAAAAAAAAAACAAGGGAAAAGAATGGTGCACAGGTCTCTACACTCCTATATCATTATATATCTATCTTCTCCGCGCAGGTTCTTGTCCTGTACTTGGAAATTACCTTTCTTCTGAATTAACATAATCTTTCCACTGTTTCCATTTCTTCTCATATTTATCAGTTTGTTGATGAGCAGATAGGACCAATTTTTCTAGGTTATGTATTTCCTCAACTTTCCTTAACCACATGTTTATGTTAGGTGGTTCAGTCTCTTTCCATTTAAGAGGGATACATATCCTGGCAGCGTTCACCAGATGTGGTATAATGGATTTTTTGTAATTTTGTATCGGTATGCTGGGGGTATGGAGCAGAAAGAGGGCAGGTTCTTTGGGAATATGACATTTCATAATTTCCTGTATTGACCTCCGAATCTGCTCCCAAAACTCTTCTAGTTTAGGACATTCCCAGAATATATGGAGCATTGTCCCTCTCTCTGTCCCACATCTCCAGCACAAATCTGTATTTAATGTAGAAATTTTATTCATCCTAACCGGGGTGTAATACCATCTGGAAAAAATTTTGTAATTCAGTTCTTGAATTCTAACGCAAATTGAAGTTGAGAATACTGACTTAATTATTTGATTTTCCCGTTCTAGTGAGAAGACAATGCCCATTTCCCTCTCCCATTCCTTCAAAAAAGGAGGTTTACGCCGTTCTACTGATGTCATTAGCAGGGAGTAAATTTTAGATATAGCATGTTCCATAATTCCATTTTGAGTGCATAATTTTTCATAAGGTGTTACCTCTTTATCATCCTGGGAGGGGACTTGCAATGTTCCCAAAAAATGGCGTAGTTGGAAGGCACGCCATAGATCTAGGCCGAAATGGCCTGAGACGTCTGTTAATTCCTCCATCGTTACCCAGCCTGTCTCTGTTAGGAAGTCAGATATTTGTGTAATTCCTCTATCTGCTAAGGTCTTAAATTTCCTGTCTTGATATCCTGTCTCAAAGTGGGGGTTTCCTAGTATTGGATACAGTACGGAGTTCTCCCGTATTAATTTATCCTGTTTAAATATTTTTGCACAAGTTTTGATCGTGTTTCCTATAATAGGATGTTTCTTTATTGATACTGGTAGGATCTTATAACACCATGGGGCTCTTTTCAACGAGATCTCACATTGTGCCTGCTCTAAGTTTGGCCAGAGCTTATATTCTCTGTGTCGACACCAGTCAATCACTCTTCCCAGTTGAATGGCTTGGTAGTATTTCTTTATGTTCGGGACTGCCAGCCCCCCATCTGTTTTCGCTTTAAATAGATATTGGCCTCAGAGGCCAATAAGGACATGGGGGGCTCAGTATTACTCACCCTACCATGGATCGGGTGGGCTCCGCTCTGGCCAAACTGCCTCCCACCCTGAGTGGGGGTGCTGCCAGGTGAGGGGTACGCTGCGACTCAGGGCATTCCAGGTTGATGCGTCCCGGCGAGACAACTACTCGCAGGCTCGTCCCTCCACAGGGGCTCTGCCGTGACAAGGCCTAGTCGAACCAGCTCGATGGCCAGGCTGGGAGACCATAAGGATCTAGATTATCCAGTGCGAAACCTCAGTCGGCTGTCGCTTGTAGTTCACCAGGAGGATCCCCCTGACACTAGCTAGCGATAGTAAGTAAAGAGAAATAAACATAAATATTCTGAAAATAATAAAAAAACTGAGACCGAAGTCCCAGCAGGAAACCTAGGTCCTACTCTACTAGGCAGCAAGAAACTGATTTGAGAGCACAGTGTGTGGGGGGTTATACCGAGAAGGACAGCCCCTATAGGCGTGTCAGTGAATTTTTTTCACTGCCTAATCCTGTAGATGGTGTATAACCCAATGGTAAAGAAGCATAGTTGCTGCATCTGTCAATGGACCATAGAGAAATACATGTTAATATTTTTAAACTATTTCTTATTCCTAATTAAAACCAAGACAAAAAAAAATATATATATATATATATATATATATATATATATATATACATAAAGCTAATAATATGTTAAGGACCTATATTTCCCGAAACAGATTAAAAAATGTATTATAAAATGCATTAGCGTAGACTACAAGAGTTAAAAGGTATGCAACTGAGACATCTTCAGAACAAAAAACACCAAGGTAGGGGGTATAGGGATGGAAGCGCTGGGGACTAGATGTTAAAGAAGAAAACAAAGAATAAAAAGTACCCACTGGTAAGCATGGTGCCAACAAAGGCTAGGAAGCCTTACAATATCCAGGCATGCTCCCAACTAAATTTCCATCACAAACAGCTTAGGTGTTTATCAGCAGGAATAAAACTAAAATCTTACAGTAAAATTCCTTTCTCTGAGTCCTCTGACAGTCGCCGCCCACTCATACAGTCTTCACCAATGGGTATTGACCTCTTATCCACAGGAGCAAGCTAGGCATAAGACTTGTTAAAAACAAAACAATTTACATAGACACACCTGTAGGGGGCTGTCCCACTGGTCCAATACCCCCCTGCTATCAGCCTTCCCAACTCAGTTTGGTAGCAAGCAGTTAAAGTCCAAAAAATCCCAAAAGAGGGGCGGGGGCGGCGACTGTCAGAGGACTCAGAGAAAGGAATTTTACGGTAAGATTTTACAAAAATTTTGTTTTCTCTTACGTCCTCTGACAGTCGCCGCCCACTCATACAGTCTTCACCAATGGGATGTCCCAAAGCAGTGTAGACATGAGGGGTGGGAATCGCAACCGTCACAAAGGCAACGCAGCACCCAGGTCAGAGAAAGGAACCTTATCTGAACAGAAAGGTAAACCATCTGGGCAACTGAAAAGCTCAACTGGAGCAACAACCCAGGAAAGCAAATAACCAAGGGGAAAACAACCCCAACAGACAGGGACCGGCAAAGCCAGGGCCCCCTCAAGGTACTGCCGCACACAGAACTTTGCGGCCAAAGGAGGCATCTGCTGATGCCAAAACATCTAGTTTGTAAAATTTGGAGAAGGTGTGCACGGACGACCAAGTCGCAGCCTTGCACACCTGGGCCACCCAAGCCTGATGCTGGAAGGCCCATGACGTACTCACCGCTCTGGTAGAGTGTGCCTTGACAGGGAAGGGCGGAACCCGTTCCTTAAGCAAATAGGCCTGTACAATTGTCTGCCTGATCCATCTTGAAATGGTTGCCACAGACACAGCCGTACCCTTCTGAGGTCCCTCAGGAAGGACAAAACGAGAATCCGACTTCCTAAAGGATTCAGTGGACGACAGGTAAACCCTGATCGCCCAGACAACATCCAAGGAATGCAAGGCAAACTCCTTAGGATGCTTGGGATTCGCACACAGCGAAGGTAAGACAATATCCTCGTTAAGGTGAAAATCAGAAACCACCTTAGGAAGGAAAGATTGGTTAGGTCGCAAGACCACCTTATTCGTATGAACCACCAGGTAAGGGGAGCGGCAAGACAGGGCCGCCAACTCCGACACTCTGCGGGCAGATGTGATCGCCACCAGAAAGGAACCTTTCGTGACAGCAGAGGCAGAGAAATTTCCCTGATGTTTTCAAAGGGAGGACGTTGCAAAACGGACAGAACCAAGTTCAAGTCCCAAGGAGGTAAAGGTGCTCTCCGAGGAGGAGCCAAATGACGCACACCTTGAATAAAGGTGCGTATCAAAGAATTTGTCGACAAGGGGCGCTGAAAAAGGATCGCCAGTGCAGATAACTGGCCCTTAATCATGGTCAACGCAAGGCGCAGGTCCACACCAGATCGCAGGAAGGCTAACACCCTCGCCACCGAAAAGGAGCGAGGATGAATGCCCCTGGATTCACACCAGGCAAAATAAGCCTTCCAGGTACGGTAATAAATCTTACCGGATGAGGCCTTCCTAGCCTTGAGCAGGGTAGGAATGACCGCCGATGAGAGACCCCGATCTCTCAAGACCTGGTTTTCAACAGCCACGCCGTTAAAGCCAGCGACCGTAAAGCATGATGGAAAATCGGCCCCTGAGACAGCAGATCGTCTCGTAACGGGAGCCGCCACGGAGGCTCAACGACCAGTTGTACGATGTCCGCGTACCAAGACCGGCGCGGCCAGTCTAGGGCCACCAGAATCACCAACTTCGGTTCCGAGACCAACCTGCGAAGGAACCTGGACAACAACTGAATCGGAGGGAAGGCATAAATCAGGCGATACCGATTCCAAGGCACCACCAGCGCATCCGAGGCGACTGCCAGCGGATCGCGCGTTCTTGCCACGAACCTTCCCACCTTGTTGTTTAGCCGAGATGTGAACAGATCCACATCCGGGGTTCCAATCCCATCTTGCACACAGCATCTGAAACACCTCCGGGTGTAGGGAGCATTCTCCCTGGTCCAGGGTCTGGCGGCTCAGATAATCGGCCTGCCAATTCTCCACACCCGGAATGTGAACTGCCGAAATCGCCGGGATGTGCGTCTCGGCCCATGACAGAATTTTGCTCACTTCCTGGGCCGCCCGGGCACTCCTGGTGCCCCCTTGGTGATTGATGTAAGCCACCGCAGTGGTGTTGTCCGTCTGGACCCGCAAAGGGCGGCCCCGGAGACGATCCCACGGAGCAAGCATAGTCTGATCGCTCGCAATTCCAATATGTTTATCGGCAAGGAGGATTCCTCCTCCGACCAAGTGCCCTGGGCAGACAGAATGCCCAGAACACCACTCCAGCCTGACAGGCTGGCATCTGTGGTGATCACTGTCCACAACAACGGGCGGAAGGATTTCCCCTCCGTCAGAGCCGGGGACAGGAGCCACCAGAGAAGATCCTCTCTGACTTGGCGACTCAGAGATATCCTCCTTTCCAAGGATTGAGGATGCCTGTCCCACCTGGCCAAGATCTCCGCTTGAAGCGATCGCTTGTGGAACTGTGCAAACGGTATTGCCTCGAAGGCTGACACCATCAACCCCAGGGACCGCATGCAGGCCTTGAGTGACGAGGAATCCTTGTCCCGGAGGGACCTAACCTCGTCCTGTAAAGTCCGAAGCTTGTCCTCCGGCAGAAAAACCTTTGCTTGGGCAGAGTGCAGGACCATTCCCAGATAAGGGAGACGAACAGAAGGGGACAAGGTCGACTTCTGAACGTTGATGGTCCACCCGAACTCCTGGAGCGTCTGAACGGTAGTTGACAGATCGCGTAAGAAACTCGGCTGGCACTCGATCTTAACAGGAGATCGTCCAGATATCCCAAGACCGCATTCCCCTGCGCCCGCAACAGGGCCAGAACAGGAGCCAGCACTTTGGTAAACACCCTTGGAGCCGAAGCGAGACAGAAAGGTAACGCCACAAACTGATAGTGATCCTCCGCGATTGCAAATCGGAGGAACCTCTGATGACCCTCGAATATGGGGATGTGTAAATCCTTTAGATCGATGGAAGCCAGGAAATCTCCCGGGCTTAAGGAGGCCACTGCCGAACGGAGGGATTCAATGCGGAACTTTTGAACCCGCACGAATCGGTTCAGAGCTTTCAAGTCCAGATTCGGATGTATCTTGCCCTCCTTTCTGGGCACAGTGAACAGATTTTAGTAAAGCCCCCGAAACCTGTCCCGATGAGGCACCGGGACGACCACCCCCTGGGCGAGGAGATCCTGAACCGCCCGATAAAGATTGTGTAACCGATCGGGGGTCAAATGAAGATTTGAGGGAAAGAATCTGTCCGCTGGACGCATCTGCTCCACCATCTCCACAGTAGTCGGAGGGGCGGAATCCGCCTCAAGAGTGCGTTTAAGTACCTGGGCCCAATCAGCCACAGCCTGAGAGACCATAACAGAGGCGAAGATGGGCTT
The DNA here is from genome assembly GCF_965119305.1 of Pelophylax lessonae. Classification (NCBI taxonomy): domain Eukaryota; kingdom Metazoa; phylum Chordata; class Amphibia; order Anura; family Ranidae; genus Pelophylax; species Pelophylax lessonae. The sequence goes on from NC_138769.1 coordinate 225,439,112, forward strand.
CAGTAAGGAACCCGCCACGATATACGCGTGGCGAGTAAGAGATTCCAGCTGCCTATTCGTAGGGTCCCTGAACACCGGAGAATCCTCCGAGGGCATGAGAGTGGCCTTGTTTAACCTGGACACCGTGTGATCCACTTTAGGGGACATGGTCCATCGCGAATCCGTAGGAGACGTGAAAGGGTAACGGAATTGAAACCGTTTTGGTACCACAAAAGGGCGCTTTAAATTACGCCATTGTTCGTTTACCGTTTTGTGAAACTCAGTGGGACAAGGAAACACCTGTGCCGCTTTCCGGGTTCTGCGAGTCCCAAAGGAAGACTGCTTACCCTGTGGGTTGGGCTCATCCTCTAAATGTAGTGTCTCTTTAACAGAAGCAATAAGCGCAGACACAACAGAGCGTTCTTTTCCCGCTTCAGGGGAAGGATCATCCTCATCCTCCTCCTCCACCTCCACATCAGAATGAAAGGACTGAGACCTCAGGGGGTAAACTGTCCAGGGCAACCATATCAGACTCAGAATCAGAGGATAATGAAATCCTAGCCCTTTTTCTAGAACCCCGCTCTGACATTAATAAATCCACCTTGGACGCTAAAGTCGCAAGTGCAGCAGCAAGAGAAGGTGAAGATTCAGGAGTACCTGAATCAATCACCAAGGCTGGGGGGAATTTTCAGTCCTGGGACTCCATGAGAAAAATACTATGGCGCTGGCCCTTTAAGACGTAATTGCAGCGACCCACCGCAATGCAGCGCAATAAGGATTACACTAAGGTACCCCCCTGAGATGGGAAAAGCACTGAAAACAGAAGAATATTCCCCAAAACCAGCAAAAAGAACCCCCAGAAGTGTTACCACACCGCTGAAACGATCACTGCATACAGGAAAGGAAGTGATGTCACCCTCTAGAGGCTGAACAGGATCTAGGTTAAGGGAAAATGGTTGCCAATGCATCTGAATGGGAGGCTCCGGGAAAATGGCCGCCGACCATGTGTAAAAAAGAACACCTTGCCACACACAAGATGGCGCCCGAAGGCGACAAAAACACTACATAGAGAGCTGCAGAAAGTGCCCAGTGAGGCCAGAGCAGCTGCCCATACCCAAAATGGCGGCCCCCCGCGGTTTTTTGCACTGCAGCGGTCCGCACCGCCATGTCTGCACCCCCAAACACACTAATAAAGTGGACAGGGATAGGGACCCCAAAAGACCCCCCCCCCCGGCGATACATGCGCCAAGAGGCCCCCGCAGGGACCGGGAGGGATGCGAGCCCCGGACACAGACATGAGGGGAGAGCACAGACATCAGCAGACTGTCATCCCCAAACAGAGGCCCCACACAGAAGTTACTTACCGCTCCATATGGTGTGGGCGCCTCGATATCGCAAAAACCCCCCACCCCAGATGGCGGGGGGCCGTCAGCCGAAATAGTATACGTCACACGGTCAAAACCGCATGTTGAGGCATCCTGGCGAGGTAGCCACCTCGCGGGCTTTTGCCCCTGAGGACAGGGGCAGGTAATTTGCTAGGCCAGGGCGCACGCATAGCCCGCTAAACGCTCGATGGCGGGCTGGGATTCCATAAGATCCTCTGTCCTGGAGTACCAGGACGACCAGTCCAATTCCCAGCTCCGCAAACGCTGTAGTCTTCCGAAGATCCGACTAAGCGCAGAACAAATAAAAAGCTGGTAGTGCAAAGAAAACACATTGCAGAAAATAAAAGTAATAAAACAGAAGAAAGGCTGAGACATGTAGCCCCAGCACAGGGGGCTGATAGCAGGGGGGTATTGGACCAGTGGGAAAGCCCCCTACAGGTGTGTCTATGTAAATTGCTTTGTTTTTAACAAGTCTTATGCCTAGCTTGCTCCTGTGGATAAGAGGTCATTACCCATTGGTGAAGACTGTATGAGTGGGCGGCGACTGTCAGAGGACATAAGAGAAATAAAGTTTTTTTCTGTAGGGCAATTGGATTATATGTGAGAGATCTTTTGTGATCTCTATTCAAGTGCCAGAAGAAACACAAATAATGCTTTCAACCTCCCATCCCGCCTTTCTTTTTCCTAACCCTAAATATGACCTAAACCTAACCCTTAGGTCCTACTCACATTATTGCACTGTGGTAATTTGCACATGAACAGGAGACACCTCATGCTACTTGTGATTCATTCTGAATGGCACTACAACACACCTTAGTGCAACACCTAGCAGCATACTAGCGAGTTGCAGTGTGGTTCACTGCCGAAAAAAGTGCAAGTCCAATTTCTGGGCCACTGAGGTGTATACCAGCCCATTCATTTTTAATGCACTGCCTCTCAGCGGTTAAGTGTGAACTGAGCCTAAGGGTCCAAACATGGTTCTTTGTATTTAATTTTTACGCTGTGCTGTTCTAAAGTGTTACTTTTACGCAAACCATAATCTCTATGGAAGATGCACTTCCCTTAAACAAAAGCAAGCACAATTTTTTATAAACATTCATGAATATTAACTATGCCTAGGACAGACCCTAACACGTAACCCACGTCTCCCCCGAGACCTAAAACCTACCCTTAGTCCTAAAAAACAATTCTTACACAAATCCTGAAAAGTAAAACTGTGAGCTCATTTTATCTTGTAAGATGTCACCAGGTCCTTTATCTTCAAAATCAATATCTCCAAAATCTGGCCTTTATATCAAAGAAATATCACAGCCAGAGTTTCGGAGGTCGATATTTGGTCTCCTCTCTGCTGCCCCCATGTCCTGCTAAGGGCCAGTTAAATCACCAATCGCATTTACTTGCTAAACAGAAGGAGCAGAGGTAGGGAGGAAGGAAGGAAGGGAGGAAGTTGAGAAAATATCAGCAAGGATGTTGTGCTTGATATTTGCATAATACAGCACCTGTGTGGAGACTGGAAATAAAGAATACTAATAATATACCATCTATTTCTAGAGGCTGAGAAAGGCTGTGGCCCTGCAACATGCAGTGGTGTTGATGTAAGCAGGACTTCCAGTGGTTAACAGTTTATTTCTTTTATAGGTTTTGGGCATAACTAGGTGCTCTAAAGGTAAAAAAACAGTAGACAAGAGAACAGGATCTGAAGGCGCTTGTTCGATGGCCCTGGGGACACCTTACAAATTAATTTTATGGATCCACTTACATCTGTGTGGTGCATTATGCCACACATCAATGTGCACTGCATTAAGGCAGGCAATATATTTGAAAAATCTAACATACAAAAAAAGTTATCAAAAAGAAAACCACACAATTGTGTCACCATGCGATTCAGTGCACTCTATAATATTAGGGATGCACCGAATGTTCGGCAACCGAAATTATTCGGCCGAAAATAGCAAAAAAAGCACTTTCGGTGTTCGGCCGAATAAGTAAAAAGGCCGAATAAATTTGTGCCGAACAATGACGTTTGTTCACCCGACCGGCGACCCGCCATCCCCGAGCATCACTGTAAACATAGCCGGAGGCACTACAGGAAGCAGAGCGGATGCTTCCTGTATAGCCGCTTAGCGCCGGCTTCTGTCACAGGCGGAGTGATACCAAATGTACTCGGCCTCCGCCTGTGACAGGGCACAGGAGCCATACAGCAAACATCGACTCTGCAGATGGGAGGGAGGGAGGTAAGGAGAGACATGAGAGGACAGAGACACGAGAGGACAAGAGAGAGAGACACGAGAGGACAAGAGAGAGAGAGACACGAGAGGACAAGAGAGAGAGTGAGAGGACAAGAGAGAGAGTGAGAGGACAAGAGAGAGAGAGAGGACAAGAGAGAGAGAGAGAGACATGAGAGGACAAGAAAGAGAGAGAGAGGACAAGAGAGAGAGAGAGACATGAGAGGACAAGAGAGAGAGAGAGAGACATGAGAGGACAAGAGAGAGAGAGACATGAGAGGACAAGAGAGAGAGAGTGAGAGGACAAGAGAGAGAGAGTGAGAGGACAAGAGAGAGAGAGAGAGAGACATGAGAGGACAAGAGAGAGAGTGAGAGGACAAGAGAGAGAGACATGAGAGGACAAGAGAGAGAGAGTGAGAGGACAAGAGAGAGAGACATGAGAGGACAAGAGAGAGAGACACGAGAGGACAAGAGAGAGAGACACGAGAGGACAAGAGAGAGAGACACGAGAGGACAAAAAATTGGCAAAATAAATGGAAAAAATGCGAAACACCGCATTCGGTATTCGGCCTTCGGCCAAGCATTTCATTATTATTCGGCTTCGGCTTCGGCCAAGAATTTCATTTCGGTGCATCCCTATATAATATATAGCATCTCAACACTGCAGCGTGCATTGCAGTAAGGCAACAGTTAATTTGACCGAAGGCACTTTTACTAACACTAACCTACGTGATACTAAAGCCTTGATTTTTTTAAAAAACATGTTATGCTTACCTGCTCTGTGCAGTGGTTTTGCACAGAGCAGGCCGGATCCTCCTCCTCTCGGGTCCCACGCCGATGCTTCTGGTTCCTCCAGCTTGCTCTTGAGGGCACCCAAGCAGGCACGCTTCAGACTTGAGGGTCTGTCTGTCCATTCACACACAGAGCCGCAGTTTAGCCTGCCCCCTCCATCTCCTGATTGGCTTACTGGCTGTGATTGACAGCAGTGGGAGCCAATGCCTCTCGCTGCTGCTAAAAGCCAATTAGGAGTGTAAATCCCTGGAGAGGCAAGTGGACATTGAGATAAACATTAGGGGGGTGGGGGGGGGGGCCGCTGCACACAGCAGGTTTTTTACCTTCATGCCTTTGATCTACTAAGGGGGCCATCCCCTGTCATAATATAACAGCTCAGTGGGATTGTTAATAAAGTGGCTCCGACCCACTCTGTCAGTTTTTTTACGTTCGACCCAAAAAACTTGTGGTGTGTACTAGGCTTCAGTTACCTACGGATGATCTGGACCAAGCCTTTGCTGTTCGGACAAACGTCCAAACATTTACCTGTTCTTTAGGAGCTGTACATCATATACAATACCATAATTTCTTCCACTATTATACATATACAAAACAGTCTCCCCCTGCCAATGGTTAACAAGGGTGCCAGTGGGTACAGCCACCACCTAGTCTTTAGCAAGCAGTGATGTTACCGATTTACGAGCATCTCATTTCTTGATTTATTGAGTTTTATACAAGAGCTTGGTGCTTGGGAACTACATTCTGTTGTATGTCAGTGGCAGTTAACAAATTACTCCACGCTCAGAGTTCACATCCAACAGCATTAAAACAGAAGCCGAATGTCGGCCAGCATGAGCTGGCTCAATAGAAGCCGGCCGACATTCGGCCCACGTGTATGGCAGCTCCTCCGACAGAAGCCAGCAGTTTGGCCGGCTTCTGTTGAAGGCTTATAACAGAAAAAGGTCTGGCGACTGGCTCCCAATCAGCCAGCGCTCTCAGCCAATGGCTGAGAGCGCTAACCGGAGTGTTCTACTGGGGGGGCCATTCCACTGTCAAAACATAACAGCTCAGTGGTACAGTGGCTCTGACCCGTGCTGTCAGTTTTTTTTTTGTTCAACCCAAAAAAAACTAGTGGTGTGTACTAGGCTTCAGTTAAGAGCATTCCATATGCTAAATACACACATATTTGAGGTAACTGTACAAAACAATAGGGTTTGGTCACTCACGCGGCCCTCTTGAAGCAACAGATGATTGCCAAGAGGGTAAAGAAGATCGATTTTAAAAAAAGCTTACAACCGAGCCTTACACTGTTCCCAGAACAAATTATTGTTTAAGACCAAATCTAAAGAACAATCTATGGCTGTCAAATTTTGTACCAAATGTTCTTTACAGTATACAGATGTGCATATTATATTAGCTAGACATTGGCATTTACTATCCAGGAATCATATCCTCTCTAATTACTTTAGAAACACACTCGAAATAGTGTTCTGGCAGGCAACATCATTATGTGCTGAAATCACACTGAGTCATGATAATGATAATGAACAGGAACAAATTCAGACTGTGAAACTGTGAGATGTTATCGTATAAACTTTTTCTGTAACATGTGGAGTAGCCATACATACCATTTTGCTATGTAGTTTTGTGAGATGCCATGTACACTCCTGTGTAGCCATTCTCACGTCTTGTATATTAATGGGTTAATTCCCAGCATGTATCATAAGGCTCTGTCTGTACTATAGGTTCAATGTGCTGCTTCAATGTGCTTTATTCAAATTTAATGTATGTACAGTATTTGTTTACTGTTTTGTTTTTCTCAGGTGCGATGCTATGGTGTTATTTCTGAGCGAGGGTGTGCCTTCTTCACATGAGACCCTGGCTTTGGGGAGGTGTTTCACCACCCAGGTGAATTGCACCCCTCCCACCCGCTGCCCCATGGTGTGGTTAGTGGCTAGCCTGGGGAAATCTTGTGTCTTTTGTGTTACCAGCCCTGATAAGAGTTCTGTGCATGTGTGCCTTTACCAGAGCCTGTACAGTAGGATGTCAGGCCGGATAGTGTGACATGCCAGCTTTGTCTGATGGTAGCGCTTGTTTGAATTGGTATATACATTTTTGGCCCTTGTGACACAATTGACCAAGGGCAAAGGCTAACCTACTGCATTATACTATGGGTTGGGTTGTTCCTTATTTCTGGTGGCAAACTTGCAATCTTTTGGTCAAAACCTTTGTAATTTGCAAATCCTGGGGATTCGCCAAGAACTCATGGTAGTGGCAAACCTTAAACTCATACCTATAGAAAACACTAGTATCTTTATGTTGTTACCTTTCAACTGAGATAAAAGAAACCTGCATGTGATATTTTCATGTTTGTCTTTGAAATGCATGAAATGCAATTCTTTTCTGCCAATTGGGTTTATACCTTTTCTGAGATAATCTCATGAATTCAGTCTCTTTTTCTGCTTAAAAGAGAACTATAGCAAAAAAATAACAGCACAGAAAAAAAAAAAAAAAAATAACACAGCATGTGATTAAACTTGCCAACAACCACTCGCAATTAAAATGCTACTTTTGGGTAGAGCTAGTTGCTAATAATTCATAACTGTCTGTATAAAGATGTGAACTAATAACATCTTAAGCTTTTCCTACTTGATGCTTCTTCTAGCTGGTCAATTTTGTTCGCTGATTCACACAACTGAAGTTTTAATTCTGACAGCATGCTACCAAGGTCTTCTTTTTCTTTGGTTAACTCCAATACCTGGTAAAATCAAAAGGTTGAACCAAAATGGTAACAGTGGCATTATTTTAGTAAGCAATAAAATACATGAAAAACAGAATGAGGTTGGCAAAGTGAAGCATATTTGGTGGACATGCATCTTCGTGGACCTTGTGGACCAAAGTGTTTTGTTAGATATTATCCACCTCTCTTTACAGTCATATCCAGAGAAGCCCATGGTTTACTCTATTACAAGACCAAATCAAATACTTTCAAATAATATTACAAGCTAGCTACCTTTACCCTTCTGGTGTAAAAAAAAAAAAAAAACAACTGTCTCTACCTGTAAGAAAAAAACTACCCCTTTCCATGAAGTCAATACTACATAATTGAAATAATAAACTTATGCGCTAAAATGAGGTAAGCGACACTATGGAAACTCTAGAAGGAAACTAAAATCAGACGTGGAACTCAGAGAGGCCTCTCTTGTCTGAGTGCTAGATAGATGGATTGAGGGAGATCCGCGTGGACCCATACTGTGACGAGTTTAGAGTCTGAATCACTAAGCCAAAAACAGCTGAAGGGAAACAAGTGCATTTCCGAAGATTGTGAGGAGCTTGGATCATAGTGCTCAATGCTCTTTTTGAGTGTTGTGGAGGTGAGCGGCCACTGAACTTGGTGTTGGATTGCGAGCTCACCGGGACACATCCACTTTGCTGTGTTTGGAAGTGTGATCTCACCTGTTGATTTCACTTGAATTTATCACTGAATTTCGTGGCACTTTGCACCCTAATTACCTTACAGTATTGGACTTTTAAAGCCATTGTTTGGACATTTATGCACCTTAAGTTTAGCACTGCTGCACTTTTGACATTCAGTTTGTTTGGTGACACCTATGTATGTTTGAATTGATATCATTACTGATTGCTGCTATTCGCACACCACACCATTTTTTTCTTATTATTTTTTTGCTGCCATCATATTGATTAGACACTATTCGCACATAATTTGTTCTTCACTGTCAGCCACTTTATTTATTTTTTAAGAAGAACAGAGGTCTGGATTAGGCAGATTATCCATTTTGGGATCATCACTTGAGAAAATTTATTTTATCGTTTTATTATCACCCATGTTTTTACTTTTCTGATCACTACATCTTATTTTAGAAGTTCACAAACACATTTATAGATTTATTTATCATCGGATCCTTATGTAACCTATAGCTTTTAAGATCAATAGGTATTTATTGCTGAAGGCAGATAGAGTGGTCCACCTCATTTAGAGTTGAGCGCTGATTTTCTGCTTATAATACTACATAATTGATGATTAATGGGAAGCTTTCAAGTATTCTAGATGACAGAAAGCTATTTTCTTGAGGGTTTGGTTTAGATGGGTTTTCTATAAACTTACTACAATAGACCTTACCTCGCTCACCCAATTATACCTACAAATTGGATATGGAATTTCATGCCGAACTACTCCTTTCCCTCACCCCACTTCTCCCCTTATTCCCTCCTTTCCCATACCCCACCCCACTTACTTCTTATACTTCTTTCCCTCTTCTTTCATTTTCTCTAAGTTTATGACTTTGTTATATTTTCAAACGCCTCTAAATGTCCTCACCTACTGCTTTAACCCATTAAAACAGGTGGTCTACTATACCTAACCCTTGATTATAATTCTACAAAGTCAATCATTTATCACATCTTTACTCCCAACATGTACACTGCTGACCCTCATTATCACATCAGTTGCATCTATGCGCAGAATATTCCACTTAGCTAAATTGGCTATAGTGTACTTTCTACATAATCAGAACTAGTGACCACCACAAGGTTAATTTGCCACACTTTCCGATGTGTCATTCATGTGGTTTTTATGACTGTAATATGCATCATTATTGTACTTCTTATACTGAAAACTTTGAAACAGAAAATCTACAACAGTGGACAACACACATTTCCAAAATGAATATTTAAATAATATAATCATTTAAAATATTTATACAATGTAATATAGAGTGGTATATGTTAAAAATGTGTAGAATTTGATAGCGTTCACTATGTACTACACAAATTTAAATTGAAGGTACACTCATTTCTTCTACCACAAAGGAACACTTGAAATAGAATTTAGGCTACAGAAAATGCAATAAAATTATTATATCTACAGCTCATGGTACATTGGGGTGACTACATTAGGGTGGCCAGTATGTTGTAGATATAATAATACATAAAAACATAAAGAATATAGCTATCTTGTATATCTGATACTAAGAATGGTCTATATAAAAAGGAGTAGGTATGATTATATAAAATACGACCCGCTCACCCAGCACTAAAACACAAATATGATATCCCTCCTAAATCTCTAAATGAGGGAGATTAGCTGCTGCTATAAATATAAGCGAGATGACAAAGAAGGTGTATCCTAGGATAATACTTCCACCTAAATAGGCGCATAAAATCAAGAATACACTAGCAGCGCTGGTATGTCTCATAAATACACAAATTGCATATATAAAACAAATATACAATTCCATGTGAACAGAAATGAAGAGGGGGGGGAAGAAGAATACAGTCCTTGGTGCCAATAATATTATAATATGATCACACCTAAAACAAATGTTGAATCTTCATGCCCAAAGTCCAAAAAAAAGGGATTCAAGTGTTCCAAGGGTGATATAGTATCCATATTCATGCATGTGACATGTAAGGATGCCTCCACCTCACCGCTGTGCACCCACCAGAGCCATTTCCTGTGCATATACAGTAAAAGAGGACTCATCCTCACTGTCAGAGCACTGGAAGTGCGTGGACGCAGACCTAGTAGTCACTATATACTAAGCTCACCCTGAAACATAACAAGCAGGGGAGGTCGCCGACCTCAGTCCCGCAAGGAGATGCCGGCCAAAGGTCCACAAATGGACCACCTATTAGACCCTTAGAAAAGCAGGAGGGTCGCTCTCCAAAGAGGACATAATAGGACATAGCCCCCTTGAAGGGGGGCGCTCGCCACGACGCGGACACGCTGGCAGAACACCCTTGCCCACAAAATAATGGCTGCTACACTTCACTAGAAGTGTAGCATGGTGCCACCCGGCCACGGCGCCACCCGGTTAAAGGGAGGCACCAGGCTGACTATATGGCTCAACAGGTCGGGGGCCAACGTCCACCCCGAAAACAACCAAGGGACAGGGGGGACACTACTTACCACACCATGGAACTTGGTGTGCTCCACTCCTGGCAGACCACCGCACCATCTTGGAATGGGGGTGCTGCAGGATACAGATTTTTTTATTTTTATTATTTCTTTATTATTTTCTAAAAAAATAACATACATAATAAACATAGTTAGTGCTCTTTCACACGGTTTGCCTCCGTAGGCGGATACGTGCTGCTCAGCGGGGATCGATCTCCTCCCATCAAAGTCATAAAGGCTCCCTCTGATGACCCTCCAGCGCAGCTGCGTATCACCTCTCACAATGTCCAAGGCATGAACTCTCCTCTCAAGAGACGTAAGTTGTTTAACCTTTACCATTCGCATCACTTAGACATCATAATGACACAAGAAACTCACTTCCCAGAGGCCTACAGACCCTTGTATGTCCACACCAAGTACCCACAGTTTTACTTGGCCAATGCCCCTAACAAGACTGGGGGGGTGGGCATATTTTTTGCGAAACAGGTCCCCTTCACCCTCATCCGCCAGTTGGTTGATCCGGAGGGGAGATACCTGTTGATTATTGGGGAAATAGATGGCCGCACTTACTCCTTTCTCTCCTATTATGCCCCGAACCAGCACCAGGACAAGTTCTTTCGGGATTTTGCCACTAATGTTCTGCCTTACGCTACGGGCACGATCATCATGGGGGGTGACTCCAATGTTGCACTCGACCAGAGTGTTGATAAATCCCGCCCAGGCTGAGCACAAATGTGCCGGCCCTCTAGGCAGAGCACTCGTATTGCTCGGGTGCTCTGTACGGAGGGAATGATCGTGTCAGAGAAACGGCCATGCTGCAACTGGCAACTCTGCCAGTACTTCCAATGGCCGAAATGGACTCAGGCCATAGACTCATTGTCAGTGAAATGGCTGTGCTGCAACTGGCAACTTTGGCAGTACTTCCCATGGCCGCAATGGACTCAGGCCATAGACTAATGCACTGGCCTATAAAAGGACTCTGCTCAGCCCATCAGATTGCTGGATTGTCTTCAGCTCTTCCTGTTTCCTAAGCATTGCTACTTCCTGGATTCCAGTTTGACCCGGCTTGTTCCTGACCTGTCTGCTCTCTCTCCTGGCTTTGACCCTCGGCTTCGTTTGACCATCCCTGCTCCAGTTTGGCTCCCGTTATCTGATCTCGGCTTGGCTCACGGACTTGCTTCCTGTCTACCTGCCCTCCAGTACCTGATCTTGGCTTTTCCCCGACGGTTTTACAGCACTATATTATCAGACTTTTGCCGCTACGCTTGTCCCCCACCTTACTAAATTTTTAATTGCGCTCCAAGCGGGGGATTCGATCGAGAAAGCCCTAAATTCGGCATACATCACGGTCATTCCTAAACCGGGAAAGGATCATAGCGACGTACAAAACTATAGGCCCATTTCTCTTATAAATGTTGACCTGAAAATTCTCACCAAAATTCTCTCGAATAGGATCTCCCAATTTTTTAGTCTTTACATCCACAAGGACCAATCGGGGTTTATCCCGGGGAGACAGGGCCCTGATCAAGTCAGACGAGCCATAGACATTATTTCTCTGCTGAATTCCATATGGGATGGCAAACCACCACAGGAAGCCTTGATTATGTCAATTGACTTACACAAAGCCTTTGACTCGGTCACGTGGCCCTATCTCTTCGAGGTCCTTGAGAGATGGGACTTTGGTCCTAAATTTCTCAATATCCTCCATGCTCTCTACTCCTCCCCTACGGCCCAAATTCGCAGGGCAGGCCATTATTCTGACCCACTCCTCATTAAAAGGGGAACTAGACAGGGGTGCCCGTTGTCACCCCTTATATTTGCAATAGCAATCGAATCTCTTGCTATCACTATCCGAGGCAATCCCGACATCCGCAGGGTCCATTGCGGTCCGACTGAACATAAGTGTGCCCTCTTCGCAGATGATCTTTTACTATTTTTGTCCTCACCAGTCACCACTATCCCTAATGTCCTGGACCTTCTCCGTAGGTTCTCCATTGCGTTGGGTCTACAAGTAAACTTAGAAAAATCTTCGGTCCTCAACATCACGGTCCCCTCCTCTGTCTATAAATCGGTCAAAGCCGCCTTTCCCTTTAACTGGTGCACCTCGTCCCTTCCCTACCTAGGGATTCAGCTCACCCCCACTTTCGATTCTCTCTATCAGGCCAATTACCCTCCCCAGTTCCGAAAACTGAAAGCTGACTTGATTTCCTGGAACCCACATAATCTTTCTTGGCTTGGGAGGATCAACTCAATTAAAAAAGGGATATCGCTGCCCCATGAAAACTCTACTCCGATCCCGAACGAGTGGAGGCCTGGCATTGCCTAATCTCTGGAGGTACTACCAGGCTGCCCAGTTGGCCCAATTCTCTACGATATACCTCCGAGGCCCCAAACCAGACTGGGTGTCCATGGAACGCCAGGCGGTGCCTAACCATACATTAGATTACATAGTTTGGTGTGCCCCCAAACTCCAACCTGCTATACTTGCGCCTTCCTTATCCCACTCTATGGCGCTCTGTAGGAACCTGTATCAGAACCCCTCTATTGCCTCACCCTTACGTCCCCTAACGCACGTTTTCCATCACCCCCAATTTCCACCTGGGCACAACATAGCAGACTTTAAATGGTGGACAGACAAGGGACTGTATCGCATAGGCCACTTCATGTCCTCCCCTGGACCTCTATCCTTAGCTCACTGCACATCCAAACTTAAGATGTCTCATACTGAGAAGTTCCGATTTCTCCAACTCACATTTTCTAAGTACGCTGTGGGCCCAAAACCCCGAACGTCACTTATTGACCCCTTACGAGCGGTGGTGCTCGGAAACAACAGATATGAAAGGGGGTATCTCCCTCATTTATGCAGCCCTCACACAGACCAGTGATAAGCCTTCTTATGCTTTTGGATGGGAGCGTGATCTTGAGCTGGAGCTCCCACTGGAGGATTGGCATAGGATTTTTCATAGGTCCTTCAAAGGGATGATGAACGTTACCCTCATTGAGGCTAACGTCAAAATCCTGACGGATGGTATCTGGTACCTACCAGATTGGCGGTCATGTACCCAGGCTCCTCCTCACTATGTTTCCGGGGATGCCACCACCAGGGCACTTTTTTACACACCTGGTGGTCGTGCCCCAGGATACGCTCTTTCTGGAACAAAGTATTGTGCCTGGTCAGAATGGTCACAAAGCTCCCGATTGCAAAGACTCCTCAGGTAGCTTTTCTACACATTTTCGCTCTCAGGGCTCCCAGGCACTCGCTTTCCTTGTTTTTTTTTTATCCTTCTAGGACCTAAACTCACCTTGGCAAGAGCCTGTAAGAAGCCTTCAGTCTCTTTTCTAGCAGCCACCAGGAAAATTTACTGGATCATGGCCCAGGAAAAAATGGTTGCGATTCTAAAAGATCGCCTACACAGGTTTGAGAGTGTCTGGGAGCCGTGGGCTCATCACTTTAAGATTACGTTGTAGCTAGATCTGGACTTTTCCCTTTCCCTGCTAGCTGCTGGATTTCTCTGGTGACTGCCTACGTTTGCAACCTCTTCTTCTATACTAACTCCACTCTCCCCCACGTCTTCTTTTCTCCTTTTCTTGTGTCTTTGTTTTGTGGTGTCCCAGCTGCTGACCGGTAGCGGGATAGTTGGGATGGTCTGCCACCACTACCCCCTCCCATTTGCAAACACTGGTTATGCCTTCAGGGACGGATCTTGTGGGTCATTCCCTAGGCCTATACGGAAAGGTGGGGTCCCGGGTGTCAGTCTGGGAATCCCCCTTAGCTGGACCCAGGAGGCAGTTTGCGGATGTTTCGCAACCTTTATGGTGCTCGGAGACCTCTCCCTGGCCAGGTGTTTAGCAGACCTAGAGTCCCCGTAGGAGGGGGATGGATGGTGGCGGGTCTGCCCCCCCCATTTTCCTTACGTTTATTACTGTTTGGGTTTTATGATGCAGGAAATGTGGCCGGATCTTTAGCCAGTCACACCCCTTTGTCCCCTTTGTTCCCACTACTTTACATCCGGCTTGGCTTTACTATAATGCATATCGTGTGTTTTACAGATGTTTCACTTTTAATGCAATTATATGTTACCTGATTGTTGTTATTCCTGCGAACCTCTACTTGTTTGAGGTTCCATACTACTGATGGTTTGATATTTTGCTGTGTTTTGTGTTTATCAAACTTGCAATAAAAAATTTTTGAAAGAGAAAAACAAAGAACAGTATCATCACAGGAGAAAACATACAGAATACATATAAATTAATTATTACCTTTCCCTATTTCTTTTTTACCTCCCTTCCCCTACTCTAAGGTCGGGCTTTGTCTCTGCCCACCCGCTGGCCGTGCACCCCACTAGTGTGGTGCAGGGCCAGAGCCCGCTGAGTTTCCTAAGATCCCACCTTACTATATTTCTTTCTACCTGCCATTAGCTCTCCACCCCCCCCTCCCCCTTAACCCCAGCTTTCATTCTAATTTGTTCTTTTATTCTATTTTCTTTTGGTTGTAGGGTTCTTCTTAGAAATTAATTGCCACTGATTTTATTCAATGTCTTTTTCTTTTCCCATTATGTCTGTCCAACCTGGGATATCTATCATATGTCATTTCAATTTTTCGCAAATGTCTTGAGTTTCTTCTGGGAATCTTAATTTTGCTGTAATACCATCTTTCCGACCCCTTAAACAAGCAGGAAAACCCCAGAAATACTGGATATTTTGCTGCCTCATTTGTTCCACTAATGGTCTAAGGAGCCTTTTTCTTGTTAACGTTTCTTGCGCTAAGTCTGCAAAAACTTGCATATTTATTCCCTCACATTTTAGTAGTGATATTCCTCTCAGTTTTTCCCATATCTGAGCTCTTTCTTCATAATAGTGAAACCTAACTATAACATCTCTTGGAGTTTCCCTTGCCATATTCTGGGGTTTCCTAATTCTGTGTACTCTTTTGATCGCTATTTTCTCCATTGTTGCTCTCCCTAGAAGGGGGTTGAACGCTTTTTCCATTATTTCTTTTAAATTCTCCTCTTTTGTTGTCTCCGGCAAACCTCTATATCTTAAGATTTTTCTTCTGTTTCTGTTTTCTTGATCCTCCATCTTATATAACATATTTCTTTGATCAGTTTGTAACCTCCTCATATGTTCTTTAAACGCTTTAATCTCCTTAGCCTGATTGTCTACCCTTCCTTCCATTTCTTCCACTCTTGTCAATATCTGACCCAAGTCCCTGTGTAAGGATGCCATGTCTGTTTTAAGGGATAATTCCAATTTTGCAAACATCTCTATCATTTCAGTTTTAGTGGGCAATTGGGCTTTTGTTCTTTGCTCTTCCTCATTACCTATTTCAATATCCCGTTCAATCTTTGTTTCTTCTTTTGACTGATTGGGGCTACTTGCACCTGTTGATTTTTGACTTGGCCCCATTTTAGAGTTATTTTTTAAGTTATCTGTAGCCTGTTTTGCTTTGGCGCCTGTTTGTTTTTCAATAATCAGGTTTTCCCCATCCCCTTCTTGGATAATATATTTTTTAATTGTGCCTGGGCCTGTGCTTGTTTTTGGGGTTTTCCCTCCACATTCTTTTACTGATCTGCTTCTCATTATCAAGCTTTTTTCTATTTTGCTTGCCTCCTTGCGTTCTTGTCTTTCCTTTTTATTCTCTCTTTTATTCAAAACTCCTGGAGGGAGGGGCCTGAGTATGGTGCCGGCAAGGAGCTGCTGAGGTGCTCTCCGTGAGTTTCCATCCATGAAGAGATCCTGCAGACCATTCATCCCTGCCTAGTGGCTGTCGTCCTAACCCCCCCCCCCCCTCCACTCCCTGATTATCTGGCATACCTGGGTGGGTCCCGGAGAAGTGTCAGAGGCAGGCCCATACCCCCCCCGAAGTCAGCTGAGCTGGATGAGTGAGGCGTGGAGAGAAACGGAAAAGAAACAGACAACCGAGGGGGGAAGAGGTCAAACTAACAGGAGCCGAGAGTTTTTCCCCCTGTATGACACTCTACCCCCTAGGATGTGGAAAGAACTGTATGGATTGTAAAGGACTGTAAAGGAGTCTTTCCCCCTGTATGACACTCTACCCCCTAGGATGTGGAAAGAACTGAATGGACTGTAAAGGACTAGTGCATGCAATAGTACATGAAATAGAACTTGCAGTATAGATACTGGGAGGGAGAGATCAATAGGGGAAGGAGGCTCACCGGCTGGAGGTGTACTAAAAAAGGAGCAACACGGATCTGACCAGGGTCATGACCAGGGCTATGCGTCCTCGCAATGTGTTTACCTCGCCGGCCAGCCCCCTACCAGTGGGGCTATGTTGCGGCCAACCCAGCGCGGAGCTAAGGTCGGGTTGCGCTCGCTGGCCAGACTGGGAAGACCATAAGGATCTAGGATATCCAGTCGGTTGCCCAGTCCCGCAGTTGATTGTAGTTCTCACAGGAACCGAATTGATTGTAGTTCTCACAGGAACAGATAATAATAAAAGAAGAAAAAGATTCAGTATAAAAAGAAAAAAATGTCAGGACCAAAGATCCCAGCAAGGTGCTAGGTCCTTACTCCTGACTAGGCAGAAAAAAACTAAAGCGCTAGAGCAGGAAGTGGGAGTGTCCTAATCCTATGGAGAGAAGCATAAACCCAAGGGTCAAGACGATATGGAGCTGTGTCAGTCAATGAACGAAAGAGAAAGGATACTTTCCACCGGCATGCAGTGTGCCAGATATCATGTGCTACAAATATCATACAGATTAATGAGTCATATTAAGTATATTTTTAGGAGTATTATTATTTTTTTTAGTTGTGGATGCTCCACAGTGAACAGGTAATCAATTATTAAATGTATTCTGTTGCAAGTCGTGCAGTTCCAGCTATAATGAAGGCAGTATTAGATTGGCTATTTAAAGACAGCAATGATGTGAGCAAACCTCCTCTGATGTAAAGGGTCTGCCCTTGAAACCGCTCAGTAATTATGCATACTAGAGACAGTGGCTACATGCTCTCTAACATGATCCACTACAGGGATTTCTTCTGTGCAATAAGGGTTGAGCAGGTCTCTTCCTGGATGCCATTCTATGTGATACAGCGAGTCTATAAAGAACATTTGTGAGAACTACATTTCACTATTTTTTTAATAAAGGTTAGAGGAAGGAGTCACACGTCAAAAATCAACAGTGGACAACGCAGAGTCCAGGAGGCAGAAGTAAGTGGTGCAGCATCCAGAGGTCAGGAATAAGTGACGCATAGTTCAGAGATCAGTAGTAGATGACACAGAATTCAAAGATCGGTAGTATATTATGCAGAGTTCAGAGGTCAGGAATAAGTGAGGCACAGTTCAGGGGTAAGGAGTAAGTTACGCACAGTTTAGGAGTCAGGAGTAAGTAACACAGAGTTGTTCAGGAGTAAGTGGCACAGAGTTCAGAGGTTAGGAGTAAGTGGCGAAGAGTCCTGTAGTAAGTGACGCAGCATTTAGAGATGACTAGTAAGTGACCCTTAATCACACATTACAGTCACACAGCCCTTTCCTTCACAGCTTACAACCGTTTTCCCTGGACTCATGGTTCCTTATGTTCTTAATGTCAAGTTCTCTTCCTTCCTTAGCAGTGGATAATCATAGTCCTCCTCCTAATGGCAACAGCCCTGGACCCCCCCACCAGCACTAGACTAGCACCCAATTTCCTCCACATACTCGCTCTTTGCTGCAGCTGTGAGTGACAAAGTAAAGCAAAGACACAGAACTGAAGGACATTTCCCCATGTTGTGCACAGTGGGCCCCCCTACCTTGGGGTCTGTGTGCACCGCACAAATTGCACCCATAGAGGATACACCACTGATGCTTGCTAAACTTAAAGGTGGTAGTGTGGATGAGAAGTTGGGGGTATGCAACTAAGAAAACAGTTTGCATTCGCAGATAAAGCTGAAACTTTTCAGGGCAGAAAAAGCAATATATATTACTATACTTTTTTATAGTATATATAGTATATGTATGTATGTAAGTGGGACAGATTAAATGTGGTTGTATAAAACCTACCTGCTTAGTACTTTTGGCCAATTCAAGGTTGTGTTCCTTCTGCATCTCTTGTCTTTTTTCAACTTCATATTTTACTTAAAAGAAACACAGTATACTATAATTTTTTCATTTATTTCAAGCAACAAATTTATTGAATATTTAGATCTCCAATTCAATGGTAACATATGTATTCACAATAAAAAGAAACTACACTAAGATAAATCACTCTCTATCCAGTCTTACCCCTCTATGGATGAGATTATCACTACCCCTTTTAAGTCCTCACCCTGGCAGAGTCTTATCTAGCCCATGCATGCAATTGTCTATGAATTTCAAGCAACTTTTCATTGCACAATTTTATCAAACAGATCAAGAGAAGCTACTAACAATTAACAGTTTTAGGTTTTGAGTTTAAGTGGTGGTAGGTTGCTTTTTCCCCATTCAGTTCTGAAATCAAGAGCTGGTTGAAAGGTCTAGAAAACTGTCACGTGTATGGCCATCATTACTCATGCTACTTAATGGCCAAAATGAGAGGATTGCCCACAGTCCCACCTAATTGTTAGGAAGGGGTCAGATAGACCCGGGAACTTAATGTTTAGACTAAATATCAAACTTCATCTCTTTTATAGTACATAAAATAGAAGCAGTAAAAATTTGCCTTTGAGTGTTAATAAAAATAAAGACAAAATCAAGTTTATACTTTGGCTATAGATTTCATGTCTGGAATTCTCGGCTTGAGTTCGGAGTTCTTCAAAAGCCATAATCATTCTCTACAATAAAATCATAAAAAGAACATACATATATATTTGAACAGGTATTTATTGTACTTTGTTACAATGTCATTTCACATTGGTAAATACAATATAACGGTAAGATTTAGGCCCTAATCACATTTATATGGGCTTTCCTATAAGTGTTTATCACCCAAAAAGAAGCTCCTGCTCCTTTTTTCAAATGACAAGCTTCATGCGATTTGTGAAGCCGCGGTTGCTGCAATTGCAGTGCGTTGTGCTGTGATTGCCACGCAATTTGAGATTATGCCTGCATTCCCAAATCTTGAGATGTGAATGGGGCCTTCCCAAATGCATTAATGAAGTATTTAAATACTATACTTCTTTCTCTGATTTTTCCATATACTGTACCTTTAAATCTATACGACCAGCTACAGCTGAACGAGAAGCTTAGTCCAGACTCGCTATTCTTCACCCTCTCCACCCTGGATGCCCCCAGCTGTAAGTTATGCTGTTTTTGTTTTGTTTTTGTTATTTTTTTTTAACCTTTTTTTATATACTATAGGCCAGTCATGTGACGCACTTGGTGCAGAGTACAGCCTGTCATTGACATGAATGATCATGCGTCGCTGTACTCATGTATATGGAAGGCTATAGTAAATACAAGTAAAGCTTACAAGCGTATGGGCTTTTTCGCTTTACTTATGATTATGGTAACACTGCTGTATACATGTGTACAGCAGAGAACAGCTTTTCATTAGGGATGATCGAACTTTTGAAAAGTTTGGTTCGACCAGAACACCCGAATTTCCCGAAAGTTCAGTTCGGATTCCAGAACCTCATTGAAATCAATGGGACCCGAACTTCTGGAATCAAAAAACACCATTTTGAAGCCCTAAAACCCAATAAATGCCCCTAAAAAGTGCCTAGGGTTCTGGGTCATGCCCCAGGAACTATTAATCACACAAAAAAAAGTTCTTGTCGTTTTTGATAGAGAGCCAATTATTGAAAAAATTATTGAAAAAAAAAAAAAGATTTCTTTGGATTTAGTGTCTGGGGGGTCTAAAAAGTGTACCTGTGAAGTTTCAGCTCTGTAGCATGTCCAACCAGAATTATAGCATGCCAAACCTTTAAAAATGACTTTTTTGCTTAACCGCGCCAAGAATAGAGTTTTTTTTTGGAAAAAGGTGCTGTCTCTTTAAATGTGCATATAATTAACGGGTGTATTTTCACAATGGGGCTATTATTAACAAATGTTTTCAAGAAGTCAAAAGATGTATGTAGATGCACTTTATTTCATGTAAAATGGTGTTTGGTGCACTGTAACTTGAATTCTCACAAGAAACAGACATTTAAGCATGGATACATTGAGGGTTAGGGGTAGGGGCCACAATGTAGTGCACCGTGAACAAGATTAGAGATGTTTTGGATGAATACTGTTGTCTCTTGACTTTGAATAGAAGTAAATGATGCTTAAAAATTGGGCCTTTGGTGGTGCCGACGATGCCTTGACACCATAACCCTATGAAAATGCTGGTCATGAAGGCAATAATTGCCTTTGTAAGGAAAAAAATTGCAATGATATGCATCTGTGAAACAGGTGCGCAAAAATTGTTTGGGTGTTGGCGGAGCCATACCACTGTAAGCCCAAAGAGCTGGTGTTGAAGAAGGCGTAAAAATTATGAAGGTGTGCACCTGTGGAACAGGTGCGCAAACATGGTATTTTTTGTGTTGGCGGAGCCTCCCCACCGTAAGCCCAAAGAGCTGGTGTTGAAGGAGGCCAAAAAATTATGAAGGTGTGCACCTGTGGAACAGGTGCGCAAATATGGTATTTTTGGTGTTGGCGGAGCCTCCCCACCGTAAGCCCAAAGAGCTGGTGTTGAAGGAGGCCAAAAAATTATGAAGGTGTGCACCTGTGGAACAGGTGCGCAAACACGGTATTTTTTGTTTAGCGTAGCCTCCCCACCGTAAGCCCAAAGAGCTGGTGTTGAAGGAGGCCAAAAAATGATGAAGGTGTGCACCTGTGGAACAGGTGCGCAAACATGGTATTTTTGGTGTTGGCAGAGCCTCCCCACCGTAAGCCCAAAGAGCTGGTGTTGAAGGAGGCCAAAAAATTATGAAGGTGTGCACCTGTGGAACAGGTGCGCAAACATGGTATTTTTTGTTTAGCGTAGCCTCCCCACCGTAAGCCAAAAAAGCTGGTGTTGAAGGAGGCCAAAAAATTATGAAGGTGTGCACCTGTAGAACAGGTGCGCAAACATGGTATTTTTTGTTTAGCATAGCCTCCCAACCGTACGCCCAAAGAGCTGGTGTTGCAGAAGGCCAAAAAATTATGAAGGTGTGCACCTGTGGAACAGGTGCACAAACATGGTATTTTTTGTTTAGCGTAGCCTCCCCACCTTAAGCCCAAAGAGCTGGTGTTGAAGGAGGCCAAAAAATTATGAAGGTGTGCACCTGTGGAACAGGTGCGCAAACATGGTATTTTTTGTTTAGCGTAGCCTCCCCACCGTAAGCCCAAAAAGCTGGTGTTGAAGGAGGCCAAAAAATTATGAAGGTGTGCACCTGTGGAACAGGTGCGCAAACATGGTATTTTTTGTTTAGCATAGCCTCCCAACCGTACGCCCAAAGAGCTGGTGTTGCAGAAGGCCAAAAAATTATGAAGGTGTGCACCTGTGGAACAGGTGCACAAACATGGTATTTTTGGTGTTGGCAGAGCCTCCCCACCATAAGCCCAAAGAGCTGGTGTTGAAGGAGGCCAAAAAATTATGAAGGTGTGCACCTGTGGAACAGGTGCGCAAACATGGTATTTTTTGTTTAGCGTAGCCTCCCCACCGTAAGCCCAAAAAGCTGGTGTTGAAGGAGGCCAAAAAATTATGAAGGTGTGCACCTGTGGAACAGGTGCGCAAACATGGTATTTTTTGTTTAGCATAGCCTCCCAACCGTACGCCCAAAGAGCTGGTGTTGCAGAAGGCCAAAAAATTATGAAGGTGTGCACCTGTGGAACAGGTGCACAAACATGGTATTTTTTGTTTAGCGTAGCCTCCCCACCTTAAGCCCAAAGAGCTGGTGTTGAAGGACGCCAAAAAATTATGAAGGTGTGCACCTGTGGAACAGGTGCGCAAACATGGTATTTTTTGTTTAGCGTAGCCACCCCACCGTAAGCCCAAAGAGCTGGTGTTGCAGAAGGCCAAAAAATTATGAAGGTGTGCACCTGTGGTATTTTTGGTATAACTAAAATGAGGTTCTGTGAACCTAAACAGAATGAGAGGAGGGTTGGAGGGTGGCACCCTGGTCCAGGCTTAAACTGAGGCTCAGCAGCCACATCGCAACGATAGACTAGTCTACAAGGTCTTGCATCAGGTGCATCAAAGCTTGATATCCACGACTGATTCATTTTAATGAATGTCAAACGGTCGACTGAGTCAGTGGAGAGTCTCGTTCGATGGTCTGTGACGAATCCTCCTGCTGCGCTGAATGCCCGTTCCGATAGGACACAGGAAGCAGGGCAGGCCAACAACTCCATTGCATACTGGGCCAGTTCTGGCCAGTGGTCTAATCCTAAGACCCAGTATGCCAGTGGATCGGATTCGTCACATGAAAAGCCCTCTGTGTCACTTTGTGCCCTGACGTAATCGTCCACCATGTGATGCAGACGCTGTTGATGCGATGTGGCAGCTAAGAGGCCTGGGCGGTGAGGACTAAAAAAAGACCGAAAGGCATCCGTCAACCACACGCCTTCTCCAACGCTCCTCTCGTGACCCACAGTAGAGTCCATGGTAGATTGTCCCCGCCCCTGCACCCTACGGGAGTCGGGGAACATGTTCACCAGAATCCTCTTGAGACTGTCCTCAAGGGATTTGATCCTGTGGACTCTCTGGGTGGATGGGAAAAGCTCAGAGACTTTTGACTTGTACCGGTGGTCAAGTAGGGTGGCCACCCAATAGTGGTCAGTCTCTTTAATGGCCTTGATTCTTCGCAGGCTCTGAAGCATGATGTTTGCCATGTGTCGGAAATTAGCAAAGGCCTCAGAAGCTGACTCCTCTGGGTCACTTAAAACGACATGATCTTGAACGTGCTCTTCCTCCTCCCAGCCACGTACTACTCCAAAGTGTCCCGAGGGAGTCAAACTAGGCCTTGCAGATTGCCGCATGTCTTTTTCCTCCTCCTCCTCAAAGCCTGCAAAAGTTCCCGAAGAATCGTCCTCCTCCTCTTCCACCCCTGGATCCTGCTCGGGCCTCTGGGAGCTAGGCATAATGGGGTCAGGATTCTCAGGATAAAGGGGGCCTTGAGAGGCAAGGAAGTCCTCCTCTTCCTCCTACTGCTCTGCCTCCAGTGCCCTGTCCATAATGCCACGCAGAGTGTGCTCCAACAAAAACAGTACCGGTAGGGTGTCACTGATGCATGCGCTGTCCCGGCTGACCATCCTTGTGGCCTCCTCAAATGGCGAGAGGACAGCGCATTCATCCTTAATCAAAAGCCACTGCCGTGGCGAAAAGAAGCCCAGGCGCGCTGAGCCAGTGCTGGTGCTGTACTCGCAGAGATATTCATTGAGGGCCCTCTGCTGCGTGTACAGGCACTGCAGCATAGTCAAGGTGAGTTCCAGCGGGTGGGCATGTCACAGACGAGGCGGTGTACCGGCAGGTGAAACTCGCGTTGCACTTCGGCCAAACGTGCAGTGGCACTGTACGACCGACTGAAGTGACTGCACACCCTTCTTGCCATCCTTAGCACATCCTGCATTCTCTGGGTACGAGTTCAAAAACCGCTGTACCGCGAGATTCAGGACATGCGCCAGGCATGGCACATGGGTCAACTTTCCCTGCCAAAGGGCGGCCAGGAGGTTTGACCCATTATCGGTAACCACCATTCCTGGCTGCAGCTGGTGTGGTGTCAACCACCTCTGGGCCTGTGCCTGCAGAGCCCCAAGAATCTCAGGGGCAGTGTGCTGCCTGTCCCCTAGACACACAAGCTGCAGCACTGCGTGACACCTTTTGGCCTGAGACATAGAATAGCCCTTTGAACGCTTACGTGGTACCTCATCATATTCAAAGGACCATGCTGCAGAGGAGGGCATGGAGGAGGATGAGGAGGAGGAGCAGGAGGGGGTAGAAGTGATCGATCTACCCGGATCAGCAACACCACCAGCTGTTTGCAGACGTGGGGGCAATACTGGCTGCAGCACCGAGCTCTGGCTACAATCCCTTCTGCTAGCAAGCAGTGTCACCCAATGAGCAGTGACAGAAATGTACTGTCCCTGCCCATGTTTGCTTGACCAAGTGTCAGCCGTCAGGTGTATCTTACGGCTGACTGACTTGGCCAGGGACGAAACTACATTGCTTTCCACATGTTGGTATAGGGATGGCAGGGCTTTACGGGCAAAGTAATGCCGACATGGCACCTGCCACTGTGGAACTGCACATTTTGCAAAGTCGCGGAAGGGAGCAGACTCTACCAGGTTAAATGGTAAGAGTTGCAGAGCCAGTAGTTTTGCCAAACTACTGTTTAGATGCTGGGCATGTGGGTGGCGGGGAGTATACTTTTTTTTTCATTTACATAGTGTAACAAAGCAGAAGTAAGAGAAATGCTTCAACTCTCTTCAACAGACTCTGTATCACTGTGCTAGAGGTTAGGCGGGGCTATGTTATATACTGTTGGGCGTATTCACTCCTGATTGGCCTCTGGTCCCAGTAGTCACTCCAATCACGTTCCTTGCAGACTCCTGCCCCCTCATTGGCTTTTGCTGACGTTTCTGGGCCAATCACTGGCTTTTAAAGCCCAGTTCCTGTCCCATTGCATTTTGGGCGGTTCTGGTGGCCGAATTCCGAACTTTTACCGCAAAAAGTTCGGAATTCGACCGAATTTCGAACACCCAAAGTTCGGGTCGAACCGATGGTCGACCCGAACCGTTCGATCATCCCTACTTTTCATGTCCATGACAGGCTGCATGCTAAATCTGGGCTGCCCAGGCAGAGGAAAATGCTGTGTGCAAGAGCCCTTAGTTTTCCCCTGGCAGTGAGTGGACCTCCATTATGCAGATAGATAATGTGATGATGGCTCTCTTACTCAATGTACTGTAAGCACAGGGCACTATGACGATGTCCCCTCAGGGGATGGGCCCATGATGCCCTGCAGTTGCAGTATCTCCTTAGTCTTACTAGTTGAAAGATGTTGCATGTTATTCAAGCCAAAAGACTGAAGACATCTTGTGACAGAAAATAAATAGTGTGGGGGATAACTCTACATTTAAGGTAAGCATTGTGGCCATGATGTCACACATTTCTACAACCAAGGTGCTTCTACCTTCAATGAAACTTTGATGGAGTATTAATTACAAGAATGGAGAAATCAGGCAACTCTACCGTATACAATAATGGCTTTTCCAAGAATGGAAAGGACTTCTTGTTAACTAATATTACTAATACTAATACATTGAAGAACTGTGAGAAAATACCCCAAGCAAAAACAGCATTTACCCAGAAGTGCTTTCCTCTTGCTTTCATAGTGTAAGACTTTGTAGAAAGGTCCTAGTTTGATAGCAGGCCATAGATGGCATCAAAATAACACAATTCAAATTGTGAACACATTAACTCCACCTTTTTGTTACTAAGGCTCTAAGAAACACAGCAAAACATATGCACTGTTATAAACACAAGGCCTTGTTATGCATGGCTTAGGTTCAGAAGTCAGGTTTGTGCATCTACAGCAAACCATTAACACCATGGCAAACACAAAGTTGGAATGCACAAGTCACAAAAGCACAGGGCCGGATTAAGAGCATCATGGGCTTGGTGCTGAGGATTTTGAAGGGCCTTAAGGGCCGTGCCTTGGCATGCACCCAGAGGAGGAAGGGTGAAGCCATGCATGCCTAATTCAACATGGGATGCTGTCTCTGAAGCCCATAAACACATCCATGCATCGGCAACTGTCCCTCCTTGTCCGGCCTTCGCGCTGTGTGGGGAGGTTCTGTGGGTGCTGCCTGGGGAAGCGAGCATAGAAGCCAGACTTCTGTGATTACAAGTGACAGAAGAGCGGTAACAGTGAATATGGCCAACCCGGGGCCTATATAAAAGGTAGGGGCCTGGAGCTGCAGCTCCAATAGCCCCTACGTTATTCTGGCCCTGCAAAAGCATAACATCTCAAAAACAAAGATGCAGATTTTTACAAAATGTACATACTGTACAGTTAGGCCCCGTTCACATAGCAGCGACGCTACTTCCCGGGGCGACCTCGGAGCGGCCGGCACGGACTTCATAACATTGAAGTCTATGACGGTCGCTCCGGGTCGCCCCAAAGAAGCTCCGGACCCTTTTTCTAAGTCGGAGCGACTTGTGTCGCTCCTATTAGAACGGGTCCGCAGCTTCCCTATGGAAGGCGACCTACGGCGACCTGTGAGGCGACCAGGTCGCCTCACAGGTCGCCCCAGTGTGAACGGGGACTAAAACCTTAGATTGAGAGTAACTTGGTCTGAGAGTGTTTTGCAAGACAAACAATTTGATTTGATAAACGAGCGATGTCTTGATATACAAGTAGCGTCATGTCTCAACTGAGTATAAAAAAGAAGACAAGTGCCTCTAAGTGTAGCATTATGGTTACATTTAATGAAGGTAAAAATTATGAAACTCACATGGTTTAGGATTAAAACAGGCACATCTAAGTATGCAAGCATCCGGGGTAAAGTGGTCTTCATGGACCATCCTCCGCACTGCCATCAACATTATCCCTTCCACACGTTGCTCCACGAGCGCTTCAAGCCTTGCTTCCAGATTGCTCTACTACAGGGTAGTCTTCCCGGTCATGACTGCAGAACAACAGCGGTGAGAGCCGGCGGTGCGGAGGACAGTCTACCTGGACTGCTTTACCCCAGATGCCTGCATAATTAGATGTGCTTCTTTTAATCAACAACCATAAGAGTTGCTAAATGATGTAACCATATTGCTACACATAGAGGTGCCTCTCTTCTCTTTTATACACTGTAGCGCCTGCTGTATTTTGCTTCTAATCCCCTTGTGGAGGCTGTCATTTGTGGATGGACGTTTTATGGTTACACAACCTATCACATTGCTATATACTTTTTATATGAACTATAAACTGAAGGACTTATGGATAAATGGTTGTGGAACAAATCATATGAGTTTCCATTATTTCTTATGGGGAAATTAGCTTTGATATTAGTTTTGGATTACAAGCATGTTTCTGGAACTAATTATGCTCGCAATCCTAGTTTTACCGTATTAAGATATGCAAATGTGATCCAAGCTCTGTGAGCCTTAAAGCATACAGGGGTGAAATCACTAATATATGTCAGTGGTACTGGGGGTAAAAATTTGGATGTAAAGCATATCTGTTTATCTACCAAATTCCACAAACAAGAACTTTCCTGAACAAAAACTTGCCTCAATATTGTTGTTTAGGTCATCATACATTTGCCTTGTTTCATCAATTTCATTTTCATCTAAAATAAAGAACATATATTGTATAGAAACATTCTAAACTAACAAATAATTGTAAACATTTTTAAACTAATATGCAGATTTTTTACAAACTCTAATCAAGCTACATGAAGCTAACTTTGTTTAAAGTACAGTAAAACCTTGGGGTTGAGAGTAACTTAGTCTGAGAGTGTTTTGCAAGACAAGCAAACTTTTTTAATAAATTATGACTTGATAAACGAGCAATGTCTTGATATATAAGTAGCGTCATGTCACAACTGAGTATAAAAGAGAAGACAGGTGCCTCTAAGTGTAGCATTATGGTTACATTTAATGAAGGTACAACATTTAGCAACTTGCATGGTTGATGATTAAAACAGGCACATCTAAAAATGCAGACATCTTGGGTAAAGCTGTCCACAAAGACCATCCTCTGCACCACCACCGCCACCATCCCATCCACGAATGCTTCAAGCCTCGCTTTCAGTTCGTTCTACTGCAGGGTAGTCTTCCCGGTCACGATTGCAGACTGACAGCGGTGAGGGCTAGCGGTATGAAAGACAGTCTATGAGGACAGCTTTACCCTGTATGCCTGCATACTTAGATGTGGCTCTTTTATTTATTAACCATGTGAGTTGCTAAATGTTGGACCTTCATTAAATGTAACCATATTACTACGCTTAGAGGCGCCTCTCTTCTCTTTTATACTTTGTAGCTCCTCCTGAATTTTGCTTCTAATCCCCTTTTTGAGGCTGCCATTTGTGGATAGATATTTTATGGTTACACAAACTATCACATTGCTATAATTTTTTAATATGCACTATAAACTGAAGAACTTTTAAATAAAAGGTTGTGGAACAAATCATCTGAGTTTCCATATGGGAAAATTTGCTTTGTTATACGAGTGCTCTGGATTACAAGCATGTTTCCGGAACATATTACGCTCGCAATCCAAGGTTTTACTGTACTTAAAGTACATTTCTGCCCAAACTAAAATGTATATATTCCTAATAAGTGCTGTAAGAGTAGTAACCACTTGCCGACCAGCCGCCGCCTATATAGGGCGGCAGGTCGGCAGGTTCCCGCAAATCGCCATACCTGTACGGCGGTTCACAGGAGCAATCCTGGGGGCGAGCATCCACTCTCCAGCGGGAAAGACGATGCACGGGGCCGTCGGCCATGATTGCCGCTGGGCACCAGCGATCACTCCCCGTGAAGAAAGAACAGCGGTCTGCTGTTGTAAACACAGCAGACCGTTGTTCTCTCAGGATCAATACAGAGCTCCTCCTCTTTAGGAACACATGTCTCTGTGTTGATTTTACAAGCTCATCCCCCCACAGTTAGAAAACACCCCCTAGACTCACATTTAACCTATTGATCGCCCCTGGTGTTAACCCCTTCCCTGCCCGTGTCATTATTACAGTAACTGTGCACATTTTTAGCACTGAATACTGTAGTAATGTCACTGGTCCCGCCAAAGTGTCAAAAATGTCCGTTAGAGGTCCGATCTGTCCGCCGCAATGTTGCAGTGCTGCTAAAAATTGCTGATCGCGGACAAAATTTTTAAGGACGCTGGCCCTTTAAAACAGCGATTCCCACGGACCCCCACCGCAAACTGCACCACCTGTGGAGACCCTTCAGAAAAAGTAATAGCCACAAAAGAAAAGTTTTTACAGGAAAATAGCAGAGAAAACAGTTAAAATCACCCAAAAGTGTCTGTACTTGCCACACGCTGCTGCAGTAAAGATGAGAGAAAGGAGGAAGTGATCTCACGCACATAGAGGCCTAAGCCACAAACAAATTGTGCCTGATGAAAGTCAATGGGAGGAAGCACAGGCAAAATGGCTGCCGCCCTTACTAAGCGGTTGTCCATACCAAAGATGGCACCCGATCAGCGCCAAAATGATGAGTTAAAATGGCTGCTGCCCTTAAATGAGGCCCAAACAGCCTCAGTTTTGGCGAACGGCGCCAAACTAAGCACATACACATGAGCTGGCCACCACAGGGAACCCCAGAGAGCACCCCCAGATACATTAAGCCCCCACAGCCCCAAGACACAGCAGTTTGCCACGCAGAGCACTCCCAGCAGGGGCAAGGAGGAAGGGAACCATATCAAAACGGCCAGTAGGGTGATATCACAGAAGCCACTAGAACTGCCATCCCCTAAGAGTGGGCCCACAGAACACCCCCACAGAACATAGTCCCAGGTACAAGGGGGTAGTAGTACTCACCAGTCCAAAGAACGCAGGCACCGATCTGATATGGAACACCTCCCACCCTAATTGGTGGTGCCGTCAGCCAGGAAGGATGCTAGCAACATACGGGTGTTCCAGAGTTGAGACATCCCGGCAAAGAAGACTCCACAGGCTCTTCCTCATCTCAAAGGGCACTGTCGTTGCGAGGCCAGGGCGCACCAATTACCTGTTACGCTCGGTGGCAGGCTGGGACTCCATAAGGATCTATATTGTCCAGTGCGAGGCCCAGCTCTGCTGTCGCTTGTAGTCCTCCAGGAATTCCCTGACTAACTAGCAATAGTGAGTGAAATAAAAAAGCTATTTTCAAAAGAAATAACACTTTTCAAAAAAAAACTAAGAAACTGAGACACTAGGTCCCAGCAGGGAAACCTAGCCTACTCCTGACGCTAGGCAGCATAAAACTGAAGGACAGTGGTAACTGGATCGGGATAATGGCTGAGGGACGGCCCCCTGGAGGTATGCTTAAGTGTAGAAAGTTTTTTATGAACATTTAAAACTGGTTAGCTTGCTTCTGCAGAGGGCCCCATTACCCACTCATGAAGGCTGTATGAGGGGCTGCGACTGTCAGAGGATGTAAGAGTAAATAGAACTTACCGTAAAATTCTTTTCTCTGAGTCCTCTGACAGTCGCAGCCAGTTCAGATGTTCTTTGCTATTCAGTGCTGCTCTTCAGTTTCGTAGCAAGCAGTATAGGAAGACAACGAACCCCAAAAATAGAGGGGCGGGGGCTGCGACAGTCAGAGGACTCAGAGAAAAGAATTTTACAGTAAGTTCTTACAATAATTCTATTTTCTCTTCCGGCCTCTGACAGTCGCAGCCCGTTCAGATGTTCTTCACTATTGGGATGTCCCAAAGCAGTGCAGGTGTGAGGGGTGGGAAAAGACACAACCAAAGAACGGCAACGTGTCAACAAGGCCAGAGAAAACTGAGCCAACAGGGCAACAGAAGCTCAACAGGAGCTAACCTCAGAACAGAAATCACCCAAACGAAGAGAAAAAAAACACGTCTCTTCAACAAAACCGCCGCGCTCAAAACTTGCGGCCAAAGGAAGCATCCAAGGATGCCATCACGTCAAGTCTGTAGAATTTTTGTGAAAGTGTGCACAGACGACCAGGTCGCGCTTGCACACCTGAGCCACAGAAGCCTGATGGCGAAAAGCCCAAGAGGCACTCACAGCTCTAGTAGAATGTGCCCAACACAATATCCTCGTTGAGGTGGGAATCCTACACCACCTTAGGGAGAAAAGACTGAGTTGGTCGTAGGACCACTGCATCCCTATGAACAACTAGATGAGGCGAACGGCAAGACAGAGCCGCCAGTTCAGACACTCTGCGAACAGAGGTGATAGCCACCAGAAAGGCCACTTTCTGGGACAACACAGGCAGAGAGATGTCTCTGATGTTCTCAAAAGGAGTCCGTTGCAAAACGGACAAGACCAAATTCAGGTCCCACGGATGCAAAGGAGCCCTCCGCGGTGGAGCCAGATGATGCCCCCCTTGAATAAAGGTGCGAATCAGGGAATTAGTTGCCAAGGTACGCTGGAAGAAAAACAGCCAAGGCTGATAACTGGCCTTTGATCGTGCCCAGCACCAAACGCTGGTGCACAACTTCCTGCAGGAAGGCCAAAACCTTTGCCACTGAAAAGGAGCGAGGATGAAACCCTTGCGACTCTTACCAGGCAAAATACGCCTTCCAGGTACGATGGTAAATCTTCCTGGAGGTAGTTTACCGAGCCTTCAAAAAGGTATTAATAAAATAAAGGGTGCGTTGATAACTTATGGTGGTAAAGCTGCAACCAAGGTACTGTGCCAAGTGTAAATGTGTTATAAATAATTGGTGCGCTAAACCAGTTGAAGTGATTACAATAAATCAACTCGATGTAACAATACAGTGCTAACAATATGAAAAAACTTCTAAATAAAAATCCAAAATGTTGCCTTTGCAGGACATTGAGGCATGTAATGTGTGGAGTCAATAAGAAGATCTATCATCCCGGGTCCGTAAGGAAGAGTCCATCTATCCAGCTACCTGTCATATTCTGATTGAGGAAGAGCAATAACTCCTGCCCATAATCTTTTACATCTGGTAAGAGGCTCTTCAATGTGGTTCACACGAGGGTGGATGTGCATGATATCTGCTTTATTGGATTGCTCATGATATATATATATTTGGTAAGAAGTACAGCCAGCTGGTGGTGGGAATTCTATTCACGTGGAAATCTCTTTCTTTGGGATATGGCTTCAGCACTTTTGCTACAACGTCACAGTTTCACTTGAAGTTATTTTATCCACTGACACTGTTTGGACATGTTTTGATGGACTTGAACATTTTGGATTTTTATTTAGAAGTTTTTTCATATTGTTAGCACTGTATTGTTACATCGAGTTGATTTATTGTAATCACTTCAACTGGTTTAGCGCACCAATTATTTATAACACTTCAATAAGGTATGACAGCATCCGAGAGACCACTGTCTCTCAACACCTGGCTTTCAACAGCCATGCCGTTAAAGCCAGAGACCATAAGGCAGGATGGAAGATCAGCCCTCGAGACAGCAGAAATTTACTCAGAGGTAGCCGCCAGGGAGGCTCTATGTCCATTTGCACGAGGTCCGTGTACCAAGACCGACGAGGCTAGTCTGGAGCTACCAGAATTACCTGCACCTGTTCCAACGCCAACCTGCGGAGGAACCTGGACAAAAGTTTAAATCGGAGGGAAGGCGTAAATCAGCTGATACCGGTGCCAGATCAATGTCCAGAGTCCCCCACCAGGCCCACAGGGGATGAAACACCTCCGTATGCAGGGACCATTCCCCCTGATCCAAGGACTGATGACTGAGATAGTCCGCCTGCCAGTGCTCCTCTCCCGGAATGTGAACAGCGGAGATAGCTGGAACGTGTGCCTCGGCCCAAGTCAGAATCACGGCTACTTCCTTGGCCGCCCGGGCACTCCTGGTGCCCCCTTGGTGATCGATGTAAGCCACAGCTGTGGCATTGACGGTTTGAACCTAAACTGGGTGACCGTGCAACCAAGTCGCCCAATGGAGCAGGAAATGTTTGAACATCCTGAGCTCCAGAATATTTATCGCAAGGAGGATTCATCCGTTGACCACGTCCCCTGTGCACACAGGGTGTCCAGTACACCACCCCAGCCCATCAGGCTGGCATCCGTGGTGATCACAGTCCACAACGGGGGCTGAAAAAGCTTTCCCTGGCTCAGAGCGGGTGACAGAAGCCACCAGGAAAGCTCCGACCTCGTGAGACGGCTCAAACATATCATCCTGTCCAGGGACTGTGGATCCTTGTGCCATCTGGCAAGAATCTCTGCTTGCAGAGTCCTTGTGTGAAACTGTGCAAACGGGACCTCCTCGAAAGCTGAAAACATGAGCCCCAGGGACCTCATGCAGATCCGTAGGGAGGAGAGATCGTTGTACCTGAGGGACCTGATCTCACCCTGTAAAGTCCAAAGTTTGTCCTCCGGGTGAAACACTTTGACTGAGCGGAGTCCAAGACCATGCCCAGGTAACTCAGGTGGACTGACGGGGTCAGTGCCGACTTCTGGGAATTGATGGTCCACCCGAACCATAACCGTCAGATCGCTTGATAGAGTGGCACACGAGCTCGCCCTCAACAGGAGGTCGTCCAGATAACCGAGGACCGCAATCCCCATTTGCGCAGCAAAGCCAGCACCGGGGCCAAAAAACCCTGGTGAATACCCTGGGAGCCGAAGCTTACCAAAGGGTAATGCCACAAATTGAAAACGGTCCCCTGCCACCGCGAAACGGAGAAACCGTTGATGACCCTCGTAGACAGGGATGTGCAAATATGCATCCTTTAAGTCGATGGAGGCCAGAAGATCTCCTTGATCTAAAGACGCCACCACCGACCGGATGGATTCCATCCGGAACTTCTGCACCCGCGCAAAGCGGTTCAGAGACTTGAGGTCCAGAATTGGATAAGAGTTGGAGAGACCGACTCCGCCACTAAGTTGGGTATACAGAGGGGATCGAAAGTTTGGGCACCCCAGGTAAAAATTTGTATTAATGTGCATAAAGAAGCCAAGGAAAGATGGAAAATTTCTCCAAAGGGCATCAAATTACAGATTAGACATTCTTATAATATGTCAACAAAAGTTAGATTTTATTTCCATCATTGACACTTTCAAAATGACAGAAAACAAAAAAATTGTGTCTGCAAAAGTTTGGGCACCCTGCAGAATTTATAGCATGCACTGCCCAATTTGCATGGCTGAGACCTGCCAGTGTCATGGATTGTTCTCAATCATCATCTGGGAAGACCAAGTGATGTCAATCTCAAAGGTTTTAAATGCCCAGACTCATCTGACCTTGCCCCAACAATCAGCACCATGGGATCTTCTAAGCAGTTGTCTAGAAAACGGAAACAGAAAATAGTTGACGCTCACAAAGCTCGAGAAGGCTATAAGAAGATAGCAAAGCGTTTTCAGATGTCAATATCCTCTGTTAGGAATGTAATTAAGAAATGGCAGTCATCAGGAACAGTGGAAGTTAAAGCAAGATCTGGAAGACTAAGAAAAATATCAGACAACCAAGCTCGCAGGATTGTGAGAAAAACAATTCAAAACCCACGTTTGACTGCACGATCCCTCCAGAAAGATCTGGCAGACACTGGAGTTGTGGTACACTATTCCACTATAAAGAGATACTTGTACAAATATAGTCTTCATGGAAGAGTCATCAGAAGAATACCTCATCTACGTCCTCACCACAAAAATCAGCGTTTGAACTTTGCAAATGAACATATAGACAAGCCTGATGCATTTTGGAAACAAGTTCTGTGGACCAATGAGGTTAAAATTGAACTTTTTGGCCAGAATGAGCAAAGGTACGTTTGGAGAAGAAGGGGCACAGAATTTAATGAAAAGAACCTCTGTTCAACTGTTAAGCATGGGGGGTGGATCAATCATGCATTGGGGTTGTATTGCAGCGAGTGGCACAGGGAACATCTCACAAGTAGAAGGAAAATAGATTCAATAAAATTTCAGCAAATTTTGGATGGTAACTTGATGCCATCTGTGAAAAAGCTGAAGTTAAAGAGAGGATGGCTTCTACAAATGGATAATGATCCTAAACACACCTCGAAATCCACGGGGGATTACATCAAGAGGCGTAAACTGAAGGTTTTGCCATGGCCTTCACAATCTCCTGACCTCAACATAATTGAAAATCTATGGATAGACCTTAAAAGAGCAGTGCGTGACAGACAGCCCAGAAATCTCAAAGAACTGGAGGACTTTTGTAAGGAAGAATGGGCAAAGATACCTCAAACAAGAATTGAAAGACTCTTGGCTGGCTACAAAAAGTGTTTACAAGCTGTGATAATTGCCAAAGGGGGCAGTACAAGATATTAACTCTGCAGGGTGCCCAAACCTTTGCAGACGCCATTTGTTTGTTTTCTGTTATTTTGAAAGTGTAAATGATGGAAATAAAATCAAACTTTTGTTGACATATTATAAGAATGTCTAATCTGTATTTTGATGCCTTTTGGAGATTTTTCCATCTTTCCTTGGCTTCTTTATGCACATTAATACAAATTTTTACCTGGGGTGCCCAAACTTTTGATCCCCACTGTAAGCACCTTGACCCATTCTGTATCTGTAAAACCAGCACAGAAGCAAACACAGGCATGAGGGGGGAGCCCGCCACCAAATAAATACGTCAGGAAACAGACTCCATACGCCCATCCATCGGGTCATTAAACACCAGGGAGTCCTCCACAGGCACCACTGTGGAGTTATTTAATCCAGAAACAGTGTGGTGCACCCCAGGTGACACCGTCTGCAAAAGGATAGCGGCGTTGAAAAAAACGTTTAGGCACCGCCAGCGTGAGCTTAACGCGGCACCACTGTACGTTCACAATGTTGTGAAAACTCCTTGGGACAGGGGAATACCTGACACGACTTCTGGGCTGTGCGGGACCCAAAGGAAACGAGCTAACCTGACTGGGTGGGCTCATCATGCAAAATTGAAATGTAAAATTGTGAAATTTTTTCTGACAGAGCGAATAAGCAACCAAAGCGCGTTCCCGCGCTGCGGCGGAGGAGGACCCCACCACCTCCCCTACTAAGTGTGCGGACTGGAACCCCTCAGGGGGACGCTGTCCATGGCAACCACATCAGGCTCTGAAGAAGATGACTGAGAGAGAACCGGCCAGTACTGAACCGTACACTGTGAAAACATTTGTAGCAATGGCTGCAGGTAGAAGTGCTGCAGAAACGTGCTCCGCATGTTCCGAAAGCGCAAAAAATAGATCAGCGGGGAAAGGGTTAACCTAGGACTCATTTTGGCAGTAATACAAAAAAAGGGACACTGGCCCTTTAAATCGGCGAGTTTCCGGTCCGCACTGTGATCCCGCAACTGCCGCCGGAGTTCCCCTTTACACTGATAGAGCAGTGGATTTTTGGGAAAAAACACTCAAAATGCATTAAAAACACCCAAATGACAGAGACATATGAAAGTGAAAAACGCTCACCCCTGCAGTAACTGAAGATGGATGAAGGAAGTGACATCATCCACTAGAGGCCGACAGTGCCCTGAGCCAAACAAAAATGGATGCCAATACAAGTCAATGGGAAAAAAAGCACAGGGAAAATGGCCGCCGCCCTTACCAGGTGGATGCCCACATCCAAGATGGCGCCAAAATACAGCAAGAGAACGGCTGCTGCCCTCACAGTGAGTCAGCCATGCTGCCCTCACGCAAAATGGTGGCCGAAACAAACGGCGCCAATTTGTCAGAAAACCCAGGACCTGGCCACCGTGGGAATCTACCAAGAAGACCCCCAGGACAAGGTAACAAGCCCCCACACCCCCATGTAGCATTTACCGCAGAGCGCCCCCCAAAGGGGGCAGGGAGGTAGAGGCCGTCCAGACCAGCCAGGGGGGACACTACAGAGACCGCATGTTCTGACATCCCCAAGGAGTGGGCCCACATAACTCCCCCTGAGGTGACTGTCCCAAGGACACGGGGGGTAGCATCACTCACCATACCACAGACCGCGGGCTCTGCTCCGATACGGACCACCTCCCACCCTGAGTGGGGGTGCCATCAGCCAAGGGGGGACGCTGCAACAGGGCGTTCCAGAGTTGAGATGTCTCGGCGAAGAAATCGATCCGCAGGCTCGTCCCCATCCACAGGGGCACCTGTGGCGAGGCCTGGGCGGACCACAACCTGCACACGCTCGTAGGCCAGGCTGGGACACCATAAGGATCTAGATTATCCAGTGCGAGGCCCAGCCCCGGCTGTCGCTCGTAGTTCTCTAGGAGGATCCCCCTGACTAACTAGCGATAGTGAGTGAGTGAGGAAAATAAAATCAAAACATTTTCAAAGAAAAATAAAAAACTGAGACAGGAGTCCCAGCTGGGAAACCTAGTCCTACTCCTAACGCTAGGCAGCAAGAAACTGAAGAGCAGCACTGAATAGCGAAGAACATTTGAACGGGCTGCAACTGTCAGAGGACGTAAGAGAAAATGGATTTTTGTCTTACCGTAAAATCCCTTTCTCAGATGTTCGTTGACGGGCACAGCTTCATATCTTCATTTGACAGATAGGTTATGCTGCTCTTCCTAGGAGTAGGACATTAGACGGAAAACACAAAGCTTAACTAGGCCTATGGGGCAGTCCTAGGTGGTATACTTCCACTTCCTGCTCTGGGATCTCAGTTTTTTTCTGCCAAGTCAGGAGTAGGGACCTAGCTCCTTGCTACCCTCCTGGCACATTTTTCCTTTTTTTAAACTGAACATTTTTTCTTTTATTGTTTTTTTCTTCTACAATCAAGTTGTTCCTGTGAGAACTACAATTAGCTGCCGAACTGGGTGACGCACTGGATATTATAGATTCCTACGGTCGTCCCAGGTCTGGCCAGCGAATGCGTGCAGACCTCAGCTCCACGCTAGGTCAGCCGCAACATGGTCCCACTGGAGGGACTGGCCCGCGAGTGGGACACCTCGCGAGGACGCACACAACCTGGTTGCGTTCAGAGTTGCAGTGTTCCTCTGGGCCGCAGCACCCCCCGTTCAAAAGAAGCAGTGTCAGAAGAATACATTACTCAACTCCACAGGGGGGTGGGTGCTGTGTCCCTCAATAAACACCAGAGAAAAGGATTTTACGGTAAGACAAAAATCCAGTTTTCGCTTTCTTTCATTAATGGACACAGCTTCATATCTTCATTTGACAGATGGGATGTCCCAAAGCAGTATCAGCATGAGGGGTTGGGAAAAAACACAGCAATACACAAAAATTCCCAAAAAGGGGCTAAACTTAGCCAACCAGATAATCCAGGAGCTCAACCACGAACAACTGGAGCTCACCTACCAGAAATAAACACCCTCAAGAGGCAGAAGTCTCTGCCACAGCAGCCTGCAAAACTTTGCGGCCAAAGGTAGCATCTGCAGATGCAATAATATCCACGTTGTAGAACTTGGTGAATGTGTGTACAGATGCCCAGGTGGCCACTTTGCAAACCTGGACCAATTGACACCTGATGACAGAAGGCCCAGGAGGCACTAAGCGCCCTCGTGGAATGCGCCTTAACAGGGAAAAGATGAACCTGACCCTTAATTGAGTAGGCCTGCTTTACCGTTTGCCTGATCCATCTGGAAACGGTCGCAGCCGATGCAGCCTGCCCCTTACGAGGACCATCCATAAGAATAAACAAGGAATGCGATGTTCAGATAGACTCAGTCGCCATAAAGTACACCTTGATGGCAGAGACCACATCCAAAGAATGCAAAGCAACCTCTTTCGGGTGCTTTGGCTTAGGACATAACGAAGGCAACACAATGTCCTCCTTCAAGTAGAACCCCGAAACTACCTTCTGAAGAAACAATAGACAGGGACGGAGCACCACTTTGTCCCTGTGAAACACCAGGTAGGACGACCAACAGGACAACGCAGCAAGCTCCGAGACCCTGCATGCAGAAATGATAGCCACCAAGAAAGCCACTTTCTGTGACAAGTTGAGTAGATGAATTTCACGAATATTCTCAAAGGGCAGTCTTTGAAGAACTGACAATACCAAGTTAAGATCCCACGGAAGGGCACCAGGGACCGCACCGGTGGGGCCAAATGGCTAACCTCCTGCACGAAAATGTGAACCAAGGTATTCGTAGCCAACGGTCTTTGGAAGAAAATTGCCAAAGCTGAAATCTGGCCCTTAATTGTGCCCAGAGCCAAAAGGAACGGGGGGAAACCCCCCCTAGACTCCCACCAAGTAATATATGATTTCCAAACTCAATGGTAAATCTTCCGAGAAGTAGATTTCTCAGCTTTTAACAGAGTAGGAATCACCAATTCTGACAACCCTCTATCCTTCAATACCTGGCTTTCAATAGCCAAGCTGTTAAAGCCAGCGACCATAAAGCAGGATGGAAGATCAGTCCTTGAAACAGAAGATCTTCTCTGAGCGGAAGCCTCCAAGGAGCATCGGCTACCAGTCTTACCAGGCCTGCGTACCAGGACCAACGAGGCCAGTCTGGTGCCACCAGAATTACTGGAATCCCTTCTGCCTCAATTCTGCGCATAAGTCTCGTCAGAAATTGTATTGGAGATAAGGCATAAATCAGACATCTGTGGTGTCTGTCAGAGGATCCCGAGACCTCGCAAACAAATCTTGTAACCTTCCGGTTGATACGAGCGGCCAACAGGTCCACATCGGGGGTCCCCCACCGGAGACATAGATGTTGAAACACTTCTGGGTGAAGGGACCATTTGCACGGGCACAGTGCCTAACGACTAAGGTAGTCTGCATACCAATTTTCCATCCTTGGATTGTGTACAGCAGAGAGCACTGGAAGAAGATGTTCTGCCCACCGGACGCCCCTGCAGATGATAGGTCCACTGGGACAAGCAAAGCCTGTTAGTTTGAATTTCCATGATGTTGATAGGCAGACTGGACACATCCCGGGACCAGAACCCTTGGGCTGATTCCGTGCCCAGGACCCCTCCCAACCCAGACAGGCGTCCGTGGTAAACACTGTCCAGAACAGGGGGAGAAAGGATTTCCCTTGTCGAAGCGCCGGGGAGCGGAGCCACCAACGCAGAGATCCTCTCGCACCCCGACTCAACATGATCAAATTGTCCGGAGACAGTGGATTCTGTTGTGGAAATGTTATTAATATTTATGTGGATGTTTCTTTAGGATGTATTTTTAGCTAAATTGACATTATGTCTCCCAGTGTCAGTTTACTGGTAATCGCTATGCACAGCGAATATGGCTTTAAATGGCATTGAGGAAAGACCTGTTAGTGGAAATCTTCCATTAGATGGGATTGCACAATACTTGTAGCCTGATTCATGGTAGCGCAAGAAGAAATCCATCTCACAAATATATACCCGCCATCCGGGGCCCCGGCTATTCACTGCGGAGATGTGTTTGTGATGTGGATTTCTTATCGTTTTACCAGGATAATTGGCTGCGAATTTCTGTCATATTTGATCCATATGGCCGAAACACTGCTGCTATTGTCTTTTGCAGATATAATAAAGTCCCATTCACTGGAATAGTAGCATGATAACTATCAAATATGGTCTTTATGAAACCATATTAACCACTTAACCCCCTGGAGGATTTGGCTGTTCAAAAACCAGACCCCTTTTTTCAACTTGGCACTGCGTGACTTTAACTGACAATTGCGCGGTCATGCAATGCTGTACCCAAACGAAATTTACGTCCTTTGTTGCCCACAAACAGAGCTTTCTTTTGGTGGTATTTGATCACCTCTGCGCTTTTTATTTTTGCAATATTAATAAAAAAAGAGCGAAAATTTTAACAAAAAATTACATTTTCAACTTTCTCTTTTAAAAAATATCCAATATACTCAAATTATGTCATATATTTTGGCCAAAATGTATTTAGCTACATGTCTTTGACAAAAAAAATCTCAATGAGCGAATTTTTATTGGTTTGCGCAAAAGTTATAGCGTCTACAAACTATGGTGTAAATACCGGAATTTATGCAGCTTTAACTTTCTGACTGCCTATCTCATTTCCTGAAGTGCTAAAATGGCAGGGCAGTACAAAACCCCCCCAAATTACCACTTTTTGGAAAGTAGACATCCTAAGTAATGTCCTGAGAGGCATGTTGAGCTCATTGAATATTTCATTTTTTTTGTCACAGGTGTTTGAAAAATGACTAAAAAAAAAACATTTTTTTGTTTTTACACAAAGTTGTCATTGAAATTATACATTGCTCACACATTCCATGGGTATATGTGTAATTACACCCCAAAATATATTCTGCTGCTTCTCCTGAGTACAGGGATACCACATATGTGAGACTTTTTGGGAGCCTAGCTGTGTACGGGACCCCGAAAACCAATCACCACCATCAGAATTTCAAAAGGCGTATATCTTTCATTGCATTTTCTCATTACTTATAACGGTTAAGGAGGTCCTGAAATGTCAAGATACCACAAAACCCCCCCAAATTACCCCATTTTGGAAAGTAGACACCCCAAGCTGTTTGCCGAGAGGCATGGTGAGTCCATGGAATATTTTATATTTTGCCACAAGTTTTGGGAAAATTACAATTTTTTTTTTTTTTTAACACAAAGTTGTCACTAAAAGATACATTTCTCACACTTGACATGGGTATATGTGGAATGACACCCCAAAATAAATTCTGCTGCTTCTCCTGAGTATGGGGATACCCCATGTGTGAGAATTTTTGGGAGCCTAGCTGTGTACGGGACCCCGAAAACCAATCACCATCTTCAGGTTTTCTAATGGCGTAAATTTTTGATTTTACTCCTCACTACCCATCACAGTTTTGGAGGCCCTGAAATTTCAAGATAGCCCCCCCAAATGACCCGATTTTGGAAAGTAGACACCCCAAGCTATTTGCTGAGAGGCATGGTGAGTCCATGGAATATTTTATATTTTGCCACAAATTTGCGCGCAAGCACGGGGGGACAGTGGGGGCTTTTGCTTTTTTATGTTATTTTGACACCTTTCCTTTCATTTTTTTTTTTTTTTATCAATTTTATTGTTATCACAGTGAATTAAAATATCCCCCATGATAGAAATCTGTAGTGACAGGTACTCTTTTTTTTAAAAAATTGGGGTCTTTTAGACTCTAGATCTCTACTCTGACCTTAACGCATCTGACCACACCAAAATTGGTGTGATAAAATGCTCTCCCAATTTCCCAATGGCGTTGTTTATTTCTGGCGAAACAGAAGTCATGAAATGCTCGTAGCTTCCGGTATCTTAGGCCATAGAGATGATTGGAGCCATTCTCGTCTCCAATCAGCTCTATGGCTAGATAATTGAACCACTGGCTGCACTCTCGGGTTAACCGGTGGGACAGGAGAGCCCGAGAAATACAAACGGAAGGCGGCGGGAGGGGGGGGGGGGAGTCCCCTCCCACTGCATGTAAAAGCAGTCTAGCGGCCAATTATCCACAAGGATTGCTTTTTCATGTAAGCTGACCGCTGGCTGTAAAAAACGATTCCAAGATGATGCCTAAATCTGCAGGCATCATCCTGGTATAACCAGGTATGTACTAGTACATTGCTGGTCCTTGTTTGGCATATAGTTTAGGTTTTTTTTTCATGCAGTCTGTAGGCTGAACGAAAAAAAGAGAACCTAACAAAAATCACCACAGGAAAATTATGTAGTATACACACCATTAACCGCCTACATCCAAACCCACTTATTTAATGGTGGGTATACATGACAATATTCCACGTATACCTGAAGGTATTTTAACTGCAGTGGTGAAATCAACCTACCACGGCTGCTGCCATCAGAGGTATCCATATATGCTGAGCGCAAACGCTGTTTGTGTCAGAATATATAAAATCAGTGTGGCAGCCGACGGGTACCTGCAAGAGAAACAGGTTAACAAAAGAATGAAAAACAAAGTACAGTAAAAGTACAGTAGGAAGAGTAGAAGAACATAAAAATAACTGACACGACAACTGTTTTTTGCTTTTTTATTTTATATATATATTTTTTTTTTTAACACTTTTTTTTTGTAAACTGAAACTTTCCAGCTTAGGGTCTCTCAAAATGTCGATAGCCATCGAACATCTTTCGAGACCCTGTGTTTGTGTGCCCTACACTATGTCGTGCTGTACCCTACACTAATACTCTACTAGTCTGTGGTATGGCTCGAAACATTCCCTGATGCAGAAACCAGGTTGGTCAAGACAGATGGGACAATAATAATGGGTGTCACGCCTAAATCCGTGCCTGCTACAGACACGACATCTTCTTTGGGGGCGTCTTTGGGTAGGGGTACTCGGGAGGACATGTGAAAAATGCCTCTCATGCAGCCGAAGGGGAAGTTGGGCAGGAACACCTCCTGGGTTTAGGTAGGCATTGATGATCGCTTCCTGGAATTCTAGGAAGGATGCGGTTCATCCTGACACTCTGTATAGGACAAAGGCGTTCAGCATAGCCAATTGGAATAAATAAACAGACACTTTTTTGTACCAGCGTCTGGCTTTATGGGCAACTAAATACGGCGCCAAAAGCTGGTCGTTAAGGTCCACCCCTCCCATATTAAGGTTGTAGTCATGGACACAGAGGGGTTTCTCCATAACGCCAGTTGCCGCAGTAATTTGGACCGTCGTGTCTGCGTGAAGGGAGGACAGAACAAAAACATTCTGTGTATCCCTCCACTTCACTGCAAGCAATTTGTCCGTTTTCAAGCAGGCTCTCTCCCCCCGACTAAGACGGGAATTTACAAGCCGTTGGGGGAAGCCCCGGCAGTTAGGTCGCACGGTGCCACATGCGCCAATTTGTAATTCAAGAAGGTGACTAAATAGTGGCACGCTTGTGTAAAAATTGTCCACGTACAAATGGTACCCCTTTCCGGATAAGGGTGACACCAAGTCCCAAACTATCTTGCCACTGCTCCCTATGTAATCTTTTCCCTCGTAGACCCGGAAACTAACTTATAGCCTGTAGTCCTGTCACAGAGCTTATACAGCTTGACCCCGTATCTGGCACGCTTGCTGGGGAGATACTGTTTCATAGCAAGGCGGCCAGTAAACTTAATCAGGGACTCGTCAATGCAGACAACTTGTTCGGGGGTAAACAAGGCTGCAAACGGCTGCCACTATGGGCTATACGGGCCTGTCTTCGAATACGCAGTGGCTGCGGGTCACTACTCATGCTAGCCACCGCACCAGCTTCAACTGCACTTATGGGACTCGCCACGTCACCAAGTGTTACTGCAGTGCTGGTTGTACTAGGTCCAGGATGTACTAGGCCGCAGGCGCTTGCCAGGCCCCCAGAAGGATGAGCGGCACTAGTACAGACACTCTGCTCCATAGGAGCACGCTGCGATCTCTGCACCTCAGCAACTCCAGAATGGGGTCGGGTATGCCTGGTTCTAACAGGGACCCATCCATCGTCCGAGCTATCTGTCAGGGAGCCGCTGGTCTGTTCAGATTC
Organism: Pelophylax lessonae; assembly: GCF_965119305.1. Lineage (NCBI taxonomy): Eukaryota > Metazoa > Chordata > Amphibia > Anura > Ranidae > Pelophylax > Pelophylax lessonae. The sequence continues at coordinate 225,483,220 of NC_138769.1, forward strand.
ATATACTGACCCTGATTCTGCCAATGAGGCTTCCCCATCGCTCTCATCTGACATGGTCAGTATACTGTAAGCCTCTGCACTACTGTACCACCGTTTGGTCGTTTTAGTAACTAAATTTACCGGTACAGTGGTGTGACTCACAGGTAAAAAAAGCACCTGGTTGTCAAGGACTATTTCAACCGCTACCAAAAAAAACAGGGATCAGGCCTGACTCTGCTAACACAGCGGTTTTGTGTGTTTTGTGTTTTTTGGAAATGACAGTGGGGTGGGCTGGGCGTAGGGGTTAAACGCAGGTGCTGGCAGGAATCAGTGCTGATCATGCAAACACTGCGTTTTGGGAACCCTAAACTATGGGGACGCTAGTATAGTTCTGATCAGATCAGATATTGATCAGTTCAAACACTATACTAGTAATGGAAGTGTATGTGTGTGTGTGTGTGTGTGTCTGTGTGTGTGTGTTTGTGGTAATCAAGGGGTTATTTCTAACTATGCGCCGGGGATCTACGCTAAACAGAAAATAATTTTCTAGTGCTAACTCAAGTCACAATCACACTAATACAAAAATACAGTAAACCCCTATATTAGGTGTGTATAGTGTGCAACGTGACAGGGGGGGAAGGGGTTAACTGGGGGTAATCAGGGGGGATCAGTGGGTTAAATCTTTATGGGGGGGGGGTGGCAGGTATCCTAACCCTAAAAGGAACTGCCGCAAGCGCTAAACCTGGTCAAAAGTCACACTGATACAGGTATATAGTGTATGCAGTGTGTGTTATGACAGGGGGTGTAGGGGTTAACTGGGGGTGATCAGGGAGGTAAATATTTATTGGGGGGGGTGGCAGGGACCCTAAACCTCCTTGGGACAGAAACTAACTCGCTAGCGCTAACTCAAGTCACAATCACACTAATACAAAATACAGTAAAACACTATATTACCTGTGTATTAGTGTGCAATGTGACAGGGGGGAAGGGGTTAACTGGGGGTGATGAGGGGGTTTAATCTTTATTAGGGGGGGTGGCGGGTATACTAAGTATAAAAGGAAGGACCGCAAGTGCTAAACCTGGTCACAAGTCACACTTATACGGGTATATAGGAAACTGCTATATACAGTGTGTGTTGTGACAGGGGGTGTAGGGGTTAACTGGGGGGGGGGGGGCGAGCGGGGGTGAAATGTGCCAATCTAAGTGTGTGTGGGTGTGCTGGTGCAGTACTCACATTTTTAGATCTGCTCTCTCCTCTCGATGAATCCAAAAAGGATCATGGGAGGGGAGAGCGGGTCTTTTCTGTGCCTGTGTTTACATTACACAGACACAGAACAGTATCTGATTGGGCCGGACCGATCAACAGGTCCAGGCCAAAAATCATTGGCCTGGACCTGATAACTGATCGGTTCTGAACCCAATCAGATCACCAGCGGTGCCGGGGGCGCGCGGGAGCGAGCGACGTAGCGATACGTCGCTTTGCCTGCAGGGGACTGACTGCCGCAGTGTATATAGTTGTGCGGCAGTCGGGAAGTGCTTAAATAGGATCCACTAACAGGTAATGAGTCCATGTTTGTGAATTAGCACAGTCAAGTCCATAAGATGGCAGCCATGTTCATCTCTGCACATCGCTGTGTTTCTACATAAACACTGACTCTTCATTTCGATTGTACTTTTTGAATTTATACATGTTCTGTGATTAGTGGTCTTGAACCCACCCCCTTTCCTTTTGTTCAATTGCTGTAAATAAACCTAGCCCTGCTCTGGGACACACAGAGGACACAGAGACACTGACACACACACAACCACTCATGCTCACACACACACTCACGCACTCAGACACACACACACGCACAGGGACCTGGCAGATGGCATCAATATGACCCAGCGTGTCTGTTCCTTTCTTGTCGCCGAGCGCTTGGTTAACCTTATGCAAAAGAGCTGTACATTGTACTTCGATGTGATCACAATCGATGTGATTATCCTTATAAGTGATGCATAGTGTGCACTTTTAGTGTACTGTAGCATTACCGATTTTTGCCTCTAAATGCAGGGATGCCTGATGGTTAATACAGGTTCATGACAATCTTTCCCGCCTCCGTTTCTTGATTTAGCCATAGGGGACACTCATAGCACTCTATGGGTCTCCTTCGACCCGATTGTTTCTGGGTCAGTGGCTTTCTCCTTTCGTGTTGGCGGCATCCCGCTATGTGAATCTGGAGGGGGCGGCGCCACCGCCGCTTTGCGCGCAGTCGATCCGGCGCATGCGCAGTGCCGTATTTGTTTAGATAACTGTATATTGTTTTTTCTAGAATTGGTGATGTTCTTGAGAAAGGCACTAGTTGAATATAGCCGAAACGCGTCGGAATCCAGATGTCTTTGTTGCATCCAGAGTCTCTCCAAGCATGGGTGACAGAATATAAACATTAGGAATCATTGTTCTTCATTATGTCACATTTTCTTCCTTTCTCTGTGTTTCCACTGTTGTGGGTCTTTAGCCCAGTATATATATGATGTTATTCACCACAAGACTAACCATGTCTTTTTTGGAACTTTTATTCAATAAAATTATGTTTTATTTACAATTGTCTGTTATTGTTGCCTACACAGTCCCACTTTGTTTCGTTTGTGTCGCGAACCGGCAGGACTGGTAGTGGATCCTCTGGACCAGAGAGGCGATGGCGTGGGTTGTACTAGAGGACCGGTTCTAAGCAGTTACTGGTCTTCACCAGAGCCCGCCGCAAGGCGGGATGGATTTGCTGCGGCGGTAACTACCAGGTCGTGTCCCCTAGTAACAACTCAATCTCTCTGGCAGCTGATATGGCGTGGTACACAGGGAGTAGGCAAGAGCGTAGTCGGACGTAGCAGAGGTCAGGGCAGACGGCAGAGGTTCAAAGGCGAGATGTCGGTAGCAACGGGTTCGGCAACTGGCAAAGCAAACAAACACAGAAGGGAACGCTTTCACAGAGGCACAAGGCACAAAGATCCGGCAGGAAGCTGTGTGAGGAGAAGGTATTAATGAGCAGTGCACAGGTGAAGCCTAATTAAGTCAGCACTGCCTTTCACAAACCTTAACCCTTAATAACCAGTTTGGACCAGGCACCAATCACCTGTGCACTGGTCCTTTAGATCTAAGAGTCCCGGTGCGTGTGCGCCCTAGAGAGCCGGGACCAGTGTTGCTCATCTTAGTTTAAAAAAGTAATTAGTTACAGTTACAAATTACTTCTCCCAAAAAGTAATTGAGTTACTGACTCAGTTACCACATAGAAAAAGTAATTAGTTACTCAGCAAAGTAACTGACTTTTTTTTTTTAATATTCTATAATGCAATTACGTTCTATAACATCTTTAATAGCGAATATGTTTATATTAACTGATGGAAGAATAGAAACACTATATACAGTATTTTAGAACATTTGTGGTGACGTGGGCGGCACACTGGTGGTGGGCGGCTGCCTGGATGGTGGTGGCATGGGCGCTTGGCACACTGGTGGTGACGTGGCACACTGGTGGTGGCATGGCACACTGGTGGTGACGTGCGCTTGGCACACTGGTGGTGACGTGGCACACTGATGGTGGCGTGGCACACTGGTGGTGACGTGGGTGTGGCACACTGGTGGTGACGTGGGTGTGGCACACTGGAGGGGGGCAGCTGCCTGGCTGGTGGTGACGTGGCACACTGGTGGTGGTATGGTGGGTGGCTGGTGGGTGGTGGTGGGGGGTCTGAGTCCTGTCTGTGAGTTTTTTTTTTTTGTTACCTGCTGTGCTGGGCTTGCTGGTGGTGGTGTGGCCTCTGGCCTGGCAGGCACACTGTTGTCCGGGTCCCTCTGGCTCCTTCCTCCTGCAGGCCTCCAGGCCTGCCTGTCTCTGTGCCTCTCTCCTCCTCTGGGCTGGCTGTGTGTGTTGGACTGGACTCGTTGGTGGACTGGTGGTGGTCTTCCTGCTGGCTGCTGCCCAGTGCCCTGTGGTGGTGGTGGACTGGTGGTGGAGTCTCCTCTTGGCCTGGGGCTGGGCTATATCGTTAAACTGACTGCTGGTCTGTAACACTTTACTGCCCTGCTGCCACTGGTTGACTACTAGAGAGAGAATGAGAGACTAGTACTTGTGTACACTTCCTTGTATATTTTATTTGGCAGTGCACTGGGCTGGCAGACTGGCACTGTGGGTGGGCGGCAATGGGCCTGGCTGGGTAGGACTAGGATGATGGGATCGCCGCCGGACTCTATGTCCGCTCTCCCCTGTCCTCCTGCTGCTGTGCTGGCGCGCTGTTCTGCTGCTGCCGTGCCTGTGAGTGAGACAGCGCCGCCGTGATGTCACGTGACTCACTCGATGAGTCACCTCATCTTCTCTCTTCAGGACAGCGGTCATAGAGGACTCGGAGAGGGCCGGGGGAATACAATTACATCTACTGCCATCTAGTGGCGGTAGATGTAATTGCGGTAATGGAGTAACGCTGCCGGAAGTAGCGGCAGCGGAGTTACAGGGAGACAATGAGTAATCTGATAGATTACTCGTTACCCTGAAAAGTAACTGCGTTAAGTAACGCCGTTTACTTAAACGCAGTTACTTCCAACACTGGCCGGCACGCACACGCCGAGACGCAGGAGCGCCGCCTGGGAACACACGCTGTGAGCGCTCCGAGGCCAGCAGGGGACCCGGAGCGCAGAGCGTAACAGTTTGAGGACCCTTGATACATGTCCGGGGGAAGAAAAACCCTTGTCGAAGTGGAGTCCAGAGTCAGATTCAAATAATCCAGGTTTGAGGATGATACCAGGGCAGATTTTTTTAAATTTATGTTCCAACGGATCTCTTCCAGAGTCAGTATAGTGATTGTCAAGTTGCCCAACAGGGTCGAATGTGAGTCTGCTTTTAAGAGGAGATCGTCCAGGTAACCCAGTACCACAATCCTCTGTTGTCACAGTAATGCCAATACCGGAGACCAAAGGGTAACGCCACAAATTGATAATGCTCCTCTCATACAGCGAAGCGAAGAAAACGCTGGTGTCCAGCGTAAATAGGGATGTGTAGATATGCGTCCCTAATATCGATGGAGGCCACAAAGTCTCCTTGGTGAAGGGACGCCAATACCATGCAAATAGACTCCATTCAAAACTTCTGTACCCGCACAGAAGCGTTACAGAGCCTTGAGGTCCAGGATTGGACGTACTTTGCCTTCTTTACTGGGCACAGTGAACAGGTTTGAATAGAACCCCTGAAAGCATTCCCGAGAGGGAACCGGCACAATTACTCCTTGCGACAGCAGATCTTGTATCACCTCTCGTAGATCCCTTACCTGATCTGGAGATAGGCGTAGATTGGACGGGAAGAACCTGTCCAACTGTCGAGTCCAGAATTCCATCTTGTAACCCGATTGGATCAGTTTGTGGACCCATTTGTCCTCAATCAAGGAATTCCATGGTTCCGGAAAGAAGCGAAGACTCCCCCCACCCTAGATATGTGTGAGGGCGTCCCTTCATGCAGACGGAGATTTTTAGAAGACCTAAAAGGCTTAGATCCTTTCTCCTGCATGCTGGAGGGCATGAAAGGGCCGCCTGTGGGCTGTAAAATAAGGCCCCCATTTATTACACGGTGACTTGCCCTTGGCGGATTGAGGAAGAAGAGTACTCTTCCCACCTGTGAATCCTTTGATTAACTCATCCAATGAGGAACCAAACAAACCGTCTCCCATAAAGGGGAGATCTGACAGAGCCTTTTTTTGAGGCCTTATCTGCAGACCAGCTTTTTAGCCACACCATGCGTCTAATAGCTACCCCCACCGCAGACACTCTGGCTACAAGGGGGGGCCACATCTAGAGACGCATCACATATAAATAGTACGGCTTGGACCATTAGGTCCGTTAGCTCTGGCAGGCCCGGAGAGAGCTGTACTGTTTCTAAGTCACTTTTTAGTAACTTTGGCCATTCCACTATGGTCTGGGAAACCAGAGTGATCACAAAAATCGGTTTAAGTATTGAGCCCGCTATCATGTGTAATTGGCGGGACAGAGACTCAATCTGTCTATCCACAGGGTCTGTAAAAACTGGGGACTCCTCCACCGGGACCACAGTCGATTTGTTCAGTCTGGAAACTGGATGGTCCACCTTCGGTGGTTCAGTCATTCTTGTGGATACCACGTCCGCGAATGGGTAGTGCCTTTTAAAACGCTTCGGCACCGCTAACATCTGTTAAATGCGCCCCCACTGTTCATTGACATCTTTGTCAAAAAGTTCCGGACAAGGGAAAACCTGACGCTGCAGAATCATCTGCCATTTTTAGAGTTTCCCGCACTGACACTATAAGTGCCCCCACCAGCGCACTTTCCCGCGCGGCTGCAGGCAAGGATATGTCGTCCTCGCCATCCGAGTGCGATGACGCAGATCCCTCAAGGTGGCATGCATCCACAGCAGCCATATCTACCTCAGAATCTGAGGATACAGGGGAGGCAGAGGAGGGCATAGGGCGCTTTATACTAGAGGCATTTTTTAAAACCAAATCAACTTTTGACACCAGGTTTTCCAAAACTGCCATTAAGGCAGACAGGGATTGTGACTCAGAGGTCCCCGCAACCACAAGGAGGGGATCAGTAGGTGAAATGTTTCTGGGACTCCATATGAACACTGTCACTTTAAGAAAACTGGAAAAAAAAAAAAAACAGACCGCACCGCTGCACCAGCGGTACTACAAGTGCCAGCCACTAGCACTGCCGATAGCAGGGTGAGCGAGGAAGGCCTACAAGGACCCCAATAGACATACCATCAATCGACATTGAGGGGAAATTATCGTTCTTTTGTGCAGGAAAAACAATCTTCACAGAAAGGAGAAATACCTGGGTCATTCACTAGAGTAAAGGCCTAGCTGCCCCCTGCTGTCGAGCATTGGTGGACTACAAGAAAATGGCCACCCAATGCATTCTTATGGGGAAACCCCAAAAACATGGCTGACCATGCATTTCAATTGGAAAGTCTGAAAAATGAGGCTGAGCGATTCTACAGCAAAATGGCGGCCCCCTTGGCGAGCCATGCATTCTCCAGGACCCCCTAAGGGGTCAATCGATAATTGGCACCAGGGGATCCCACGACAGGGACCCCACCAGGATTACCCCCCCCAGCGAATCCGCTATAGCAGCCTTGGTGTGTCCTCCCCTCAGGGACCCCCGTCGCTGACTGAGGTAGGGACCTCTATACTGGTGGAGAGGGAGGCCTTGGGGGAGCCTGGTACCTACCGAGAGGCCAGGGGGAATGAGGGGTACCCGAGGGTCCAACTATCCCAGGGAAGGACCCATATCTGCCCGCAGACCGCCAGAGTTATGGGAGGACAGTTACTCACCATACCTCTCCACTCAGGGTGGGGGTGCTGACGGCCAAGGGGTACGCTATGACTCAGGTTTAACCAGGTCGCGTGCGTCCCCGTGAGGTGTTTCACTCGCAGGCGAGCCCCTTCCATTGGGGCTCTGTAGTAGCGAGGCCTAGCGCTGGGATATAACCTACACATGCTCGCTGTCCGGACTGGGAGACCTTAAGGATCTAGGATATCCAGTCCGAAACCCAGCCCGGCTGCTGATTGCAGTTCTCTCAGGAACATAACTAGCTAAAAAAAACACATTTTTAACCAAGGTTACCTTTAAAATAAAAAAGACAAGCTAAAACCAAAGTCCCAGCCGGAAACTAGGTCCTACTCCTAAACTAGGCAGAAACAAACTGAATCCTATAGCAGAGTGTGTGGGTGTATGCCTGCAGGCACTGCCCCATAGGCGTGGTAAAGATTTTTCCTGCCTAGTGTCCTACTCCTGTAGGGGGCAGCATAACCCAATGGTGAAGAAGAATATGGAGCTGCGTCTGTCAATGAACGATAGAGAAAATACATTTTTTTAACACTGTACTGTCTTCTTTAACAAATCAGTATTGCTTTGTCTGTGCATACAAAAAGAAGCAACATATCAAAGTGGAAGTAAACTTCCATCTTTTGCTTTTACTTATAGATAAGCCTATAATAACGTGCACCATGTAAGAGATATTTACATTACATGCAGCCAGTGACATCACTGGCGCATGCTCTCTGAAGGAACGGCCATCTGTCCGATCTGCAAACCGATTTGGGGGTGTCATTAACTTTCTATTGACAACCGCAGCGTATGTGCAGAGTGCAGTGTGAACTGCCTGCGAGTTAGGAGCAATGAGGGAACCCGCACAGGAATCGCGCTGGTTCCCGTATTGCATATGTGTGAACCCAGCCTTAATTTCTTTTTTGCTGCTGTGATCAGACTTCCTGTTAGAACGTGGCTAAGTTTGTTCTTCATAGTCCCACTGTACGTTGGAATGTAGACATCTTTTCTTCTTCCCTCACTAGAAGGACTAGGGACTATGGGATTTGTAGTGTGCATACAGCAGTGCACATGACCGCAACTAACGTGCATTGTTCATTCCAAACAAATGGAAGTGATAGGGAAAAGGAGGGGTTCGCAAGTTCATGGAGGACATTAAAGGAGGCAGAAAATCACAAACAGAAACAAATTAATGAAGAATAGTTTACAGCATTGGTGTCCAACCTTTTGGCTTCTCTGGGCCACATTGAGTGTAGAGAAATTTTCTTGGGCCGCATATAAAACATACAGTATACTATAGTTAAGGTATATAAGTAATATAATGCCACCGCGACCTTCCCGCGCCACCGCCCCCCCCCCCCCCGCACTAATTTAGCACAACTAGAGGATGATCAAATGAAATGGAATCAGTATACAGAGGTTTACTTCTTCTGAGAGATAATAAAAGAACACTCTAACCACCATGACCACTTCAGTGACTTGAAGTTATGATGGTAGGAGTCAGAAACACTGCACATGCTGGCCTCCCCCCCCCCCCCCCCTCCCCTCTCTCCCCTCTGAGGCAGCCTCTGCCTACCGTTAGTTGGAAGCTGCTGTGGCCGTGCCCCTGACCCGGCTTCCTTTCTCCCCAGCAACAAAAAAAAATTGTCAGGGGGCAGTGGGCCGCATTGCCTGCGGTTCCGGGCCACAGGTTGGACATGCCTGGTTTACAGGACCATTAAGTAGTAGATGTGTATGGATTATTTTTGGAGAATGAGGATATTGTGTCACTTTAAGCAGAAAAATATTTGTCCATCATAACAGCTTGATAAAACTGGATATCACTTCATACATACATAGATTAGCTTTCTCAGTGGCTCTGTCACACGTATCTTTAAGAAGATTACACACGTGTCTTGTTGCATTGGTCCTGTACAAACAAAAAAAGTACCTTATTTAGTTCAAACATCTATCGCTAGATTGCGATTAGGGAAATAATTAATACCATTTGTTTTATGCTCTATGATGTCTTATTATATTTCACACATTATTACACACCACTTACATTAAAATGTATGTTACCCCACCGTTTCATATTTTTGATATGTGGCTGTGTTTACCATGCAGTTGTAGTAAAAAGTATTCTATACTCTTTGCAGTGGTCCTTTCTGTGGAATTACATTCATCCCAGCCTGTTCAGATTGCTTACATGGGAGCATGGCTAGACTGACTCCATTGGTTAAAATTCTGCTGACACACACTCCTGCAAAGCTTCTTACTGGCAAGATCAGTGTGTTGCCGTTTCTCTGCCTCCTGTTGACACGCGCCCTTTTAAAGCTCCTAACAGTGTACATCTCTTCATTTTTGGTCTATACCTAAAGGTGCTACTGATTTTTAAGGTCACACAATATTTGCATTTATCAAATTGCTATTTTCACAAAAAAAACACTAAAATCTCTATTTGCACACATAAACACAGCATAACTTACAATACTCTTGCTAAATTCATACTAAGGCCTCATTCATATGGGGTATACTAAAGCGTACGCCACATGGAGGGCCATGTTTACCTAAACCTATGCATCCCCAAACACTTCTTCACTGTAGTATGATCTATGTGAACAAAGCCTTAGGCCTTGTTTACATTTGTAGTTGGGGGCAGCAAAATTGCGTGGTTGAACTGCGTTTCTGCCATCCGCCAACCACCCCCCCCCCAAAAGCTGCAATAGACAGCGGAGAGGGGTGTTCAAATGTTGTGGCTGCAATGCTGGCCTCTGGAGCGTGATCTGAACATGGATTGGGCTTCAGCAGCGAGGGAGATGTCTAAATCTACCCTTACCAGGTTTTTTGTTTGTTCTATTTTTTACAATTTTATTTATTTTTTTAAATAATTTTGCTTTTATGGGGGGGTGCACATCATTTTTCAAAGTTTAATTCTGCAATTACCGGTGAGAGAGGCATTGGATCTGCCGAGATCGGTGCTAGCAGGGCAGGGGGAAGGCTGCTGTTAGGGAGTGAGAATTGGTGTTGGGGGTGGTAGGTAAAGGCAGGGGGCAGCGCAGGCATTTTAGGCAATGCAGGAGGGGAGGAAGCAGCGGGTGAGAGGTAGAGACCGGGTTGCGAGATCGTGAGGGATAGGGTGTATTTTAGGTGAATAGCTCTGATCACTGGCTTGTCAGCCGATAATCAGAACTATTGTTTTGTTCAGCAGAGTCTGCTGAACATTTTGGTTATTCCTTTATTAATTGTTTTACAAGGTACATGTACGCATACACACATTACATGAAAACCTGAGCATAAAAAAGGTCATGAATAGGGTAAACAATGTAAAGAATATGATTTAAAGATAAAATCCAAGAATGATCTGATGGTCTGCTAGAAAGCTGAAAAACTGGATTTTTTTACTTACCGTAAAAACCTTTTATCTGAAGTTCATTGACGGACGCAGCTTAATATCTTCTTGACCATTGTGTTTTTCTGCCCCCTACAGCACCTATGGGGCTGTCCCTGCAGGCATAACCCCACACACTCTGTTACAGCCCTCAGTTCCGTTGCAAGCAGTGTTTAGAAGACAGCAACCCCATTCCACTTATAATTACAGGGGCAGGTGCTGCGTCTGTCAATGAACTTCAGAGAAAAGGATTTTACGGTAAGTAAAAAATTAAGTTTTCTCTATCGTTCATTGAAAGACACAGCTTCATATCTTCTTGACCATTGGGACATCCCAAAGCAGTATTAGCATGAGGGTTGGGAAAATATAACACAAAGAAGAACGCAATTTCTCAAGGCTAAAACATAGCCAATCAGGTAAAAAGGAGCTCAACCAGGAACAACTGGAGCTCACCTAGAAAAAAAGTACACACTCAAAGAAAAAAAAAAATTCCAAATAAACAGCAGCCTACAAAACCTTGCGGCCAAAAGAGGCATCCGAAGATGCCAATACATCTACCTTGTATAATTTTGTGAACGTGTGCACTGACGATCAAGTTGCCGCCTTGCAAACTTGCATTACTGACGCCTGATGGTGAAAAGCCCAAGAGGCACTCAGCACTCTAGTAGAATGCGCCTTCACCAGGAAAGGAGGAACCTGACCCTTAAGTGAATAAGCCTGAACCACCGTCTGTCTGATCCATCTGGATATGGTCGCAGCAGACGCATCCAATCCTTTACGAGCTGCTTTGGCAAGGACAAAAAGAGAGTCCGATTTCCTGAAAGATTCAGTAGCCGCCAGGTAAACTCTAATTGCCCGAACCACATCTAAAGAATGCAAAGCAATTTTTTTGGGATGCTTGGGCTTAGGACAGAGTGAAGGCTCCACAATGTCTTCATTCAAATAGAAATAAGAAACCACCTTAGGAAGAAATGACTGATTAGGTCGAAGTACCACTTTATCTCTGTGGACCACCAGATAAGGTGAACGGCAGGACAGCGCCGCCAATTCAGATACTCTGCAGGCAGAAGTAATAGCCACCAAAAAGGCATACTTCTGAGACAGTGTAAGCAGAGGAATCTCCCTAATGTTCTCAGAAGGAGGTTTTTGAAGAACAGACAATACCAAATTAAGATCCCACGGAGGTAGAGGGGATCGCCTCGAAGGAGCCATATGGCGAACCCCCTGAATAAAAGTGCGAATTAAGGCATGCGTAGCTAAAGGACGTTGGAAAAACACAGCCAAAGCTGACACTTGGCATTTGATAGTGTCCAAAGCCAACCGCTGTTTAACCCCTTTTTGAAGAAAGGTCAAAATCCTAGCCACCGAAAAAAGGCGAGGATGCACCTTCTGCGATTCACACCATGAGGTGTACGATTTCCACCTACGATGATAGATATTCCTAGAAGTAGAAATTCTGGCCTTCAACAGTGTAGGAATCAGTGAATTAGAAAGACCTCTATCCTTCAATACCTGGCTTTCAACAGCCACGCCGTTAAAGCAAGTGACTGTAAAGCAGGATGGAAGATCGGCCCTTGAGACAGCAGATCTTTCCTGAGACGAAGTCTCCAAGGAGCATCAGCGACCAGCCTTACAAGGTCTGCGTACCAAGACCGGCAAGGCCAGCCTGGGGCCACTAGAATGACTGGAATCCCTTCCAACTCTATTCTGCGCAGCAGCTTCGGCAGGAGCTTCAGTGGAAGGAATGCATAGATGAGTCGATATTGACCCCAAGGAGCCACCAGTGTGTGTGTGTGGCATCGGCCAGAGGATCCCTTGACCTGGCCACAAACCTCTGAACGCTCTTGTTGAGTCGAGAAGCAAACAGGTTGACATTGGGTGTCCCCCACGGGACACACAGGAGGTGAAACACCTCCGGGTGTTGGGACCACTCCCCCTGATCCAACGCCTCGGCCTGCCAGTTCTCCACACCTGGGATGTGCACAGCAGAGAGAGCTGGGACAAACTTATCCACAAAATCCAGAATCTCGACCACCGCCAAGACACTCTTGGTGCCCCCTTGATGATTGATGTATGCCACCACCATGGCATTGTCCGATTGAATCGGGGCAACCTTGCAGACGAGCCGTCCACTGATTTAGGCAAAGCTTTATCGCGCTGAGCTCCAAGATATTTATCGGCATCTTGGACTCTTACACTGTCCAGGATCCCTGGGTGCAGAGTTTTCCCAGACTGGCGCCATACCACGATATCAGATATCAAAAAATAACAGCTAAGAATGAAGTCGCAGCAGGAAACTAAGTCCTACTCCTAAATCGGGATGTCCTTGCGGTTCGCCGGCGGTCGGTTTGCGGCGAATTTTGCTTGCTCGCTACCCGCCAAATTTGCGAACACATGGCGTTGTTCGCGGCGGCCATATTACTTTACATTGGGGAAAACTTTGACCCATGACACAGCCGTCAGGTGGAACAGGACAGCCAATTAAAATTTTCCGCACATGGACATGCCCCCTACCCTATAAATAGACCAGAGCTGTCGGCCATTTCACATTCCGCTTTTTGCCACTGTAGGGAGAGGTCTGCTGTGCTCATGAGGGAGAGATTACCAGACACAAATAGCTCTGTGAAGATCCACAAAAGTCCTTTTCAGGGCTGGTATTTCGGTATAGGTCTACTAGTATCTTCTCAGGTTAGGGGCAGGTATCCAGTCGGTGCTTTAGGGGTAGTTAGAGATCGGCAGCAGTCACACAAAAATCGCTCTGTCAATGTCCACAAAACTCCTTTTCAGGGCTGGTATTTCAGTATAGGTCCAGTCTCTCTTCAATATAGGGACAGGTATCCAGTCTGTCATTAGAGGCAGTTAGAAATCGGCATCTGCAGTGACACAAATCGCTCTTTTAACATCCACAAATGTAATTTAAAGGGCTGTAATGTCGGTATAGGTCAATTACAGTCTCTTCAGTATAGGGTCAGGTATCCAGGCAGGGGATCTCTGACCCAATGGGGCCATCAGCGCATCTGTGGCATTTGCCAGAGGATCTCATGACCTCCGCCCTTTCTATTGAGTCGGGAAGCCAACAGGTTCACCTCAGGAATGCTCCACCGGAGACACAACTGAAGAAAACACCTCTGGATGAAGGGACCACTCCCCTTGGACCAATGCCTGCCGACTGAGGTAATCCTTCTGCCAGTTTTCCACCCTGAGAATGTGTACAGCGGAGAGAGCTGGAACGAAACGTTCTGCCCACCTTAGAATGCCGGCTACCTCCAGAGCCGCCAGGACACTTCTTGTGCCCGGACAGGCTGGCATGCGTGTTGACCACTGTCCAATACAAGGGGAGGAAGGATTTGCCATCCGAAGCGCCAAAGAACAAAGCCACCATATCAGAGACTCTTTAGTTCCCCGGTTTAGCTGGGTCAGATTGTCCAGAGACTGCAGATTCTTGTTCCATTTGGCCAGAATCTCTCTGCAGGGACCTCGTATGAAACTGTGGAACCGCCTCAAAGGTAGACACCATCAGGCCCAGCACCCGTATGCAAGTCTGGAGTGATGACGATCTGCTGGAGAGCAGGAGATGAATTGCAGCATGTAGTTTCCGGAGTTTGTCCAGAGAAAGGAGCCCTCTGGCTCAGGCCGAGTCCAGATTCAGACCCAGATAGTCCAGTTTGTGGACAGAACCAGAGCAGACTTCTGAAAATCTAGAATTCAGTCAAACTCCCTCAAGTTCGTATGGTGATTTCCAGATTTTCCACCAGAGCAGTAGGAGACTCCGCTCGCAGAAGGAGGATGTCCAAGTAGCCCAGTACCGCGATCCCCCATTGGCATAACAATGCTGGCACTGAGGCCAACACTTTCGTAAAGATGCAAGGAGCAGAGGCGAGACTAAAAGGTAACGCCACAAACTAATAATTCTCCTCTCTGATGCAGGGAAGCCATCAACGTGCGAACCGACTCCATTCTAAACTTCTGCACCTGCACAAAGCAGTTCAGCGCCTTGAGGTCCAGAACTGGATGCACCTTGCCTTCCTTACTGGGGACTATAAACAGGTTTGAGTAAAATCCCTAAAAAATGTTCTGAAGTCGGAACTGGGACCATCACCCGTAAAGTAAAAAGGTCTTACACCACCCCAAAAAGAGCCTGCAAGCGGACCAGAGTCAGTCACACGTCAGAAGGAAGAACCTTACCAGAGGGTAAGAACACGCCAAAAGACATGCCAAAAGACCACTGCCAAAACAGAGAGTGGAGCCACTAGGGGAGCCAAATCCAAAGTGGGATCACAGATAAACTGCAGCTCCTGGGCCAGCTGGTCCGCCAGCTAAGCAAAGGCAGGGGGGAGCTACTCCCCCTCCAGGTTACAGTGTAAAAGCCTAGGCTATTCGGTCAGAGTCTGCCACACCAGGGCAATGGTGATTATCGGTGTCAGTGCTGAACCAACCAGGGTGTACATTTTGTGGGCCACAGCCTCCGCCTTCCTGTCAGCCGGGTCCTTAAAAGGCTGGGGACTCTTCAACTGGAACCATGGTTGCCTAGTTTAATCCAGAAACCGGAGGGTCCACCACCGGTGAAACAGTCCACTTCTTAAGAAGGGACTCCCCATAGGGGTATCGCCTAGAAACTTGCTTAGGGACCCCAAGGGGGCGCTTTGGTCGTCCACACTCTTCACTGACAAATCTGTCAAAATTGGAGGGGAAAGGGAAATTCTTTGCTGCTCTGGATGGCTTGTGAGTGCCAAAGGGAACATGCGCCTCTGTTGCAGCAGCAGCTACGTCCTCCAAATTTAAGTCTCAAGCACAGATGCAATCAGTGCGTCCACCAGCGCCTTTTTGTGCGCGGTTGCAGAAGCGGAGGAATCATCCTCACTATCTGAGTATTCAGGGCGCATGGTTGCAGACCAGCAGGGTGACCCACGTCCTCAGCAGCCAAATCAGATTCAGGATCTGAGGAGACAGATGACGCAGGGAAATGCGGGGAGCACTTTTTGCCAGCCCATCACCAAAAAAACACCTCCACCCAGGACTCCATTACCGCCGTCAGTGCATCGATGGATGGATGGGACCCAGAGGGCCCCGCAGCCCCAGAGAAGGGATCAGGTGGGGAGATGTGCTCCAAAGACTAAGTGAATCAACAGGGGGGACCCCACAAAAAAGTGTAAAACACTGCTAAGGGACAACCCCCACTGCTCTGGCAGCAACACCCGGTTGCCAGTCACAGAGCACCAATGGATCTGCAGCAGAGAGGGAGAGGACCCCCCAGACTCCCCACCCTGCAGAAACCAGGCAACGCAGCCACCAGGAGAATCTGCACTGCACGAGCGGCAATCAGGAAATTAAGGACCCAAGAGTCAGCACCAGGGGATGAAGAGGGGCTCCCACAGCTGAAATCGCCACCCAGAGGACTCCACTGTCATGGCTGCCGCTATTTTCATTGGCAAACCACCGCAAAATGGCCACCGGACTACACAACCATGGTCGCCCTGCATTGAGCACACAGGCTACATAGAAATGGCGGCCCCACTGGGCACCAGGACAGGCCTCAAGGACAGACCCAGGCAGAACAGGGGGCCCTAGCAGGAACCCCAACCAGGTGCAACCCCCCCATCCCCATCGCCAGCATAGCACCCTGCCCCCAACCCAGGAGGTGATCCAAACCACGACACAGACCCAGCATAAGTGGAGGGGGGTAGGATGGAGGGAACAAATGAAGGGGGTGTCTGACGCGAAGCAGGGGAACTCAGGGGTTTGACCTTCCCAAGGAGGGGCCCACGTCCACCCCAAAACCCTCCAGAGGGAGAGGGGGGACAGCTACTCACCAGACCAGGAACCAGGCGGGCACTGCTCCAAACAGAACCTCCTCGCCATTGAAATGGGGGGGCTGTCGGCCAGGAGGAACGCTGCAACTCGGGCCGAGACCCGGTTGTATGCGACCCTCGCGAGGCGTTTAACTCACAGGCCAGCCCCCGTCCTGTGAAGCTATGTCGCAGCCGACCTAGCGCGGAGCTGAGGTCTGCACGTGCTCGCTGGCCAGACTGGGATGACCACTGGATCTAGATTATCCAGCCCGTCGCCCAGTCTGACAGTCGATTGTAGATCTCACAGGAAAAAAACAGGAGAAAAATTCCATCTATAAAGAAAACAATTGCCAGGACAGGAGATCCCAGCAAGGAACTAGGTCCTTACTCCTGACTAGGCAGAAAAAAAACTGAGTACCTATAGCAGAGAGAAGGAGTATACCCCCTGGGACTGCTTATAGGCCTTGCCAGACTTTTTTTTCTGCCTAGTATCCTACTCCTGTAGGGAGCAGTATAACCCAATGGTTATGAATATCAGTAGATGTGTCCATCAAAGAACGAAAGAGAAATTACAACTGCTATCATAAGTCCAGCAATTCCCTTTAACCCTCCTCTTATGTTAGGGTCAGAACCGACCCGTTTTCAGGTTTTGAATGTCTATAAGTATCACATAAATTTGTTTATTGCATCAAGATTTTTTTACTTTGTCAGGAACCTCTATTTAAACAATGTAATAGAAAAATAATCCTTTTCACTAAATTATAAAATACTGTGGTGAAAATTAAGACGTTCATGGTGTTAGGGTCAATTCTGACCCAGTTATAATATAGGATTTTAGGATACTAATAAGTGCCAAAACTGAAATCATAAACACTCTCTCTGCTTAGTAACACTGACAGCCAATCCCCTCTCAACCCTGTGAGCTGTAGTTAGGGAGGGGCCTATCTCTTTTCCTGCTTGTCTGCTTCTCTAAATAAAGTGAAGAAACATAGGACAAATACAGTTGCTGACTGTATTTTACCATTTTTTAAATTTGAAAATGAGAGGTATGCTATCAAAAGAAAGGTCTAAGGGGTCACACCAAAAATATTAAAACCAATCTTTTCAAGGATAAAGAAGCCTAACAAGGTAACCAAGAGGTAAGAAACAAATTTGATGATAAATAATTATTCAGAGGGTATTTCATGGCTGATTTAAAACACGGGTCAAAACCGACCCTAAACATCATGGATAGTAACGGAATTCTAACATAAGAGGAGGGTTAAGCATCTGTTCAGAAATCTGTTCTCTTTCAGGCCATATTGACAACATATTTAAAATATAATAAGCCATTATTTCCAGAAAAAAATCTTGTCTTTTTTTTTTTTTTTTTTGTGACTGGTTAAGCCCAAACCATGACTGTCTCCACCTTGTGAATTTGGGGTTTCACAACACCCCACCTAATAAGTACCTGGATAACTCTGTATTCTGGGGGGGTGACTTTGCCAATCTTTGCTAAAAACACTATAAACCCTTTCACTGCTACTGACAGCAGCCGCATCAGCATTTACAGACATTCCGAACTGATATAGCAGACAGTAGTGTGTATACTTCTTCAGCCAACTTTCGGCTTTCTTGTGGTAATTATTTCGGCTGTACAGCCCCCTGATCTCTTCTATGGGTGCGGTAATGTGTGGCCCCAACTCCCTGGGAAAGTTATGGCACCTGGATTTGCCATGACAAGTGTCAGCAGAGGACAATCAGGCACAAGCATTTTCTGCACTGAATGAACCTGGAAGCGACAAGCATTTCATAATTTTTGGGTTCAGAGCTGTCCCCAGCTGCTGTGGTCAGGGAAGAAGCTGATTAAGCATGATCTGTACTTAATTAGCTTCAAATGAGTGCAGTGGTGACATTAGGGACCCCTAATGTTTTCTGAAATAGAACCTGTCATGTCATATAGCGTATATGGTGCCTAAACAATTTTTGTAAGGTGTGCCTCAATAACTTCCAATAAGATGGTTTTACTTTGAACATAAAAAATAGGAATCTTTATGTACCTGTAAATTTCATTATCTTGCAGTACAGTTCAGGACACAGAAATAGATTCTCAGACCATGGGTTATATGCCACCACCTTCAAGTGATTGGACAAATTACATGTGTATCCATACAACCCAGCCTTTGTCACAAGGCTCTATGAAGCTCCACTGAAAAGGGGAAGTTCCCCCCTAAGACCTCCTCCCCCACCCGTTTATGAAATGTCACTTTTGGGGAAGAAGGGAGGGGAGTGGGTATCTTATTTTTACAGGCGATAAACCTAGGCGATCGGAAGAGGAAGTTCTCACCCCCCTCCCTCCCGCAGTCTTCTAGTACACGTGACACATGCGCAGCGTGGCTCGCACATGTGCAGTGGGAACCCAGTTGTGCCCACAGTTAATATGCCAGCAATGGGGACAAACAATAGGAGGGGAAAATGGCTGGGGTGAGCTCATTACTGGATTGTGGGGCAGGTGAGTGTCTGTTTATTAAGAATCAGCAGGTACAGTTTTTTTTGTAGCTTCTGACTTTTAATTTTTACACAGGAGACTGGACTTCCTGTTTAAGTAGGTCACAGAGAGAACAGGGAAGGGAACTGTGTCCTGAACTGTACTCCAAGATATGGAATTTACAGGTATACCAAATTCCTATTATCTTAACTGTACAGTACAGGACACAGGAATTGATTCTCAACATGGGACATCCCCAAGCAATAATTAAAGACGTGAGCAGTAAAACAGCCAAAAGAACAGCAACAGGCTCATGGCAAAAAACAAGAAGGGTCACCAGACTCAAGCAGACAACTGACAGCAGAAGAACCTTGCAAACAAATCACAGAACAGCAGAGGCTCTAAAAAGCAAATTTTAAAAAACGGTTTTGAAAACTTAATCTAAGAAACAAGTAGTGGCCCTACAACTTGCTAGATGCTGTAAAAGCCTAAGAACCTTGACATCTCTGTAAAAAGGTGTTAGGAAGAGGATAACAACAGCCAAACTATGACCTGTAGGGCACCAAGGGTTAGGTGATTCCAAACAAAAGAAGTTGCTGGATGAGGAATTCTTTTCTGGGATGGGATTCTCTGTCATCATGGTAGGTGAAAGCTACCTCACAATGTAGGTGGCAGAGTATGGGGAAGAGATTTGCATGTTCCCAGGAAAGGAGGGCACCCAACCTGGAGGTATTAATGTGCCTAACTGGGGAATGTCAGTGTATTAGAGATGCTGGGAGATCTCTGGATGAAAGTCTGTAGAGCTGGGGCACCTACACACCTCATATTGAAATGAAAATAGGGGCAATTTGACCTTTACCAGTACTAAGCTGGCAAGTGGAAAAGAAAAAGGCCATGGTTTTTGAGAAGGTGAGAGCTGAATGCAACTTGGTAATCCTCAACCCTGATACTTGGGAGGAGGAGCATATGAGAGCTCAGGTCAGAGTCTGAGGTTATTTTTTTTTTGTTTTTGTATCATTAGCTCTTTATTGGGTTTTAGGGCCAGTTCACACTGGTGAGATGCGGGAACCTTGCGAATCTACTGCGGGTTCCCGCATCGCATCTGACTCGCAGGCAGTTCACACTGCCATATACGAAATGCTGCATATCGCAGTGTGAACTGTCAATTTGGACAGGGATTGGATCGCATAGGTTTGAACACCCATTCTGGTGCGGGCCAAAAAAAGGGTCCTGCATGACTTTGGTCCAAATGCGAATTCAGCCATACAATAGACCAGGGTTCTCAGAGAGAAAGATTTTTATACGCCCACTCCAAGTGGCCAAGGTGCGCTAATAGGAATGGTGAAGTTTAGTAGGGGCCACTACCTCCGACGGGTTAGGGGCATCCTAGGCTTTCCAATATTTGACAATCGTGAGTCTGGCAACGAAAAGTAGGTGTGTTACTACAGCGTGCAAAGGTCGGGGCACAGTGTCGATGACAAGATTCAGGATCACCAAGTGCAGGGTGGGAGGTATTATTACACCTGTAATCTCAGAGATTATTTAAAATACTTTTTTCCAGAAGCTCACAATTCACCTGCAGGACCAGAATACGTGAATGAAACTTCCCAATTGAGTGCAGGCTCGCCAACAAAGGGGGGATTGTGCCGAAAAGATCTGGGCCAGACATAATGCTAATAAAATACCAACACAGGGACATTTTTTGAGTTAGTTCCCAGTGTTTCACATAATGTGTGGCCTTAGAAATTGTCTTGAAAATGGTACTTTACTGTGAGGCAGGAAAGGTCCAAGTCCGCCTCCCATTTCTAGAATGGTTTTGATTTAGGAAGGTCAATTTCTCTTGTACTGAATTATAAATAAGGGAGATTCCCTTACATTTGGGAGGGATGTAAAGGTAGAAGTTGTGAAGTTTTATGTCCGAGACTGGGGAGTGCTATAAGAGATGCCTGAATCCCACAGTAAGTATTGTAGTCAGTAGATCTCAGCCCAAACCTCTTCTGCAGTGCCTCCCAATCTTTAATTTTAACATTGTTAATTATGTCATTGAGCAGCTGAACACCCTTTGATGTCCAAGGTTGTAAGGATATATTTGGAATAAGGTAGTATAGGTCATCAATAGCAATGCAAAGGGAAGAGTCAAAGACCTCTGCGTAGTGGGTGGTGTGTAGAGCTGTCTAGGCAAGTAGGGAGAATCTAATTCTCTATCTAATCTAATAGTTGAGAGGTCTTTCAGGAGAGTAGGTTGCCATAAGTTACCCATCAATAGGTTGCTCGCCGGCGCCGCACACCGCAGACAGACACTGGCAGTGTGTCTGAGTCTGTCTGAAGTTGAACTTAAGTGAGTCAGAGTGTGGAGGAGTCGTCAGGTCAGAGTGTCAAGTCAAGTTAGTGCCTGCCCTGGAGCTGCAGCCTGCATTAACACCACCACCCACGACCAGGACAGGAGCCAAGGCCTCAACAACAGGAACATCCTGGGTGTACTTCTGGGGTTTATGAGGTCTACTGAATCCATGGTCCTGTCCGGATTCCCTGTGGATGACTGGAGGAGAATTGAATGCATTGTTTGTTCCTGGTGATCGGTTTATCGCACGCTCGGTTGACCTTCCTTAACAGGGGGTCCAACTTTCCGGTAAGGGTACAACCTTTATTACCTTTGTGTGATGATTACCAGGAGCTTCCCTTGCAAGATTGGTGTTGGAATTTACGGTCACATTTTCTGCATCTGAACCAATCCTCCCATGTGGACTCTATGGACTCTAGTTTACCTCTGCAAGTCTAGTAAGTTTATCTAGTGGCGCTGTACCTTTATTTACATGCTTTTGGTTTGATACACTATTGTACTGGCAGCCTTTCCTATCAGTTAATTCTCTTTGTACGCAGCTTTCTTCTATTCTATTGCTCACCTTAGAGAGGATTATTTTAGACTCATCAACCGGGGCTCCTTGACAGGGATAACCCTTCCTGGTTTCAGTGATTCAATGGTCCGTGGCTCACTAAGCACGCCCTTATGCCGGAAATCAGGTGAAATCACTCCATCCACTCTCCAGCAATCAGTGTCACCGTTTAGTATGTAAAAGAAAAATCTCTAATAGTGCTTATACCTTCAAAGCATTTATGTAAAGGGGGACGTGAGGAAGACACGAGGTCCCTGTGTCGTCATGGAAAATATGATAGGGTAATTAGCGCTGCCAAATTGTGAAAAATATACAAAGGTGTGTCTCACAAATCTAGGTACATATAGGTGATCAATAAATAATATCAATAGTATAAGTGATGGTCCTTATATATACCTAATGGTTCTGATATTAGGCCACAATAGGTGTTATAAATATCAATAAATTACCAACAATTCATCAATTAATATTACTAATAAATACTTAATAGAATTCAATAAAAAAAGTACAGAACCAGCATAAATAAATAAAACTGTGAGCAGTGTCTCAAAGCTGAAAATAAAGTGACTCTTTGTAATAAATGATGTAAATACTAGGTGGCAGTGCTGGTTAAAATTAATAAGTGTGGATATCCAAGTAAAACAAGTGATAAGTGGTACAAGGTGCCAGGTGCTATAATTATATCAGAAGTAAATAGCAATATCTAAAAGAAGTCTACCAATTCAGTGCAATAATGGATATCCAAGTGAAATTTGATATATAAAAAACATTGAAATAAATTAATTAATATAGTGTGCCAGGTGAAAAATAAAATAGTTTCGGAACTCTAAAAAACACTTAAAGAGATCCCAGGAATAAATAAATAAATGTCTGGTGAATAAATAAATGTAAATATAAATAAGGAATTGAATAGTCCGTAATATAAGTGAAAAAAGTCCACAAAATATGATCAATATAGTAGTCCAAAACAGTGCAGTATGGTGATAAAAAGTGCCAAAAGAAATTTCATGGATGGAGGGGGTGCTTCCCAGTGTTGGATCAGGATGTGGGTGCTGGGTGAGGGAATTCCGTGCTCCCCTTCTTATGTAGCCCGCACTCACCAGAGAGCGGCACCCCTACAGGGGTAACCAGCGTTGGATATTTGGGGTATTCCCCGGTAAACAGCGGTGAGCCTCTTCTCTCCTCCTGGGACCAGTTGCACTTCCTCCCTCCAATGGTTAGGTGTTTGGGTAAGCGATGTATAATAGGGGTGATAGGCAGCGCTCCAGAGTAATAAGGGTGATGTCCGAGATTATATGGATAGAAAACGCTAATATAGTGATGTACCGTAAGATGTATTCATTTATTAAACAAATAAAATCAAGTACTCACATTTAAAACAAAGGTACAGCATCTATAAGCAAGTAGGGACCGCGAACCACTCGTGTAGCGGTATTTCGGGACGCCATGCGTCTCAGCGACCGGATGTGCGTCTCAAGGTGCGGAACTGACGTGCCTATGCTCTACGCGTTTCATCATCAAGCTGACGTCATCAGGAGCAGCGTGAGGCTAAGTGAGTCCCGCTAGTATAAATCTTAGTAGGTTGCTCGGCAACCGGAACAAGCGCCCAATCAGAATATACATACTAGCGCGTCATCAGTTGTTGGGCAAATGTTGCTAATACAAATCTAAAGGGAATGTGAAGCTCCACCCGAGTGGTTTATTTGACCAATAGATTTTATTCTAGAGCCAAACTCAGCAGTTGCTAGGCTGATATTATAGAGATGAAATATTTTGTTTGGTGGTCACGAATGATAAACCTAGTTTAGATTAGTAACGAAGGGATCTAACAAGAACGCCCAAACTAATTGTTGGGTAATTTGAAAATTAGGTGACCCCAAATATAAAAGTTTAAATCAGCAGCATATAATATAATTAATATTGTCAGGGAGGTAGATAAAAAAATATATATATATTTAAAACCATATGTACGATAAATAAAGATAAGGGAAATTTGATATTGGCGAAATATGTATTAAAATTAAGGTATTAAACAAATCTGGTATCATGGCCTAAAAAAGATATATTTAAATAATTGTAATATGGTTCTATTTATTATTTATGGGACTAATATATATATAAATATAGTGAAGGAGATATTATCTAAATAGAGGAAGTAATAAAATGCATATTAAACCTGTTAAAAATGGGAATACCAGGGGTAAGTATATATATTTTTATATTGTGATGCAGCTTTTATCTTATTGGTGGAAATTGTACATATATTAAATATTAGATATTGCGAAGGAGATATAATCTAAAATAAAAATTATTGAAATGCATATTAAAAACAAATATGTTAAAAACATGTTAAAAATTAGGAAACTGATCAGAAAAGGGGGGTACTAGGGATAGGTATATATATATATATATATATATTGTGATGCAGCTGTATTCTAATTGATGGAAATAGGAAGCATTGATTTCCTGTGGACAGGCAACCCACTGGGTGATATATATATATATATATATACAGAACAAGTATCAGTCCACATACTTCTACAAATCCACCATAAAGGTATATGTGAAAACATATGTACAACTAATAAATATCCCATGTATTAACATATAAGTACCTTATAATACCATATGATATAATATAAGGACCAGAATATAAACAATAAATAAATATTAAATACATAGATTGGAAGGGTGTATCAAAGTGAAAATAGTCACTCATAGTGTATTTAGGTATTTGGATCGAATAATCAGCCATATCTTATCTAGGTATATTCATTGGTGAGGGGAAGATCACGTAAGTTAGTGATATACATATTATTAAATGTTTTAGTAGAAACAAACGTGTATAGATTCTCATATTTGTATGCGGAAGGAGCCATATGTGAAAATGGATTTAGCGTATTAGAATATTAATCCAATGGGAACTTGGTAACCAATTTGTTAATGGTTATCAGTAGTGTAAAATCATTGTTTAACCACCCCCCATCCGCGCTACAGCCTATATACGGCTGCAGCGCGGACTTGAATTTTCGGGAGGCTGTTTTTAAACGGCCTCCCAGTGACACGCCCCCAGCGCGCTCCTGCGAGCGTGCTGCGGGGAAAATCTGTGTCGGCCGTGTCCCTTGGACACGGCCGATCACAGATCGTGGTGAATGGCCAATCACAGCGGCCATTCACCACGTGATCGGGCCGTCCAATGAGCGATGATCTCATATGTAAACATATGAGATCATCTCTCATCGCCGGCGCTCCTTCCTCACACGGAGCCTGCAGTGTGAGGAAGGAGGGGGAGCCTCACAGCGCCGGGGACACAGAGACATGTAATCAGGGCACCGATCACCAGTCCCCTGATTACTAAAGGTAAAAATACACACACACAGTGCCCCCCCCATCAGTGCCCACAGTGCCCGCCATCAGTGCCCCCCATCAATGCCCACAATCAGTGCCCATAGTGCTGCTAGTCAGTGCCCATCAGTGCCTGCTCATCTAGGCACTGATGAGCACTGACTGGCAGCACTATGGGCACTGAGTGTGGGCACTGATGGTGCTGCCCATCAGTGCCGCTCATCAGTGCCACCCGTCAGTGTCCAGTGCCATCCGCCAGTGCCCATCAGTGCCGCCTATCAGTGCCCGTCAGTGCCGCCCGTCAGTGCCGCCTCTCAGTGCCGCCTCTCAGTGCCGCCTCTCAGTGCCCAGCAGTGCCACCTGTCAGTGCCCAGCAGTGCCACCTCTCAGTGCCCAGCAGTGCCACCTCTCAGTGCCCAGCAGTGCCACCTCCCAGTGCTCATCAGTGCCGCCTATCAGTGCTCATCAGTGCCGCCTATCAGTGCTCATCAGTGCGGCATATTAGTACCTCCTCATCAGTGCCCATAAGTGCGACCTCATCAGTGCCCATAAGTGCCACCTCATCAGTGCCCATCAGTGCAGCCTATCAGTGCCCATCAGTGCCGCCTCATCAGCGCACATCAGTGAAGGAGAAAAATTTATTTTCAAAATTTACTTGCAGAAAATAAGAAAAACTTTTTTTTTTTTTCAAAATTTTCTGTCTTTATTTTTTTTTTTTGTAAAAAATAAAAAATCCAGAGGTGATTAAATACCACCAAAAGAAAGCTCTATTTGTGTGAAAAAAATGATAAAAATTTCATATGGGTACAGTGTAGCATGACCAGGCAATTGTCAGTCAAAGTGTGAGAGCGCTGAAAGCTGAAAATTGGCCTGGATGGGAAGGGTGTTTAAGTGCACAGAAGGCAAGTAGTTAAAAGAATAAAAATCACTAAAAATCAGAAATAAAACAATTCAAGTCTATATCAAGATTAAGTCCTCCAGGTTGAAGAGATTCCAGCAAATATATCCACTTTGTTTCGTTTTGTGAAACTTTTCTGGTTTTATTTTCACCTCTCCAGTGTTCCTTTATACTGTCTATTCCATAGAATATTAGCCCTCTGGGGTTCCGATTATGTACCTCTTTAAAGTGTCTCGATAAACTATGTTTGGGAAATCCTCTTTTTATATTTCCGATATGCTCCCTGATGCGAACCATTAAAGGCCTAGTGGTCCTGCCTATGTATTGAAGTTTGCAAGGACATTCGACAATATAAGTTACATGGGTACTATGGCAAGTGATCAGATTTTTTATTATAAAGGTTTTCTTGTTTACGTTGGATTTAAATTGTGTAATCTTCTTTTTTTGTGCTGTATTATTTCTAGCTAGGCAGTTACGACATCGGATGAATCCCTTCATATCCGGAAAAAGTTTCACCTCTTTTGGGGGATTAATAACATTGTGGACAAGTCTGTTTCCCAATGTAGGTGCCCTACGATAAATAAATTTCGGCCTACTTGGTAATATTTTGGAGAAGGTTTTATCTGATTTTAAAATGGGCCAGTACTTCTTAAACATTTTTTCTACTGACTTGTATTGTTTACTAAAACCAGTTATAAAAGCATATTCAAAATCATTGTCATTGTTTCGAGTTTTCGTTCTTAATAGTTCCTCTCTTGGCATATTTTTGATATTGTCTTTCGTTTTTTCTAAAACCAATTTATCGTATCCTTTCTCCTCTAATCGTTTGGTTAGTTTTTCTGCTTGTATTTCAAAGTCCTCAATATTAGTACAGTTTCTTCTGACCCTAATATATTGTCCTTTGGGTATATTTTGCTTCCATTTTGGATGAAGGCAGCTGGAGGTCGGGATATATCCATTTTTATCTGTGGGCTTAAAAAAAAGTTCTAGTCTGTATTCCCTCCTCCTTTTTAAAAATCTGTAAATCCAGGAAATCAATTTGTTGCTGGTCATAATTGGCTGTAAATTTTATACCATAAGGATTATTATTAAGTTGTTGAATAAAATTGTCTAAAGTGTCTTGTGCTCCTTCCCATACTAAGAATATGTTGTCTGTGTATCGACGATAAAACTGTAGTTGTGGTATGTTTTTTCCGTAGATCATCTTCTCCTCAAGCATATTCATAAAGATGTTGGCTACACTGGGGGCATAACGTGCCCCCATGGCCACACCTTTTGTTTGTAAGTAAAATACCTTGTTATACCAGAAATAGTTCTTTTCCATGGCAAGTTGCAACCCTTCTACAATGTAGTTGATCTGTGCTTGTTTTAGATCAGTTTCTTCTGATAAAGCTTTTCTGACGCTTTCTATCCCATCCTTCTGGTCAATGCTGGTGTACAGTGAGTTTGCGTCAATTGTTACAAGGAACTGTGTTTCCTTTGTTGTAAATTGTTGCAATTCTTTGATCAATTGGGTGCTGTCTTTTAAATATGATGCTCCATTACTAACTAGCGGCTGAAGAAATGTATCCAAATATTCCCCAAGTCTGGAAAAGAGTGACTCTATCCCGCTAACTATTGGCCTCCCTGGTGGTTTATCCAACCTTTTATGAAGTTTAGGGAGATAGTAGATGACGGGTGTTTTTGCTGCTTTTGGAAGTAGGTACATGGCTTCCTTTTCTGTTAGTATTCCCAATTTAGTACCTTTCTTAATACAGGCCTCTAATTTTTTCTTATATTCCTTCTTTGGATTTTTAGATAATTGTTTATATGTACCAGGAATGCTCAAGAGATTCTTCATCTCGTCTTCATAATCTTGTTTTTTGATGATCACAAGACCGCCCCCTTTGTCAGCTGGGCGTATAACCACGTCTTTCTTTTTTTCAATTTCTGCTATAGTATTCCAAATTTTATTCTCCTTGTTGTTATATATTTTTAGGTTCTTAATGTCATGTTCGACCATCTTCTTGAATGCTTGCATGCATTCGTTGTTTGGGACCTTGGGGTTAAAAGTGGAGCGATTCCTTAATTTAGTGTGTTTAAAAGGTTTATTGTTATCAGTAGTCCTCTGGATTCCATTAATATTGACAAATTTTTTTATATTCAATTTTCTTAAAAATCTCTGTACATCTATGTATGCTTCAAATTTGTCTAAATTCTTGTTGGGTGCGTATTTCAATCCTAAGTCTAAAATTTCTAATTCCTCTTGTGTAAAAACAATATCACTAAGATTAAAAATTGCTTCACCTAATATTCTCTTCTTCGTTTTCTTTCTCCCCCCACGTTTCCCTCTGGTCCGTTTCCGCCGTCCCAGCGGTTGTTCCAAGTATTCGGCCTCCCAGTATTCTGTTGGAAGAAATTGGGGTTTCTCCAACCTCTCTGGTATGATGTTCCTTGGTGGTAGGTGTTGCCTGTTGGTCTGTTGTAATCTGTGGGCCTTGGGGGTCCTCTCCAATTTTGTCCTCGTGGCTGATTGTACCAACCTCCCTGTCTGGGGGGTCTCCCTCTTTTTCCCCCTTGAAAAAAATTCCCTTGATCATAGGGCCCTTCATTCCTCCTGAATCCTCGAGGTGGATAGGGTCCCCTCTCCATAAATGGAGAGAACCTATTTGAGGTGGGAATTTGATATCTGGGAGATTCATAATTCTGGGGGTGTTGATATCTTGGAGATTCGTATCTCAGGGGGTGTTGGTACCTTGGAGATTCATATCTCTGGTTGAATGGTCTCCTTGGTTGGTTTCTACGGGGTGTCCTGGGGGGTTCATAATTCTCCCTGGTTCTCGGTGTTTCTTCTTCACGACTTTCTATGTTTCTCATTGGTCTGAAGGAAAATTCTCTCGGGGTTCTGGGAGTAGGTGCTTCCGATTCTTCCTCTTCATCATCCTCATCGGGTGTAGTTTCTCTAGATCCAGTAAGTGGTATAGTGTTTTCTGTAACTTCCATATTTTCATCCGTTATGGAGCTTTGCCATTTGTAGACTTTGTTGTTCTTGTAGTCCAGAATATCCCTATTAAATTTTTTCTGTTTCTTCGCTTGTAGATCTTTGTCATACTTTGCTATAATTTTGGACAATTCCTTCTCTTTTTCTTTATATTCGTTTTGGGTAGAAAATGGTGTGAGGAGGGTTTTTAGTCTAGTGATGTTGGTTTCAACTTCCTTTAATTTGAATTTTCTTCTTCCAATAATTTGTGTCAATAATTCCGACTCACATCTATTAAAGAGCTGGAACCATTCATCCATTAGGCCTGGGTCAGAAAGGCCGTCATTAGGATGTAATTCCCATCTCAGTTTGCGTGGGGCCATCCTTTCCTTAATATACATCTCTAATGTCCAGATGTCCCACCAGACTCTTAACTGCTTCTCTAGGTCATGTCTCAATTGTCTAAAAAGACCATTGAGATCATGATTATTAGTGGCTTTCTGTTGGTTAAAAACCTCCTCAATTTTTATTTCCCTGTTTCCAATATAATTGAATATATCCATTGCAGCAGAAAAAAACACTAGTTAAAGTGTCAGAGAATAATAAAGAAAGAATTCCGCGCAAATGGATCTACTTGTATGATTGGCTGCAGCCTACCCCAAAAATATAGTAAAACTATATCAGGTAATGGAAAATATGATAGGGTAATTAGCGCTGCCAAATTGTGAAAATATACAAAGGTGTGTCTCACAAATCTAGGTGTAAGTGATGGTCCTTATATATACCTAATGGTTCTGATATTAGGCCACAATAGGTGTTATAAATATCAATAAATTACCAACAATTCATCAATTAATATTACTAATAAATACTTAATAGAATTCAATAAAAAAAGTAGAGAACCAGCATAAATAAATAAAACTGTGAGCAGTGTCTCAAAGCTGAAAATAAAGTGACTCATCGTAATAAATGATGTAAACACTAGGTGGCAGTGCTGGTTAAAATTAATAAGTGTGGATATCCAAGTAAAACAAGTGATAAGTGGTACAAGGTGCCAGGTGCTATAATTATATCAATAGCAATATCTAAAAGAAGTCTCCCAATTCAGTGCAATAATGGATATCCAAGTGAAATTTGATATATAAAAAACATCGAAATAAATTAATTAATATAGTATGCCAGGTGAAAAATAAAAGAGTTTCGGAACTCTAAAAAACACTTAAAGAGATCCCAGGAATAAATAAATAAATGTCTGGTGAATAAATAAATGTAAATATAAATAAGGAATTGAATAGTCCGTAATATAAGTGAAAAAAGTCCACAAAATATGATCAATATTTATATATTTATATATATATTAGTCCCATAAATAATAAATAGAACCATATTACAATTATTTAAATATATCTTTTTAGGCCATGATACCAGATTTGTTTAATACCTTAATTTTAATACATATTTCGCCAATATCAAATTTCCCTTATCTTTATTTATCGTACATATGGTTTTAAATATATATATATTTTTTTTATCTACCTCCCTGACAATGTTAATTATATTATATGCTGCTGATTTAAACTTTTATATTTGGGGTCACCTAATTTTCAAATTACCCAACAATTAGTTCAGGCGTTCTTGTTAGATCCCTTCATTACTAATCTAAACTAGGTTTATCATTCGTGACCACCAAACAAAATATTTCATCTCTATAATATCAGCCTAGCAACTGCTGAGTTTGGCTCTAGAATAAAATCTATTGGTCAAATAAACCACTCGGGTGGAGCTTCACATTCCCTTTAGATTTGTATTAGCAACATTTGCCCAACAACTGATGACGCGCTAGTATGTATATTCTGATTGGGCGCTTGGTCCGGTTGCCGGGCAACCTACTAGGATTTATACTAGCGGGACTCACGTAGCCTCACGCTGCTCCTGATGACGTCAGCTTGATGACGAAACGCGTAGAGCGTAGGCACGTCAGTTCCGCACCTTGAGACGCACATCCGGTCGCTGAGACGCACGGCGTCCCGAAATACTGCTACACGAGGGGTTCGCGGCCCCTACTTGCTTATAGATGCTGTATCTTTGTTTTAAATGTGAGTACTTGATTTTATTTGTTTAATAAATGAATACATCTTACGGTACATCACTATATTAGCGCTTTCTATCCATATAATCTCGGACATCACCCTTATTACTCTGGAGCGCTGCCTATCACCCCTATTATACATCGCTTACCCAAACACCTAACCATTGGAGGGAGGAAGTGCAACTGGTCCCAGGAGGAGAGAAGAGGCTCACCGCTGTTTACCGGGGAATACCCCAAATATCCAACGCTGGTTACCCCTGTAGGGGTGCCGCTCTCTGGTGAGTGCGGGCTACATAAGAAGGGGAGCACGGAATTCCCTCACCCAGCACCCACATCCTGATCCAACACTGGGAAGCACCCCCTCCATCCATGAAATTTCTTTTGGCACTTTTTATCACCATACTGCACTTTTTTGGACTACTATATTGATCACATTTTGTGGACTTTTTTCACTTATATTACGGACTATTCAATTCCTTATTTATATTTACATTTATTTATTCACCAGACATTTATTTATTTATTCCTGGGATCTCTTTAAGTGTTTTTCAGAGTTCCGAAACTCTTTTATTTTTCACCTGGCACACTATATTAATTTATTTATTTCGATGTTTTTTATATATCAAATTTCACTTGGATATCCATTATTGCACTGAATTGGGAGACTTCTTTTAGATATTGCTATTTACTTCTGATATAATTATAGCACCTGGCACCTTGTACCACTTATCACTTGTTTTACTTGGATATCCACACTTATTAATTTTAACCAGCACTGCCACCTAGTGTTTACATCATTTATTACAAAGAGTCACTTTATTTTCAGCTTTGAGACACTGCTCACAGTTTTATTTATTTATGCTGGTTCTCTACTTTTTTTATTGAATTCTATTAAGTATTTATTAGTAATATTAATTGATGAATTGTTGGTAATTTATTGATATTTATAACACCTATTGTGGCCTAATATCAGAACCATTAGGTATATATAAGGACCATCACTTATACTATTGATATTATTTATTGATCACCTATATGTACCTAGATTTGTGAGACACACCTTTGTATATTTTTCACAATTTGGCAGCGCTAATTACCCTATCATATTTTCCATTACCTGATATAGTTTTACTATATTTTTGGGGTAGGCTGCAGCCAATCATACAAGTAGATCCATTTGCGCGGAATTCTTTCTTTATTATTCCCTGTGTCGTCATGCGTAGGGGAGGGGCTAGGACGGACGGAAAGCTTCACTGTTTGTGAGACTGCCTGGCTGCATCGGCAAAGGAGAGAATATACAGCCACGGAGTCTCCTGCTTTTCCATTGCGGCTTGGATGTTGGATTGTAAACAGCGTGTCAAAGGAGCATGTTTGCACCGAATATTGTGAGTTTAAACCTTTTTGTTTTTTGATTTAAATAAATGCTTTGAAGGTATAAGCACTATTGGAGATTTTTCTTTTACATACTAAACGGTAACACTGATTGCTGGAGAGTGGATGGAGTGATTTCACCTGATTTCCGGCATAAGGGCGTGCTTAGTGAGCCACGGACCATTGAATCACTGAAACCAGGAAGGGTTATCCCTGTCAAGGAGCCCCGGTTGATGAGTCTAAAATAATCCTCTTTAATGTGAGCGCCCACTCACGAGTGATAGTAGGATCTGTGACACTCAGGTCACTCACGAATTTGGGGAGCACCTGCCACCCGTAGGTGGTTATGAGCACAGCAAGATTGTATCATTTGCACTGAGTCACATATGGACTTGATTATCTATCTCAATTTAAAGGACACTTTATAATATATTTAAATTTTTGCATTCCAGTTTTTGGGACATTTTATTAACACTTGTTTTATTTATGAATTTTGCACGTTTTTATAGGATCTATTTATGAGGTTTTTTTAAGGTTGTTGATCACGGTGGATTGCATATTAAGGCATTTTGCACAGGATTTGCACTTTGCACTTCATATCTCAAAAACTTTTTAAAGGATTGGCTGAGATCATATTTTATTTATTTACATCAGTGATAACACTTATTTATTCACTAATTATTGTGTACAGTTCACATTATTATTTATACACTTAACCATTAATTAGGAGGAACAGTGGTATATTATCCTATTGCACCCATACAAGCATTAGCATTTTTTGAGGAGATTTTAAACAGTAGACTGCATTTGTACTAGTATTGGTTTATTTGTTCTAATATTAGATTTTTATTCTGCGCAACACGGTAATATATATATTGAAAGACATCTTTGTTTGAGGATGTACCTAATTCGCCTTCTCAGAAATATTTTAGATTTGCCTTGCACTGTAAGCATGTTCCGTTGCAAGGTTCTTGAGTAGAACTGAGCAAATGAATTTGCTTTAAAAGTGGAAATCATCAGTCTAAGCGCTCAAATTCAGCACAACAGAGAACATGGCCATCGGGATTGAGGTTGCTTAACCTGACTTTGCAGCTTCACAAACTTCTACTAGGGCAGCAAGACATTGATCTAAAGGGTATCCAGGAGAAGGCCCAATTACTTTATTGTGGATTCCAAGGCCAGGGAGGTCTGCTATCGCAGAAGCATATCGTTCAAGTATCCAATGACTGGAATACCTCTGAGATTAAGAAGATCCAAAACTGGTGAGGTGACCTTTGTGAACACTCTTAAGGCTCAGGACAGGTCAAAGGGAAGGGCCACAAACTACTAGTGGTTATATTTCACAGCAAAACAAATTTATACCCAAACCTTCCTCTCCCCTTCTTGAGCATGCCCCAGTATTATTTATTTATTTGAACTTGTCTTTATTGTAAAAACAACTTTACCTACTTACTGTAATCTTATCACCAAGCTTGTAAAATTCTTGCAAGGCAGCTGCTATGAGGAGGGCACCCTAGATCAGCTCCTATTTACAGTCTTGCCCCGAGAACTACATCTCCTGGGAACCCTTTTCCCTGCACACACTGTGTGACAAGCTTTTGAGAGTCAAGGCAGCAGCACTGTTTTTCTGGTAAAGAAATGCATGTGAAGAGGGACGGGGGGGGCAAAGTACTGTAGTCCGTCACAGGAATAATAAAGCAATGATGACAATGCTGCTTAAGATATCTGCGCAACAAAGACAGTGTTATCAGCCCACAATAGAAAGTTAGGAGTTCAGTGGATTTCTGGCAGGATCGCCAGGGATTTTACTTTACCTGCAGTATTTTGCAAAGTAATGAAACAGTGGAAATGGTGCAGATATGTACTGCATATATTTTTATTTTGCCAAATTTACACTTTGAATTAGACAGGAATACAAACTATTTTTATTGTAGCTTACTGGTTTATTAAGTCTTCATTTTCATTTATTATATCATGTAAATTCAGTCTCAACTTTTCATTTTCAATCTGTAAAAAAATCAAATATGTATGAGGTTATTTTTTTTTAATATTAACATACCATTTTATGCCTCCAAAACTCCTTAAAAAGCCTTTTGAAAATATTAAATAATTTTTTTGTGATGCATAAATAAAACCCTCTCTCTTACCCCTCATCTTTCTTTGCCCCTTTCCTTGACTTCTCCTCCCCCTCTTCCCTTCTTTTCTCCCTCCATTCCCCCCTCCTTCCCTCCTTCCCTACCCATCCCCTTCCACACCCCCTCCTTGAATCCACACCCCCTCCCGCCCTCTCCCCTCTCTTTTCAAACCGCCCACTCCCTATTCTCCTTTTGTTTTTTGTTTTCTCAGTAGCATGATGTCATTGGTGTGCAGTGGCTTTTCATTTTCTCCACTGTGCTTTACTACATACGGATAGCCAGAATAGTCATATATGGTTTAGACTTATTTATATTCTGTGCCACTACTAAATAATACTGCTGTTTATAGGATGTGAATGAAGGATATCAGCTCAACATTACTTTGCGTTGCTTAGGCTGATGAAATCTCTGTTCATATTTTATGACTCAGACACAAGCTTATTCATTGAGGCTCTAAGTCTACGGTGATTCTGTTTGAGGACTTTGTTGTCATATGTAGGAGCACACAAACTACATACCAGCAATGCCCAGTGTTAATTTTTAATTCATGTAGTCTTTAAGAATGTTATATTAACAAGCCTGTACCATCAAGATGGCACAGTCCCCACCTCAATTCAACAGCTCACCCAGAACCGTGGGCAAAGACAATGCGAGATTCAAGTTGAAGTCCAGTCAAATCCTATCCTAAAACTTAAACATGCTCCTACACCCATTATAAGCCCTATACTAACCTGTAGAGGAAAGATGTGTATACTTACCTATACTCAGGGTGCTTCAGTCCAGGTCATGTGATCTCTCTAGTGGCTGGCTCCAGTGAAGAAGAGAGATGGCCAAAATGGCTGCACACCTATGTGTTAAAATCACCCATAGACTTACTATGGGGCATCCGTTGTCGGCTGTCACTCCTCTACCCTGAAGCCAGCATTGGAAGCCGATCACATGACTTGATCAGAGCGCTCAAAGAAAAGGTAGGTATACACATCTTTCCACTAAAAGTTAGTTAGTATAGAGCTTAGGGTGGGGTTGGGACCAGATTTAAGTTTAGATTTGGCTGGACTTCTACTTTAAATTAAGAGATTAGTGATCTTTAGAACAAAATCTACTGTTGAGTAAGAAACCTGCACAGATCTTTTTTTGTAAATTGCAGAAGTTGGTCAGCAGAGAAATGCGCTCGTGATAGGATGTAGCCTCGCTGGCTAAATATTTTAAAAGGAAAAGACTTTTCTAGGGGCCTTAGAATCAAGACAAGTTGACAAGTTACGTATCCAAATACAAAGATCACAGGGTGGAATGGAAAAAATGAAACAATGTTTCCAAGTACTGGATCATAAGCTGAATGCTTAATACTATGAACTGAATATTCTGTGAGGACAAATCACTAGCTAAGGACTAAATTCATGATTGATAAGCAGGACTATAAGGACTCCAATGTGTAAAATTGGGACAGGTTAGGGTATAGGAAGTTTTTCAGAGGCAAATTTTGGGAAACGGGGGTGTTCTATCTTGAGAACTAGCTCTATACACACAAACATCCATAAGAGTGGCAGTTTTTTTTGCCATTTTCTTCTATTCCAACTACACCCTTTATGGGTTCACACATAAGGGGCAGTGATAGGATAGGAAGAGGAAATTGATAGACATATTTTCAGAGGATGTTGAACATGAACAATAAAATGAAAAGGTATATCCTGTGAATGATAGAGGTTGTTTTAAAAGTTGGTGGAACAGGATTGAGAGTAGGTAGTGATGATGGAAAACATAACATTAATAGATTGGAGAGGCAGATTATAGATGGTTTAAAACAAAATCAATTTTGTGGAAAAGAAGGCACTCTAGGTTAAAGTGATTGTAAAAATTGGATTTTTGACTTACTGTAAAATCCATTTCTCTGTTGTTCATTGATGGACACAGCTCCTGGTATTCATAACCATTGGGTTATACTGTTCCCTACAGAAGTAGGACACTAGGCAGAAAAAAATTCTGGCTACACCCATGGGCAGTCCCAGGGGGTATACTCCCTCTCTCTGCTATAGACACTCAGTTTTATAACAAGCAGTGTCAGGAGAATAACAACTCCGCAGAGGGGTGAGTGCTGTGTCCGTCAATTAATGGATTGTACGGTAAGTAAAAAATCACAATTTCTCTTTCGTTCATTGATGGATACAGCTCCTGGTATTCATAACCATTGGGACGTACCAAAGCAGTGTTAAACATGAGAGGTGGGAACAACCGAAAAATTCCCCAAGGCTAAACATTAGCCAACCAGGCAACAGGGGCTCAACCGAACAACTGCAGCCCATCTGAAAAAAAAAGAAAAACAATACACCCTCAAAGAGGATCAGGTCCTCTTAAACAGCAGCCTGCAAAACCTTGCAGTCAAAGGAAGCATCCTCAGATGCCAAAACAAGACTCTGTAACTGCCAGGTACACCCTAATTGCCCGTACCATATCCAAGGCAAGTAAGGCAATTTCCTTCAGATGTTTAGGACTGCTACACAGGGAAGGCAACACAATGTCTTCATTCAAATGAAAGTCAGAGAAAACCTTTGGAAGGAACGACGGACAGGGGCGAAGAAACTCCTTATCCCTGTTAATCACCAGGTAAGGTGAACGAAAGTATAATGCCACCAGTTCCGATACCCTGCGCACAGAGGTGATAGCCACCAAAAAGGCCACCTTCTGGGACAGAGTAAGCAGGAGAATCTCCAGAAGATTCTCAAAAGGAGGCTTCTGCAGAGCTGAAAGCATGAAATTAAGATCCCAAGGCGGCAACGGTGCCCGCACTGGAGGAACCAAATGTCAGACACCCTGAAGAAAAGTACGCACCAGGGAGTATGTGGGCAAAGGTCGTTGGAAGAAGACCGCCATAGCTGACACCTTGCCCTTGATAGTACTCAAGGCCAATATCTGTTCAACCCCTGTTGAATGAAAGTTAAGATCCGATCCCCTGAGAAGGAGCGAGGAGAAACCCCAAGAGATTCACACCACGCAATGTAAGTCTTCCACGTACGATGGTAGATCTTCCTAGAAGTAGATTTCCTAACTTAACAGGGTAGGAATAAACCCCTATCCACCTGGCGTTCAAAAGCCAAGCCGTCAAAGCCAGCGACTGTAAAGTAGAATGGTTTGAATCAAGCGCCAGGGAAATCTAGGGATATCTAACGAGTAAAAAAGATTTACAATTGCTGCCAACTGACTGCAAGAAAATGCAGCAATACAATAAATAAAAATATAGAAATCGGCGCAACTGTAGTAAAAAGTGTGTGTCCCAAAGTGACACGTGCATCACCAATTATACATATATAAAGTACATAAAAAAATACAAATATAAGATGCAAAAAGTGCACAGTGCTAAATGATTAGTGACTTCAATGTGTATATAAATAAACTTCAATGCATGTGATCATGCATGTTTTAAAATAAATTGTGCAAAATTGTGCTTGACTATAAATAAATATAAATAGATATAATAAAAAAGATATTGGGTACTAATTTGTGTGATACTACAATAAATTATTATCAATTCATGACAAAATCAAAAAGTAAAAAAAAAAGAAAAAACTTTTTCTTATAAATATAAAGTAAATTAATAGTGATTCATAACAGTCCCAAGACAAAGTCCAATTTTGTTGCACTTTATTTTTTGTGTACTTTATATATATGTAATTGGTGATGCACGTGTCACTTTAGGACACACACTTTTTAGTAAAGTTGAGTTGATTTCTATATTTTTATTCAGCGACTGTAAAGTAAGATGGAAGATAAGTCCTTGGGACAGAGGATCCTCCCTGGGAGGTAGCTTCCAAGGAAGGTCGGCGACCAGCTGCACCAGATCAGCGTACTATGCCCGGCGAGGCCAGTCCGGAGCCACTAAGATGACCAGAATCCCTTCTGCCTAGATCTTGCGTAGAAGTCTGGGCAGAAGCTTGAGAGGAGCCGATACATCTATGGCGTCCGCCAGAGGATCCCTTGACCTAGCCACAAACCTCTGCACCTTTCTGTTGAGCTGAGATGTCAACAGTTACACCTCCGGGGTACTACCCTGGAGACATAGCTGATATAACACCTCCGAATGAAGGGACCACTCCCCGTGGTCCAACGCCTGCCGACTGGGATAATCTACCTGCCAATTTTCCACCCCGGGAATGTGTACGGCGGAGAGGGCTGGAACTAACCGTTCTGCCCACCTTAGAATGCCGGTTACCACCAGAGCCGCCACAACACTTGTTGGGCCCCCCTGGTGATTGACATAAGCCACGGCTGTGGCATTGGCCGATTAAATGCACACTGGACAACCCTGAAGACAATTGGTCCAATGGTCCAGACACAGTCTGATTGCTTAGAGTTCCAAGACATTGATCGGTAGTCTGGACTCCCCTGAGCAGAATGCATGTCGAGGAGGCCTCCCAAGCCGGACAGGCTGGCATCAGTGGTGACCATTGTCCAATACAAGAAAAACTGGATTTTTGTCTCATCGTAAATTCCTTTTCTCTGATGCTCATTGATGGACACAGCGACATATCTTCATTAGTCAAATGGGTTATGCTGCGCTTCTAGGAGTAGGACACTAAGCGGAAATGGGTTAACAAAGTTAACAGAACTTTAACTACGCCCATGGGGCAGTCCCAGGTGGTATACTCCCACTTCCTGCTCTAGGATTCGGTTTAGTAATAAGCAGTGTCAGAAGAATACATAACCTAACTCCACAGAGGGGTGGGTGCTGTGTCTGTCCATGAACATCAGAGAAAAGGATTTTACGGTAAGACAAAAATCCAGTTTTCTCTTTCGTTCATTGACGGACAGAGCGACATATCTTCATTAGTCGAATGAGACTTCTCAAAGCAGTATCAGCATGAGGGGTGGGAAACAACTACAGCAAGAATCAATTCCCAACAGGGCTAAACATAGCCGACCAGGTAACCCAGGAGGTCAACCAGAAACAACTGGAGCTCACATACCAGGAAGAAAACACCCTCATGAGGCAGAAGTCTCTGCCACCGCGGCCTGCAAAACCTTGTGGCCAAAATATGCACTTTGTAAAACTTAGTGAATGTGTGGCTGCTCACGATTCAGACAACCAAGTGGCTGCTTTCCAAATCTGAACCACTGACGCCTGATGACGGAAGGCCCAGGAGGCACTGAGCGCCCTCATAAAATGCGCCTTAACAGGGAAAGGAGGAACCTGGCCCTTAATGGAATAGGCCTGCACCACCATCTGCCTGATCCATCTGGAAATAGTTGTAGCAGACGCAGCCTGTCCCTTACGAGGACCCTCAGTAAGAATAAACAAGGAGTCCGACTTCCGAATTGACTCAGTCGCCATCAAGTACACCCTAATGGCCCGAACCACGTCTAACGAATGCAACGCAACCTCTTTGGGGTGCTTAGACTTAGGACATAATGAAGGCAACACAATATCCTTATTCAAGTGAAACCCAGACACAACCTTAGGAAGGAACAACT
The DNA here is from genome assembly GCF_965119305.1 of Pelophylax lessonae. Lineage (NCBI taxonomy): Eukaryota > Metazoa > Chordata > Amphibia > Anura > Ranidae > Pelophylax > Pelophylax lessonae. The sequence goes on from NC_138769.1 coordinate 225,523,300, forward strand.
GACAGGGGCCAAGCACCACCTTGTCCTGATGAACCACCAGATAAGGCGTCCGACAGGACAACGCAGCCAACTCCGAGACCCTGCGTGCAGAAGTAATTGCCACCAAGAAGGCCACTTTCTGCAACAAGGTAAGTAAAGGAGTTTCATGACTATTCTCAAACGTCAGTGTCAGGAAGGCTCTGGCAGAGGATGAGTTAAACCCACAGGCTAATCCTGGCTCCACCCTTCTCATCAAGAAAGAGCACTATTTAAGCTGGATCAGCACACAGGTTCAGTGCTGCTTTGTCTTCAGCCTTGGATACCTGTTACCTGTTTACCTGCACTTGTTCCTAGTTCCAGACCCGGCTTGTCCTGACGATTCTCTGATCTCCACCTGCACCGACCTTGGCTTGTCCCGTGACCACTCTTTCTGTCTGCTCCTACTGGCTTATACGTTACTGATTGGCTCCTGACCCGGCTTGTCTTACTACGCTTCTGTCATTCCCAGATCCGTCCATCCTGCCTGGGAAGCTCCTCCTGTTATCCAGGAAACCCTGCTTCCAGCACCTGCTGCCTGCACAACACCCTGCTCATCGGACTTCTCTGGCAACCTTCACCAGTAGCCATCGTCCGCTTCAAGCAAAACTCCAGGCGCTCGTGCTACTCTACACTCCGGTGTCTCCTGTTTGCACTATCAGGGGTCCCGAGTCGGAGGCGCAAGGGAGGCCTTCCTCACAGTGTCAGGCTCATCTCCAGGTACGTGATAGTACAAAGCAGCCAGATGTCTGAGCCTGACCAAGGAACCTCCCCTATGGACGAGTTATGTCATCTCCTGGCGGCACTGACCCGATCAGTCAAAGACTTACAAGAAGGCTATAACCGACTTGAAGAACAGGTCCAGTTACTTACCCCGCCAGCCTCCTCTCCAAACGCCCAGGGGGGATCTCCTGCTACACCTACAGTCATGGTTTTGCCTCCAGAACCTCGTGTACCTACTCCAGAAAAGTTCTCTGGAGATCGCAGCAAGTTTAGGTCCTTCCATAATGCCTGCGAACTTTATTTTGCATTACAACCCCGGACTTTTTCACTCGAGGCCACTAAGGTAGGCTTCGTCATTTCCCTTCTACAAGGCGAACCCCAGTCCTGGGCCCACCGTTTACTTGAACAAAAGGATCCCTGCTTATCCAGTTTAAACTTGTTCTTTGGAGCTATGGCCCAGTTATATGAGGACCCCCAGAAAACCACTACTGCTGAGGCCGCCCTCTACACCCTTCAGCAAGGCCGCAGAGCAGCAGAGGACTATGTGACTGACTTTAGAAGGTGGAGTGCTGATACTAACTGGAATGATGCTGCCCTCCGCCACCAATTTCGTATGGGACTATCTGACTCTCTGAAAGACGAATTGGCCCGTGTAGGGGTGCCAGATACTCTGGAAGCCCTGATACACCTGGCAATCCAGAACGATAGACGCCTAAGAGAGCGTCGTGCAGAAAGATCATCTGGTCAATCCCGACCCGTATGGATGATGCCTCGAGTCTTCAGACCTTCTGGTCCGACATTCCCAGCATCCGCTCCTCCCACCACTGACTCTTCTGAACCAATGCAGCTTGGCATAATCCGTCCTTCCCTCACCCCAGAAGAACGTCAACGCCAGCGACTGAATAACTTGTGCATGTACTGTGGAGAAGATGGACACTATGTGAGGTCTTGTCCAGCTAAAAGCCGTAAGTGTCTAACCCTTTCTTCTACCAACCAAGGGTTGAGCCTCCACAATTCATCTCACCTGACTGTGCTTATTTCATTACAGCTTCCAGAAGGGGCTATCCAGGCACCCGCCATTATTGATTCAGGAGCCTGTAGCTGTTTTATTGACCTGAAATTTGCGACTCAGCTAAAGGTTCCGTTAAGGCCCAGATCACAGGGACTGACTATCCATTTGGCTGATGGATCTCGTATCAGATCTGGACTTGTCACACAAGAGACTCTTCCCTTGCATGCTACCATATCGGGTAACCACAAAGAGTTACTACGCCTGGATGTTATCACCTCACCACTGTTTCCCATCATTCTGGGCATGCCTTGGCTGCAGGCACACAATCCTGCATTAATTGGAAAACGGGAGAGATTAAATTCCAGTCCTCTTACTGTCAACAACTCTGCCTCTTCCAACCACAAGACCCCCTGTCTCCATTACTGTGTATGGACTTGTAACGCTCTGGGTTTTAGCTCAAGGATACTGGATTTGCAGCTGCAGAATTCCACTCAGTAGTCTTGTAGAGATCTTGTTACATCACCTGATCCAACTCTCTTGACTCATCATAGTGGTTCAGCCTGATTCAGTATGCACATATAAAAACACTCAGATAATGATGTTGCAGGAGTGATAGTAATTATGCAAGTAGCAGTGAGATGTTACACTGAAGGTATAGGCTCTGAGGAGTGATAGTAGATGATGATAAGCACTCAGATAGTGATGTTACAGGAATGATAGTAGATGATGATAGATAGCAATCACAAGAGCTAGCAATCTAGTATAATCAACAGGTGATAGATAATAGCAAGCGAGATATACAGGTGTTGCTAAGCTTAGTTCGGTAATGCAGGTTGTAACAAATAATAGGCACAAGAGCTAGCGATCTAGGTTTAGAAATGCAGATGGTAGATACTGGAGAGCATGTATCCTAGAGCTAGCAATAGTTCTGTAATGCAGGTATTAGTTAGCAAGTGTTGTTGATAAGAGGGGGTCCCCTGTGGGGTACTTATCAATAGCCAGTAGTGAGGGAGTGCAGGACAAGGTAGCGAGGCTCCGGTCAATCCAGGTATAGGGTATGTAGCTGGAAGATTCGGCAGCGTCAGGTTAGGCAGGTATCAGGAGCGGTTGCACGAACAATGTGTGAGTGCAGACCGTCAGTTGAAATAGCCACTCAGTGCGGCGCCTGATGATGATGTCAGCCCTGTTAAAGGAATACACACCTTATATGCGTTCCACCTACCTGAGTGGTGGAACGCAACCCGGAAGTGAGATGATAGAAAGGCACTGAGAGTGCCAGGATCTTACAGGACTCTGATACCGAATCGTGCTCTTCTGTGCCTGCAATCTACCACGATTTCTTAGACGTCTTCAGCAAGAAGGGAGCAGAGACTCTTCCCCCTCACAGACCATACGATTGCCCTATCGAGCTTTTTCCCGGAGCCGAAATACCCTTCGGACGGATTTTCCCACTCACTGAACTTGAACTTTCCGCACTAAAGGAATACCTCGATGATAGCCTGAGAAAGGGGTTTATCTGCCCTTCCACATCCCCGGCAGGAGCTGGGATTTTCTTTGTAGAAAAAAAAGACCACTCGCTCCGCCCCTGTGTGGACTATCGTGATCTAAATAAAATTACTATTAAGAATCGTTACCCGTTACCATTAGTGCCGTAACTATTCCAGAGACTCCGCTGTGCCACCATTTTTACTAAATTGGACTTACGGGGGGCATATAATCTAATGCGAATCAGGGAAGGTGACGAGTGGAAAACAGCATTTCGCACCCGTTTCGGGCTCTATGAGTACCTAGTGATGCCCTTTGGGCTTTGCAACGCCCCAGCCACCTTCCAGCACTTTGTTAATGACATTTTCCGAGATTTTCTGGACTTGTTTGTTATTGTTTATCTTGATGATATTTTGATATTTTCCTCCACCATAGAAGACCATCATGAACACGTAAGAAATGTCCTTGCCCGTCTCAGACAGCATGGCTTATACGCAAAACCTGAGAAGTGTGAGTTCAGTCGACAGAGTATCCAATTCCTGGGTCTGATTCTTTCCACAGAAGGTATTAAAATGGATCCTCAAAAGGTTTCTGCTATTTTACACTGGCCGGTTCCCTCTGATAAGAAAGGGGTGCAACGGTTCATAGGGTTCTCAAACTTTTATCGGAAGATTATCAAGAATTTCTCCGCAATCATCTCCCCCATCACTCAGTTAACCAGACAAGGTATCCGTTTCCTGTGGACTCCTGAGGCGCAGACCGCATTTGAAACCCTAAAGGATTTCTTCACCTCTGCACCAGTCCTTCGACACCCAGATCCTGGCCTGCCTTACGTCCTAGAAGTAGACACATCTGAGTCGGCTGTAGGAGCAGTATTGTCGCAGCGGGCAGGAGCCAAAGCTCTGTAACACCCCATTGCCTTCTTCTCACGCAAGTTATCTTCGGCAGAGAGAAATTATGACGTCGGTGATCGAGAGCTCTTGGCAATTAAGGCTGCCTTGGTAGAGTGGAGATATCTCTTAGAAGGGGCAGCCCATCCAATTCTAGTGTACACAGACCACAAGAATCTAGAATACTTGCAAGCAGCTAGACGCTTAAAACCCCGCCAGGCCAGGTGGGCTCTCTTTTTCTCCAGATTTTCCTTTCATGTCACTTACAGGCCGGGATCAAAGAACACAAAACCGGATGCATTATCCCGTATGTTTTCTGATGCTGAGAGATCTGCAGTCCCAGATACAATTCTGTCGTCAGGAAACTTCCTGTTACTGCAAGACGACTTACTGCTACAGCTCAAACAGGCCTCTAAGGATATTTCCCCACTTCCCGGAGTTTCTTTACAGGTTAAGGACGGACTTTTATGGCATAATAACAAAATATTTGTACCTGAGAGATTGCGGGTCCCTGTCTTGGGTCTCTGCCATGACCATTCCCTTGCAGGACATTTTGGAGTCCATAAGTCCTCTGAGCTACTTCAACGCACCTTTTGGTGGCCTGATCTACAGAAGGATTGTAAAAGGTACATTGAAACCTGTGTTACATGTATCCGGAACAAGACCCCAGGTCTAAATCTTGGGGCTTGCTCAAACCCTTACCAGTCCCTGACAGAGCATGGAAAATGATTTCAATGGACTTTATCGTTGAACTCCCGCCATCTGAAGGCTACACTACCATCTTCGTGGTGGTAGACCAACTATCCAAGATGGCGCATTTCTTACCCATGAAGGGCACTCCCTCGGCCATGGATACAGCCAAGTTGTTCATCAAAGAGATTGTGAGACTGCATGGAGTTCCTGCCAACATAGTATCCGACCGCGGAGTCCAGTTCACCTCCAGATTTTGGAAATCCCTTTGTGAGAAATTGGATATTGAACTGTCCTTTTCTTCAGCATATCACCCACAGACCAACGGTCAAACGGAAAGGACCAATCAGACACTGGAACAGTATCTACGCTGTTTTTCGTCCTTTTCCCAGGATGATTGGGTGACGCTATTGCAACTAGCCGAGTTCGCACACAACAACTCTGAACATTTGGCTACCAAGCAGACTCCATTCTTTGCCAATTATGGTTACCATCCTTCTTTTCTGATCACCACAGTACCTGAATGTCCTGTCCCTGCTGTCCAGGACACAGTAAACTTTTTTGCATCCAACACTGAGTTACTTCAGGAAACCATGGCTAAGGCTCAGGAAAATAATAAAAGATTCTTTGACAGGAAAAGAAGGGGAGAGCTGATATTGGAACCTGGTGATCAGGTATGTTTGGCCACAACTCATTTGAAGCTTACCTGTCCCTCAAGAAAACTTAGACCTAAATTTTTGGGTCCCTTTCCTATTAAAAGAAGAATCAATGATTCTTATGAGTCTCTTATGAATTGGAACTACCAGCTTCCTTTAAAATCCACACGGTTTTTCATGTCACCCTGCCAAAACCTGTCATCCCTGATCCTTTTCCTGAGCGAAATACAGGTCCCCCCGAGCCAGTAATTGTGGACGGTGAAGAGGAATTTGAGGTTGAAGCAATTGCGGGTTGCAGGAAAAAGAGGAATCAGGTACAGTACCTGATTAAATGGAAGGGGTGTGGTCCTGAAGACAATTCCTGGGAACCTGAAGAAAACATCCATGCCAAAAGACTCATACAGGCTTTCAACCGGGCCCACCCAGCAAGAATGGCCCAGTTGGGCATCCGGAGGCTGCCCATTGGGGGGGGGGGCCATGTCAGGAAGGCTCTGGCAGAGGATGAGTTAAACCTACAGGCTAATCCTGGCTCCACCCTTCTCATCAAGGAAGAGCACTATTTAAGCTGGATCAGCACACAGGTTCAGTGCTGCTTTGTCTTCAGCCTTGGATACCTGTTACCTGTTTACCTGCACTTGTTCCTAGTTCCAGACCCGGCTTGTCCTGACGATTCTCTGATCTCCACCTGAACCGACCTTGGCTTGTCCCGTGACCACTCTTCCTGTCTGCTCCTACTGGCTTATACGTTACTGATTGGCTCCTGACCCGGCTTGTCTTACTACGCTTCTGTCATTCCCAGATCCGTCCATCCTGCCTGGGAAGCTGCTCCTGTTATCCAGGAAACCCTGCTTCCAGCACCTGCTGCCTGCACAACACCCTGCTCATCGGACTTCTCTGGCAACCTTCACCAGTAGCCATCGTCCGCTTCAAGCAAAACTCCAGGCGCTCGTGCTACTCTACACTCCGGTGTCCCCTGTTTGCACTATCAGGGGTCTCGAGTCGGAGGCGCAAGGGAGGCCTTCCTCACAGTGTCAGGCTCATCTCCAGGTACGTGATAGGCAGTCTTTGGAGGACCAACAGTACTAGGTTGAGGTTCCACAGAGCCACTAGGGACCGCACCAGGGCAGCCACATGACCAACACCCTGCACAAATGTGCAAACCAAGGAATTAATTGCCAATGGTCTTTGGAAGAAAACTGCCAAAGCCGAAATCTGACCCTTAATGGTGCCCCAGGCCAAATGTTGATCAACACCTTTCTGTAAAAATTCCAGAAGATGTGATACCGAGAAGGAGCAGGGGGAAATTCCCCGAGACTTACACCAAGAAATATATGCTTTCCAAACTCAATGGTAAATTTTTCAAGAGTTAGACTTTCTAGCTCTTAACAGGGTAAGATTAATGGATTCCAATAAAACGCCTATCCTTCAGTACCTGGCTTTCATAAGCTAGACCGTTAAAGCCAGCGATCGTAAAGCAGGGTGGAAGATCGGTCTTTGAGACAGAAGATCTTCCCTGAGAGGAAGCCGCCAAGGGGCGTGGGCTACCAACCTTACCAGGCCCACGTACCAGGACCGACAAGGCCAGTCTGGTGCCACCAGAATCTTCCGAGAAGTAGATTTCTCAGCTTTTAACAGAGTAGGAACCACCAATTCTGACAACCCTCTATCCTTCAATACCTGGCTTTCAATAGCCAGGCTGTTAAAGTCAGCGACCACAAAGCAGGATGGAAGATCAGTCCTTGAGAAAGAAGATCTTCTCTGAGAGGAAGCTGCCAAGGGGCGTGGGCTACCAACCTTACCAGGCCCACGTACCAGGACCGACAAGGCCAGTCTGGTGCCACCAGAATCATTGGAATCCCTTCTGCCTCGATTCTGCGCAGAAGTGGTATTGGAGGAAAAGCATAAATCAGACTATACCGGCCCCAAAGGGCCACCAGAGCATCCGTGGCATCCGCCAGAGGATCCAGAGACCTCCCAACGAATCTCGGAACCTTCTGGTTGAGACGAGAGGCCAACAGGTCCACATCTGGTGTCCCCCACAGAAGACACAGTTGATGAAAAACTTCCGGGTGAAGAGACCATTCTCCTGGACACAGAGCCTGACGACTGAAGTAGTCCGCCTGCCAATTTTCCACCCCTGGAATGTGCACTGCTGACAGTGCCGGAACAAGATGTTCCACCCATTGCAGAATACCGGACACTTCTTTTGCCGCTAGGGCACTCCTGGTGCCCCCTTGGTGATTTATATATACCACAGCCATAGCATTGTCTGATTGGATTCTTACCGGAGACCCCGGCAGACAATACTTCCACCAGATGGTTTAAATTTCCAGAATATTGATCGGCAGACTGGACTCCTCCGAGGACCAGAACCCATGGGCTGAATCCGTGCCCAGGACCCCCCCAATCCGGACAGACTGGTGTCCGTAATTACCCTTGTCCAGAACAGTGGGAGGTATGATTTTCTTTGACGAAGTGTCGGGGAGCGGAGCCACCAAAGCAGAGACCCTCTCACCACCCAACTCAACAGGATCAAATTGTCCAGAGACTGTGGGTGCTTGTCCCATTTGGTTAGAATCTCCTTTTGCAGAAGTCTGGTATGGAACTGAGCGAAGAGAACGGACTCCAAGGTGGAGACCATCAAACCCAGCACCTGCATGCAGGTCCTCAGAGATGACTGACTATTGGATAACAACTTTAAAAGTTTTTGTTCTGGGAGAAACGTTTAATCCAGAGTCATCCCCAGAAAGTCCAACCTGTTGGACGGAGTCAAGGCTGACTTTTAAAAGTTCAGAATCCAGCCGAACTCCTGCAGAGTTCTCACCATGATGTCCAGGTCCTCCTTCAGGACCAATGACGATTCCAGCTTCAGAAGAAGATTGTCCAGGTATCCCAGAACTGAAATCCCCCATTGTCTGAGTAAGGCTAACACTGGGGCCAACACTTTTGTGAACACCCGAGGAGCGGAAGCGGGATCAAAGGGTAATGCCACAAATTGATAGTGCTTCTCGCCTATGGCAAAACGAAGAAAACGATGTCTGATGTAGATCGGAATATGAAGGTAAGCATCCTTGATATCAATGGAAGCTAAAAAGTACTCATGATGGAGAGAAGCCACGACTGATAGAATTAATTCCATTCTGAATTTTTGAACACACACACAATGGTTCAGGGCCTTGAGATCCAGGATAGGCCGAACCTTCCCTTCCTTCCTAGGAACCGAGAAAAGGTTGGAATAAAACCCTTGAAAGCGTTCCGACTCTGGAACAGGAACTATCACCCTTTGTGACAACAAGTCTTGAACCGCTCCAAAAAGGCCTTGAAGGCGATCCTTGGACAGACGCAAATTGAAGGGGAAGAACCTTGACAGGGGCAAGGACCAAAACTCGATCTTGTAACCGGACCGAACCAACTCGAGAACCCATGCGTTGAAACTCTTTATTCTTAGCAACCTGAGGAAGCAAGGTACTCTTGCCTCCCGTGAGACCCTTAATGATCTCCTCCATGGAGGCTTCAAACAGAAAGTCACCCACAAAGGGAAGACCTGTCAGAACCTTTTTGGAAACCTGGTCCGCAGACCAGCATTTCAACCAGATCATAAAGTCACCACCCTCACCGATGCCCTGCAGGCTAACGGAGCTGCATCAAGGGAGGCATCGCAGATATATTGCAATCCCTGAATTATTGGCTCTGCCAGCTTCGCAATTTCATGAGGTTGCTGACCCTCCTTCAAATCTTGGTGTAACACCTTCACCCACTCCGTCAAGGTCTTGGAGACAAAGGTAATGGCAAACACCGGTCTCAGAATTGAGCCGACCACGGTAAAAAGACGGCGTACCAATGCTTCAGCCTTCCTACCTGCAGGATCTTTAAAGGATGGGGTGTCCTCCACAGGCAATAATGTGGCTTTATTCAATCTAGAAACCTGGGAGTCCACCACCGGTGGTACCATGAGTTTCTTTACCAGGGAATCTTCAAAGGAATATCTCCTAGCAAAATGCTTAGGTTAGGTATCCCGGCCATGCATTTCGGGGAAATCCACTGACTGGCGACAATCTCATTGAAATAGACAGGGAAAGGAAATACTTTAGTCACCGTGAATGGTCTGTGGGTGCCAAACTGCACCGGCATGGCCAACGACATCCACTGCGTCCTCCATTTTTAAAGTTTCCCGCACTGACACAATCAGTGCCTCTATGTAAGGTTCTGGCACTCTCAGTGCCCCCTATCACATCATTTCCGGGTGCTTTCCATCTACCTAGATAGATGAAGCACATATAGGTGTGTTTCCCTTTAAGAGTGCTGACATCATCACTGAGCGCCGGACTGAACAGCTATTTAAATCACCAGCTCTCACTCACATGTGTTCGTTCAACCTGCTTTGTGCCTTGATGCTAACCTGTCTTGAAGCTCTCATGCTTGCAAGCATACCTCACTGACGGAACCACGCTGCGCTGATCCCTGTATCCCGCTACCGGATCATCCGCTCTTGTCGAACCTCTCCTCTGCTACATTGCTACTAGTGATAAGTACCCCACAGGGGAAACCTCAATAACATTCATACTAAAGCTTACACTGTCTAGCTCTACATACTAAGGACTGTTACTACATCTGCACTATCTAGATTGCTAGCTCTTGAGCCTACTATCATCTGCTCTTGCACTGGGTTAGTCTCTCCTGTATGTCATCTGCTATCCTATCATCTACTACCATACATAATTGCTAACCTATCTGCATCCCACCTGTTACTATCTCATTCTCAAGAACATTCCTCTCAAGTGTCTGTCACCTATCGTCTCAACTCAACCTGTCTCTTCAGCCTATCACCTCTATACTACTATATACATAGATCACTCCAGGAACTTCTTATTGAGTGTGTGTATTTACTTGCTGAATTGAGAACATCCACACATGATGAGTCTTTGGGAGTTGGGATTGGTGTCTCAGCGTTTTTCTACATGACTACTGAAGTGGAATATTTCTGCAGCTGTAAATCCACATCATACATAAAACGCAGGAGCGTTACACTCTACCAGTGCTTTTTCCTGCACCGAGGTGGAGGAAGAGGAATCGTCTTCACTGTCAGAACACTCGAGGTGTGTGGACGCAGACCTAAATGGTGCGGCTTACGTCCGTGGCGGCCATATCCGCCTCAGATTCTGAGAAGACAGATGAAACAGGAGAGGACAGCGGGCACTTTTTGGCAGGTCTCTTTTGAAAAAAACAAGTCCACTTTTGACACTAAAGATTGTAGAACCACCGCCATAGCAGAGTGGGACCCTGAAGATCCCCCTCTGAGAGTGGGTCTGGGGGTGAGACATGTTCCTCCGGCTCCATCCTGGTACCGCATTGGGAACACATTGAAAGTTTCAACAGAGCTGTAAATAGTAATAAAACCCCAGCAACACTGATGCCTGTGGAACTACAGGTCCCAGAACACTGCAAATAGCCTGACCAGGTAGGGAGACACCGCCCTAGGACTCACCACCACGTCTCCGCAGCACAAGAATCGAGGAGAAGAGGTGCCAATCTCTTGCAGCACGCCGCTCTGAGTGAGGAGCTGCCACCAGAGGCCGCATGCCGTCTATCACGCTGTAACAAAGGGTTCATTTTCATGTTACATATATTCATTTATAGGCAGGTTCAATATATTTACCCTTTCAGATTTGTGGATGAAGTACAATAATTAAGGACACACACACAAGTAGTAAAGGTAATAAAAATAGATTTACTTAGCTTCGATTAAAGATGGAATACAGATGATAATACAGATAAGTTCAGCAACAAACAATTCCAGGGAACCCCGTAAACTTATGACGCCAATCAAAAGTTCTGGAAACCGACAGTCTATGCTATGTCCAGGCACATATTCACTCGTAAGTCCTGGCAGAAGTTCTGCAAAATCTCTTGCATGTATAGTTTTTATAATTGAAAAAGGCGCCAATAAGCTAGTTTTATCTGGTTCCAACAAAAGAGTAGCCAATGGTTTCCGAGACAATATGACCATCTGTGGGGTCAGAAAAGGTCAATGTATGCAGAAATAAGAATAAAGAAGCTATTTAGTATAGAGAAATGTGTCTGTGTGAAACCATTCAGTATAATGTTGACACAGACATATATATATATATATATATATATATATATATACACATACATACATACAGAAGTGATGACCTTATTAACTATCATAGTTAATAACAGCTGATACCAAGTTCTTTGTAAATCAATTATGAATATTATAGACCCATACTACACACGCAATGCAGCTACTATAAAATGGCCGCATCGCATGCGCGGTAGCTCCAACCACCGCCGGTCTCTGGGAAAATGGCCCACACGCATGCACAGTAGCCCAGGCCACCGCTGGTTGCGGAGCGGCACTAAAAGCACATCGCCTAATCCCTCTCCGAGCCCGCCCAGGACCCCCCCAGTACTATACCTTACTCCCGGCCCCACAGAACATGACCCAACACCGCACCCCATGCACAGAAAAAAACACCCCTGGACGCTCCCCAGAGGGGGAAGATGGGGAGATGCGAGAGAGGGGGAGTGTGGAGGGAGAGGGGGGGATGGAAAGATCCCCAGTGAGGGTAGTTAAAAAGTAGGGGAGGGCAGTGCATCGCCAAGACCACCGACCCCAGGAGGACCTGCACTAGCCCCTAACTTCCCGAAGGAGAAAAGGAGGTTACTCACATCCTCATCTTGGAAAAAGGGGGTGCTGCGGGCCCGAGGAACGCTGCGACTCCAGCCGCAACTAGGTTGTGTGCGTCCGTGCGAGGTGCTGCACTCACAAGCCAGTCCCTCCAGAGGGACCATAGCGCGGCCGACCTAGCGTGGAGCTGAGGTCTGCACGCGCTCGCTGGCCGGACTGGGGTGACCATCAGGATCTAGAATATCCAGTGCATCGCCCAATTCGACAGTTAATTGTAGTTCTCACAGGAACAATTAAACTAGAAAATAACAAAAAGAGAAAAAAATTTTGTTTAAGATTGAGAAAAAATACCAGGACCAGAGATCCCAGCAGGGAGCTAGGTCCTTACTCCTGACTAGGCAGAAAAAAACTGAATCCTAGAGCAAGAAGTAGGAGTATACCACCTGGGACTGCCCCATGAAGTTGTTAACTTTGTTAACCCTTTTCCGCCTAATCTCCTACTCCTAGGAAGCGCAGCATAACCCATTGGACTAATGAAGATATGTCGCTGTGTCCGTCAATGAACGAAAGAGAAAGGAAGGATTTGCCCAGCCAAAGCACTGGAGAATGAAGCCACCTAGTAGGCCTCGGCCTAAACTTTTTGAGGGCGCCCAGCCGCCAGGACGTGATCCCTAGTGGAGCCGACCACCCAGGGTAGCGGAGGGGAAGGCGGATGCCCACACGAGAGGCAGTGGCTTTGGCCATCCTCACAGGGGTCGCCTCACATAGGTTCCGCCGATCAGCAGTCCGGTCAGCCGCTCGGTCAGCAGCGCAGTCAGCTGCTTAGTCAGCCTGGACAGCCAACGAGTAGGCCGCAAAGCCGCGGCCTAATATTTTGGCCGCATCCGACCGCTTGAGGCATGTACCCCCGGATGGCAAAACATCCGCTCCCCCTGCCAACAACCGTCGCAGGTAACCCCAAGGACATCCCTGCCCTGGTCACCATCCCCCACGATGGCAGAGAACCCTGCTCAACCCCCCCATTGCGCACCAATGAAAAGCAGCAACTCCAACCAGCCCCCCTGAAGAGCATGTGGCATGTTGCAACAGCCAGCTCATAACCGCACCCAAGGAGGGGGGTAACGGGGGCCGAAAGACCCACAGCGACCAAAATTTAGAGGGGCTGGGAAAAGGGATAGGAACACGGGGGTCTGACCGTCCTAGGGAGGGGCCCACGTCAACCCCCTGAAGGTCACCAGGGAAGGGGGGACACTACTTACCACACCATGGAACGGGGTGGGCACAGCTCCAGACCAACCACCTCTCCATCGGAATGGGGGTGCGGCAGGCCAGAAGGTACGCTTCGACTTAAGCCTGGACCAGGTTGTATGCACCCTCGCGAGACGTTTAACTCACAGGCCAGCCCCCGTCCAGTGGTTCTATGTCGCGGCCGACCTAGCGCGCAGCTGAGGTCTGCACACGCTTGCTGGCCAGACTGGGGAGACCACAAGGATCTAGAATATCCAGTCCGTCGCCCAGTTCAGCAGTTGAAGTTCTCACAGGAACAGGAAATAATAAAAGATGAAAAACAATTGTTTAAAAAAGAAGAAAATGCTAGGAACAGAGATCCCAGCAAGGAACTAGGTCCTTACTCCTGACTAGGCAGAAAAAAACTGAATGCCTATAGCAGGAAGTGGGAGTATACCCCCTGGGACTGCCCCATAGGCATGGTAAAGCTTTTTCCTGCCTAGTGCCCTACACCTGTAGGGGGCAGCATAACCCAATGGTCAAGAAGATTCTGGAGCTGTGTTCCATAAATGAATGAAAAAGAAATGTATTTTATGAATGAAAACAAAACAAAATTTTCCACTATATGCCTCTCTCTTTTTATAGATAGGCATATCTTTATTGAAATGGAGGTCAAAAATTTTTTTTTTTCGATGTCTCTCTATAGGCAACACCATTTATAAAGTTATATATTGAGGTTTGTATAACTAGAATTTTAAATAAGTATATGTAATGCAAGTATAGAATAATAGACCTCACTTCCGGGTTAGCAGAGAATAATATAAAAAATAAGCCACGATCGTATTTTCAAATATAATCAATTTGATCTACAAGAATTGGGCATTAGATTTTAAAAGATGGTGGATCGAGCGCTTCCGCCACAATAAATATAGTAAGACTTTCAAAAATGGCGATCGGAGAGTTTCTGGCCCGACCGGCATAAATAGCACGTCATATCCCCTAATTGGCATTCCCTGAGGAAGTCACGTGACCTCGTGACGTAACACGTAGGAGGATCCCAATACCCGGAAGTGACGTGCGAAAGAGCGCTCCACAGAGAGAGTAATACGCTGGATAGAGTATTTTTATGTAATTCCGCTATATTTTTTTGCAATAAAAGTCTTTAAATACTACACCATGATGGCCCCTTCATTCCTATGAGCCCCAAGGAGGAAAACACTCAGCTAAAGAGATCGATAAGGAGACCACACCAAATAGGAGTCCTACCAAAGATCCCCCAGAGACAGGACCATATTGGGGAGGAACACAGGAATCCCTTTTTTGACAACGCTGTGGACACCTGATATTGCGCTGGATTCTAAAAGGAGAAGGAACCACAAGCCATATATAATACAGGCGTATTATAAACCTTATTGAGGTGAGAGTTTAGCACACCTAGATGTGTCATCACAGCACGAGGTGAAGGAAGAAGTTATATCACCGTTAACCATTTAATTTGTTGTTTTTTATATACACTTATTCACATCAAAGGATCAGGTGCAATCCGATTCTTCTGCGAACTGTTTTAACCACTTAAGCCCCGGAAGATTTTACCCCCATTCCGACCAGGGGGTATTTTGCGATTCGGCACTGCGTGAATTTAACGCACAATTGCGCGGTCGTGCGACGCTGTACCTAAACGAATTTGACGTCCTTTTTTTCCCACAAACAGAGCTTTCTTTTGGTGGTATTTGATCACCTGTGCGATTTTTTGATCACGCGCTATAAACAAAAAAAGAGCGTCAATTTTGCAAAAATAGCAATATTTTTCACATTTTTTTATATGAAATTCCCCCAAAAAAAAATGTAAAAATCAAAATTTTTAAAAATTTTCGGCCAATTTGTTTTATGCTACCTATGTTTGGTAAAAAAAATCGCAAAAAGCGTATTTTGATTGGTTTGCGCAAAAGTTATCGCGTTTACTAACAAAGGGAAAGATTTTTGTCATTTTTGTTGTTTTTTTTTTTAACGCGTAATGGCGGCGATCTGCAATTTTTTTTGCGGTACTGCGACATTGCGGCGGACAGATCGGACCCTTGACTGACATTTTTGACACTTTTGGGGTTACCAGTGACATTTCTACAGTAATCAGTGCTATACATATGCACTGTTACTGTAAAAATACACTGGTAGTGAAGGGGTTAACTTTATTTGGAAGGGAGGGGCTGTGTGTGTCCCTAGGGGCGTGGTTTCTACTGTGATTGGCTGTGGCTCTAGCTGTAAGGACACTGATCAACGGATCTACATACCAGATCCGTTTTATCAGTGTCTTTGCAGCGAGGAGAATGACAGGCAGTTTGTTTACACAAGCTGCCTGACATTCTCCCTCTCCCCCGCCGATCGCCGAGTGGCCGGCGGACATCGGGTCCGCTGGTCACACGCGCGGGGGGGTCCGTGACCACGCGGGAGCGGGAGCGCGCCTCCGGGGGCGCGCGCTCGCTCCCTAGACCCTCACAAGCAAGCAACGTAGCCCTACGTTAGTTTGCCTGTGAGGGGCTGACCGCCGACGTAGATAGTCGTGCGGCGGTCGGCAAGTGGTTAAAGGCACCGTTTAAACTGAATACTTTATTGCAGATAAATTGTTTATGATTGATTTATAAATCTGCTGGGCATTTTGCACACACACTTTTATTTGTATAATAGCACTTTAAGAACAGAGCACTTTGTTTAACCGGTTGCCGACCGCCGCAAGTACATATACTGCGGGGGTCAGCCCCGGCCAGGCAAAGTGACGTACCGGTACGTAACTAGCCTGGGAGCCAATAGCGGGCGAGCGCGCACCGCCGGAGGCGCGCTCCCGCATCGGCTTGTTCACGGACACATCCGTGCGTGTGACCGGCGGACCTGATGTCCGCCGGTCAATGACAAAAATCTTTCCCTTAGTTAGTAAACGCAATAACTTTTTTGTACAAACCAATCAAAATACGCTTATTGTGATTTTTCTTACCAAACATAGGTAGCAGAAAACAAATTGGCCAAAAATTTAAAAAAATTTTGATTTTTACATTTTTTTGGGGGGGAATTTCATATAAAAAAATGTGAAAAATATTGTTATTTTTGCAAAATTGTCGCTCTTTTTTTGATTATAGCGCATGATCAAAAAATCGAGCAGGTGATCAAATACCACCAAAAGAAAGCTCTATTTGTGGGAAAAAAAGGACGTCAAATTCGTTTAGGTACATCGTCGCACGACCAGGCAATCGTCCGTTAAAGTCAGGCAGTGCCGAATCGCAAAATACCCCCTGGTCAGGAAGGGGGTAAAATCTTCCGGGGCTTAAGTGGTTAAGAAGCACTTTGTTGAAGCACGAATCTCATTTTCTGTGTTTATTAGATAGATTCATAGAAGCACTTTATTATTCATATGCATATATAATACAGATAGATTTCATTGGTTTTGGATTATTGGAAAAGCAACACATTACATTTTATTTCTTGTTCCAAATCGGATACTACATATCAGCATTCCAACATATTGCCATATTTGGAAGTTCACCACACAATTATTATAGAAATTTGCGTATTTGCACAACTCGTTTTATTGGTGAAAAGTTCACTGTTTTCATTTATATATTTTGTAGACCTTTACATTAAAGGTCATTCTTCAACATTCACAACAGAACACAGATTAATTTATTTTTATCACAGAATTTAAACTATTCTTGCACACTTTTGGATCTAAAAAAAGACACACAAGCATTTCAACATAGGGAATATTTTTAGATAATTTAATACCTTCTTAAACACCCAGAAGCGCACCACAACCCCCCTTAATATGGAGGTCAAAAACGACTGTCGATCTCCAGGTGATACACTTGAAAAGTCGGATATTACAAAACATGTTGGGACATGGCTTAGCGGCAATTGGAAGTGATGTCTGAGATCTTGAGCATTAGTATCCATAGCGTTACAGACATTGTCATTTTGCAATCATTGCTTTAACCACTTCAATACTGGGCACTTTCACCCCCTTCCTGCCCAGGCCAATTTATAGCTTTTAGCGCTGTTGCAATTTGAATGACAATTGCGCGGTTATGCAACACTGTACCTAAACCAAATTTATGTCATTTTTTTCCCACAAATAGAGCTTTCTTTTGGTGGTATTTGATCACCGCCAGGTTTTTTCTTTTTTGCTAAACAAATAAAAAAAGGCCGAAAAGTTTGAAAAAAAAAAACGTTTTTTTGTTTATGTTATAAAATTTTGTAAATAGATATGTTTTTTCCTGCACTGATGAGGCCGCACTGACAGGCACTGATGAGGAGGCACTGATGGGGTGGCACTGATAGGCAGCACTGATATGCAGCACTGATGGGCACTGATATGTGGCACTGATAGGTAGCACTGATATGAAGCATTGGTGGGAACTGATAGGCAGCACTGCTGGGCACTGATGGGTGGCACTGATGGGTACTGATAGGCGGCACTGATGGGTACCGATAGGCAGCACTGGTGGGCAATAATGGGCACTGGTGGACGGCACTGATAGATGGCAATGATGGGCACTGGTGGGCAGCATTGATGGGGAGGGCACTGGCAGTCAGCACTGATGGGGAGGGCACCCTGAGCCCTGATTGCCATCCCTGGTGGCCATGGTGGGCATCCCTGGGGTCATGGGTGGGCATCCCTAGGGTCATGGGTGGGCATCCCCAGTGGTTCTAGTGGCACCCCCCCCCCAAGGGTCTGCACTGGTAACCAATGCTCTGATTACCAGTGCAGACCCCCCCTTGTCAGGAGAGCCGCAGATCGGCTCTCCTCTACTCGTGCCTGTCAGACACGAACTGAGGAAAGCCGATCAACGTCACTTCCTATTTACTATGTGACCAGCTGTGATTGGACACAGCTGGTCACATGGTAAAGCACCTACATCATATGACGCCCGGTCAGGATAATGTTACCACCTTCCCGCCATCATTTGCCTATAGGGCGGGCGGGAAGTGGTTAAAGCGTTTAGATATGCACATTGTTTGCCTGCTCTTGTAACTATTTTTAATAAAATCGCTTGGTCTTGAATTTACTGCATCATTGGGGTGTGTTTTATATATTTTTTTATGTGAGAGTACTGGGGTAACAAGTGCGATTGAGGAATGGATGAGGAGCGCACCTAGTGATCGCCAGTAGCTTATCTCCATTTAAAGCGGTAAATGCCTATCTGTAATAAGAGAGGCATATATTTGGAGAGAATTCCTGTCTGTTGGGAATCAAGTTGTGCACTGGTGTGGTTTTTGCAGGCTTCTTAGCATAATGCAAGTATGTTTGGAAGCACATATATTTGTGAATTATGTGAATTTATAACAGACACATGAACTACTATTGTTTTCACAGAGTAGACAGTAGGTATTTTATAATTTTTTTTTTTTTTTTGTGATTTGTTTTTGGCACATATAATATTGATGTATCACAGCACTGCATTATGGAAAGAAACTGTGGTTTACTGAAAATTATGTCCATGTACAGTATAATGTGCATTCAATACTTGGTTGTGGCTCCTTTTGAATTTCTGCATCAATGCAGCGTGGCATGGAGGCAATCAGCCTGTGGAACTGCTGAGGTGTTTTGGAAGCTCAGGTTGCTTTGATAGTGGCCTTCTTCTTGTTTACATTGTTGGGTCTGGTGTCTCTCATCTTCCTCTTGACAACACCCCACAGATTTTCTATGGGGTTTAGGTCAGGCAAGTTTGCTGGCCAATCAAGCACAGTAATACCATAATCATTAAACCAGATATTGGTACTTTTGGCAGTGTGGGCAGGTGCCATATCCTGCTGAAAAATTAAATCAGCATCTCCATAAAGTTGACCAACACCAGCAGATGACATGCCTCCCAAATCATCACAGGCTGTGGTAAATTTTGCATTTCATTTGGAAATCAATGTCCAGAGTCTGGAGGAAGAGTGGAGAGGCCCAGAATCCAAGTTGCACGAGGTCCAGTGTGAAATTACACCACAGTCAGTGATGATTTGGGGAGCCATGTTATCTGCTGGTGTTAGTCCACTGTGCTCCTACCCAGAAATTCTAAAGCACTTCACCCTTCCCTCTGCTGACCAGCTTTATGGAGATGCTGATTTCATTTTCCAGCAGGACTTGACATCTGCCCACACTGCCAAAAGTACCAATATCTGGTTTAATGATCATAGTATAACTGTGCTTGAATGGCCAGCAAACTCGCCTGACCTAAACCCCATAGAGAATCTGTGGTATATTGTCAAGAGGTAGATGAGAGACACCAGACCCAACAATGCAGACAAGCTGAAGGCCGCTATCAAAGCAACCTGGGCTTCCATAATACCCTTAGCAGTGCCACAGGCTGATCGCCGCTATGCCAAGCCGCATTTATGCAGTAATTCATGCAAAAGGAGTCACGACCAAGTATTGAGTGCATACTAGACTGTACATGGACATACTTTTCAGTAAGCCAACATTTCTGTATCTAAAATCCTTTTTTATTTTTTATTTTTATTTTTTTTTTTATTGGTCCTATGTAATATTCAAATTTTCCGAGATACTGAATTTTGGGTTCTCACTATCTGTAAGCCATAATCATCAAAATTAAAAGAAAGAAATGTTTGAAATATATAACTGTGTGTGTAACGCATCTATATAAAATATGAGTTTTACTTTTTGAATTGATGTACTGAACTAAATTAACTTTTTGATGATATTCTAATTTTATGAGGTGCAACTGTGTATATGGCTGCGTATGTGGGATGTTGCCTTTTAAAAGATATTCAGGTGTTCTGATTTGTACTAATCGTTGTGTAGTAGCTTTCCATTTTCTACCAACAGGCTAAAAATAAAGTTAAGTTTAAGAATTATGCAACAATTAAGAAGCAATACAGGGTAATATGCATGTCATGAAACTTTTGTTCTTATTGACCTCAATTCTCATGCATTTAAATACAACTGCTGCTCTACTCACTTGCAACTCTTTAATGATCGTTTGCTGAGCATCTGAGATTTTTCTTTTTTCCTGTAGTTTTGATTCCTTTTCCTTAATTTCAAGTTCAATAACAGATTTCCATTTTTTTATTTTCTCAGCCTCTTTATGCAGCTTGGAATATAACTGATTAAGAGATTCTGCATTCTGTACAACAACATACAGTGTCAAATAAAAAGTTCAAATCTGCATAAAATAATACATAGTTCTACACCAAAGGGATCAATAATAGCAAATATTTAAAAAATAAAATGTAAAGTTAAACAACACTATTAGTAAAATGTTGTCAGTAATTCCCTTATCTGGAACCAGATTATGGAAAGCAGGGTTTCTGCTAAGAGTAGAGAAGCGTAATACTCTCATTTGAAAGTGAATCTGTTCGGGCGGGGGGGGGGGGGGGCGTGACGACCGGTGCTACAGATGGCAGCATAGAATCTTAGCTCCGCTCTGCCGCCCAGGACCGTGACTCATCCCGCATACCTCCACTGCACCACTCACCCGAATCGGAGCTCCTCTGACTCCCCTCACGCCCGCTGACATGACACGCCCAAAAAAAAGGACTTCCCACAGCTGGCAAAACTGGAAACTTTCATCAGGCCTCCTGGAGCTGGACTACGCCAAAATGGCGGTGGTCCGCATATCAATACAGCACGAGGCAATAACATCCAGAGCAATCCACTGCCATATCGCCAGGTAGGCAACCCTGATAGCGAGGGTTCCTCAGGATCCTTATCCCCAGTGTGCCCCTCGGCTAGGAGCCCTGCAAAAACCAAACCTCACACTACCTCGCCTCTTAAATTGTGGCAGGAGACAGGCAGGGAGATGGTAACTTTATCTGCATTACCACCAGGCCCTGCATCACAAATCCATGACCCCTTTGATGCATTTTCAACAGGGGGACAACCGATCACTGATACAACACTTAAAGGTCTGCTTCACTCCCTAAGATCATCCTTACATTCAGATATTATGAGCTGTATGCAGCAATTCAAGCAAGAAATGCATTCCATGGGAGATAGAATTAACACTGTAGAATCTTCCCTAGGGAACTATGCATTATCTTTCAATACCATGGTGGATGCACATAATAAAAACGCAGATGATATTCAATGGTTGAAAGACAAAGTTGCCGACTTGGAAGACAGATCCAGACGGAACAACCTGAAAATAAGGGGGATCCCTGAGACTAACCCGGCTATTCTCCACCCTGGCCCCTTCCATATCCAAATCTGATCTCTCAATTGTCAGGATTCATACGCTTACTAAACCAGCCTTCCTTGCGGCAGATATCCCCAGGGATGTCCTGCTACAAATCCACTTCTTCCAAGCTAAGGATAAAATTATTGCAGCTT
Organism: Pelophylax lessonae; assembly: GCF_965119305.1. Classification (NCBI taxonomy): domain Eukaryota; kingdom Metazoa; phylum Chordata; class Amphibia; order Anura; family Ranidae; genus Pelophylax; species Pelophylax lessonae. The sequence goes on from NC_138769.1 coordinate 225,544,970, forward strand.
TCAGACAAACAAATGAGCTCCCAGCCGAATTTTTGGGCCTGCAGATCCTGCCATATCTCTCCAGACACACCTTACAGAAGAGGAAGAATCTTGCTACAATAACTAAAGTGTTAAGGAATCACAGGATCCTCCATAAATGGAAATATCCTGCATCCTTATCCATAACTCATAATGGATCCACCACGACCATCTCTACTCTGGAGGAGGGCATCGATTTGTTGGGGTATCCTCCCCCCGAGGAATCCCCACACCTCGCCCCAGCCCCCATCCCACTCTCCAATGAATGGCAAGTGGTCTCCAGGAAGCGGTCCTCGCAGAAAAAATTGCACACTGGAGGTATCCCTACTTCACATCCACGTTAACATGGTCCCAGGCCACAGGATTTAATTCATCCTTATGGCCCTTCATCCCCACAATCTATTGACTGTTCTAGTCAATCGCGGACCTAACTACCGGTCCTTTTTTTACATCCTGCATTTTTCTACCTCTGTTCCACCCTGGTTTACATCCAATGTCCACTGAACTTAAGCCTCACTTTTTCAAGCCAACCGTTACTAAGGATATCAATGCCTATTATTCTTTTATTATGCAGCAATCACGACAACAATGCAAACTATACTACATATATCAGTATGCCATTTAAATGTATTTCTATCAATGCAAATGGTCTGAACCACCCGGCCAAGCAGTTTGCCCTGTGGAAGGAAGTGATAACTTCCCACGCTGACATAGTGTCAGTTCAAGAGACATACTTCCAAGCCTCCAATCATCCAAAATGTACCCACAGGGACTTTCCACACATCTTATTGGCAACGTCCTTGGAAAAAAAGAAAGGAATCTTGCTAGCGGTGAAGAATACTATCACTCTACAAATCAAGGACTTAGTGTCTGACCAGGAGGGGCGCTATATCATCTTAACAGGAGACTTTAAAGGTTTACCTTACATTAGTATTCCTGTATGCACCCAATACGCACCAGCTGCTTTTTCTCAGACGATTGTTCAAAATTATTTAGATATGTTAGATATGGTAACCTCATTTTATGTGGGGACTTTAACCTGACGGTCGACCCGGTGATGGATTCGTCCTTCTCACCTGGTGGCCGAAGGGTCTCATTACAACAATTATTTCGCGAAGAACAGCTTTATGATGTCTGGAGGTGTCAGCATTCATCTGAAAAACATTACACATTCTACTCCTCCAGACATCAATCTTATTCTAGAATTGACTTATTTGTTGTAGACTTGCAACTCTTGGGAAGGACCTCCTCCCCGGTCATTAAGGATATCACTTGGTCTGACCACGCTGTGATTGAGCTGACCGTGGAGGAGGGGATCCCTCGAGGGACAACACCTATTTGGCAATGTAATGTTAAGACCTTGCAATCTTTGGACAGTGGCAAATATATCTTCTGGCATCTCCGAGAATTTTTCTAGCTCAATTCCCACTGTAAGAAGAGGTTTTCTGTTCAGAGTTGTGTTTCTGTTCAATCCCGCCGGGACTTGGCAAATGCGCATGCGCGAATGCGCGCACGCAAGCACGCGAACACGCAACGTGACAGGTGCTGGCGCCAAATGGACTATTTAAACTCAGCCCTTGCTCAGCTCCAGTGCTGCTTTGTATTCAGCCTTGTTGACCTGAACCTGCTACCTGTATCCTGTTTACCAGTACCAGACCCGGCTTGTCCTGACTATCCTCTGCTCTCCGCCTGCACCGACCTCGGCTTGTCCCTTGACCTCCGCTCCAGTCTGCTCCTTCTGGCTCCTGTATGACCGTTTGGCTTCTGACCCGGCTTGTCTCACTACGCTCCTGCCACCAGCACCTGTTGCCTGCATACCTGCTCTGGACTTACCCGGCTATCCCTGTCTGTGGACTTCAGCCTGCTTCCAGCTACATCAGGCACTCGTGCTACTCTATACTCGGCCCCTCCTGTCTGCACTATCAGGGGTCCCGAGTCAGAGGCGTAAGAGAGGCCTTCCTCACCGTTCAGGCTCACCTCCAGGTACGTGATACCCACTCTGTTTCAGATCCCTGGATCTTGTGGGGAGCCCACAAGGCTTACATAAGAGGGATATGCATACAACAAAACTCCAAACTCAAGAAACTATATAACTCTAAACTCACAGAAATCTTATCCCAAATCTATAACCTGGAAACTAAGAACAAGCTACTCCCTGACCCTATGCTATGACCTCTAATACCCTCAGCAATCTCAAGTTCGAATTGCGTACTTTATTATTGGAACAACAAGACAAACAATTCCGCAAACTTAAATTAACCTACTATGCTCAAGCTAATAAAGCTAGTAAATTCCTAGCCAACAGAATTAAATCCGTCAGGCCAAATCTAGGATATCCCATTTATCCCATCCACATTCAGCCCATAAACGAACCCACCCCCAAGAGAGAGCGGATGAGTTTGCTAACTAATATGCCCCGTACACACGTGCAGATTATCTGAAGACTTTTGTCTGCAGACTTACCAAAACCATATAATATGAGGTCAAACCTAAACACTTTCAATTTGTATTCAATCCGGCAGGCCCTTGCACTACATAGAAAAGGTAAATCTGAAGACAAAAGTCTTCAGATAATCTGCACGTGTGTACGGGGCATTACCACTCTCTCTACAATCTTGTTAGTGACCCATCTATACGCAAACCATCCGCCTTAGAAATTTCCAAGTTTCTAGATAAACTTAATTTACTACAACTCTCAGAAGACCCACTCCTCAAGTTAAACGCCCCCATAACACTAGAAGAAATAAGAAAAAACATTCTCTTACCAGTGGCGTAGCGTGGGTTGTCAGCACCCGGGGCAAGGCAAGTAATTTGCGCCCCCTAACCCACAAAAAATTAGCACTTGAGCTAGAGCAGGGTCCCTATAGATCCCCCTTTAGAGCAGGGTCCTTATAGATCCCCCTTTAGAGCAGGGTCCCCAAAGATCCCCCTTTACAGCAGGGTCCCCCATAGATACCCCTATAGAGCAGGCCAGGGTCCCCATAGATCCCCCTGACCTGCTGTAAAGGAGGATATATGGGGGACCTGCCCTGACCTGCTCTAAAGGGGATCTATGGGGACCCTGGCCTGCTCTAAAGGGGATCTATGGGGATCCTGCTCTAAAGGGGGAATCTATGGCATAGATCCCCTTTAGAGCAGGGTCCCCATAGATCCCCTTTAGAGCAGGTCAGGGCAGGTCCCCCATATATCCTCCTTTACAGCAGGTCAGGGTGAGGTGAGGTCCCCCATATAGATCCCCCCTTACAGCAGGCCAGGGTGAGGTGAGGTCCCCCATATAGATCCCCCCTTACAGCAGGCCAGGGTGAGGTGAGGTCCCCCATATAGATCTCCCACCTTACAGCAGGCCAGGGTGAGGTGAGGTCCCCAATATAGATCCCCCCTTACAGCAGGCCAGGGTGAGGTGAGGGGGATCTATATGGGGGACCCTGCACAGCAGGCCAGGGTGAGGTCCCGTCCCCCATATAGATCCCCCCTTACAGCAGGCCAGGGTGAGGTGAGGTCCGGAACCTGGCCTGCTGTAAGGGGGGATCTATATGGGGGACCCCAGACCTAACCTCACCATGGCCTGTTGTAAGGGGGGATCTATATGGGGGACCTCACCTCACCCTGGCCTGCTGTAAGGGGGGGATCTATATGGGGGACGGGGACCTCACCCTGGCCTGCTGTAAGGGGGATCTATATGGGGGACCTCACCCTGGCCTGCTGTAAGGGGGGATCTATATGGGGGACCTCACCCTGGCCTACTGTAAGGGGGGATCTATATGGGGGATCAGGTCCCCCATATAGATCCCCCCTTACAGCAGGCCAGGGTGAGGTGAGGTCCCGTTCCCCATTTAGATCTCCCCCCTTACAGCAGGCCAGGTTCCCCTTAAAATAGATCCCCTTTACATAGTCTTCTCACAGTCACTCAGTCAGACAGGGACTAGTACAGCCAGAGTCAGTACACTACTCCTACCTTTTTTTCATCTGTCCCGACCGACCCCAGGCTAGGTTTTCCTCCTGGCTGCTGCAGCACCACTGTCACCTATCTCTCTGGCCTCGTCTCACCTGCCTTCTTTGCTGAAATTGCTGACTGTCCTGTTCTGACTCCTGTCCTGTCATCCTCCTCCTCGCCGCGCCGGCTTCTTCTGCTGCTCTGCTGGCCTGGTGTGGTTCTTCTCTCCCCGTCTCCCGCGCTGCGCTGGGTGGCCGCTGCACTGGTTAGTCCCTCCCCCAGACAGTCCATCTCCGCACCGCACGGCGCACGCCTGGCCTGTCTCCCCCCACCACCACTCCACAGTGGAAGACACCAGCTGGATCGGATTGGGGAGCCGAGCTGCCAAGCCGAAGCAGTGACAGTGAGTGAGCCAGGGGCAGAGTCGAGAGTAGACTTAGTGGGCGGCGGCCAGCCTATGACAGAGTGAGTGACATCTGACATGACATTGCGGAGCAAATGCGCCCCCCCAGATGTTGCGCCCGGTGTGGCCGGCCCCCCCTGCACCCCCACGCTACGCCACTGTCTCTTACTCCCAAATGGCAAATCCCCAGGCCCAGATGGCTTCCCTAGTGAATATTACAAATTGCATCACCAAACCTTAATACCTCTCCTAGCAGCCATCTTCACTAAAGCAACCAAAGTTTCGGCTTTTCCAGAAGAGATGCTGGGAGCATATGTTGTCACCATCCCCAAACCAGGGAAAGATTCCTATCAGCCATCCAGTTACCGCCCCATTTCGCTCCTGAATACAGATATAAAAATCTACGCGAAATTGCTAGCTAGATGTCTTCAATCCGTATTGCCTTCCCTAATTCAAAAGGACCGAATGGGCTTCATACCCGGACTCCAAACTTCTGACGCCACTAGGCGACTCGTGAACATCCTTCATGTGGCTGAAAAATGTTGAACGCCTTCTCCGCTCCTTGCTTTAGATGCAAAGAAGGCGGTAGACAGGGTAAACTGGGACTATATGTAAGCTACACTGTCTAAATTCGGCCTAAGAGGTAATATACGATCTGCCATTCTAGCTCTTTATTCAAACCCCACAGCCAGAGTTTACACTTCAGGTGCACTTTCTAAAATTTTCAAAATCTCAAACGGCACACGCCAAGGGTGCCCCCTCTCCCCTACCATATTCAATCTAACTATTGAACCCCTAGCTGAAGCACTTTGCTCAGCATCTGATGTTAAAGGCTTTTCCCTAGGAGATGCAGAACATAAAATCAACCTGTTCGCGGATTACATCATCCTAATGCTTACAGACCCAGGTGTCTCCTTACCTGCCGCTTACCCCATCCTTCTAAACTTTAGTGACATCTCACACTAAAAAATAAATGCCTCCAAATCGATAGTCCTTGATTTGGGAGTACATCCGGACATGATACAGCTTTTAAACACTATATGTCCCTTCCCATGGACAAAAGATAAAATTCCTTACTTAGGCATTTTCCTTACCTCTCACACATCCACTCTCCTCTCCTCTAATCTCACCCCTCTAATACAAAAGATCACTACAGACCTAACCCGAATAGCCAAACTCGACTTGTCTTGGGGTGCTAGAATAGCTGCCATCAAAATGACCGTTCTACCTCAGATCCTTTATCTATTCCGAGCTCTCCCCATTCCCTTTACCAAAACACAATTGAATGCCCTTTCAGGTATACTCAAAAAATTCCTCTGGCTAGGCAAAAGAGCCCGTATAGCTTACGACATCCTCATTAAACATACACACCTTGGAGGTGCAGGTCTACCAGACCTCTCAGCCTAATTTTGGGCTACTCGCCTGGATCAGCTCAAACACTGGTTCACACATGATGACTCACCTATTTGTCCTCTATAGAAACACACGTAGTACCTACCAAGGACCTCCGCCTAATGCTAATCAGAAACCTATGGATCCCCTGGAGCTTTCTGAAATTGCCCCTTACTGTTAAATCCTCCCTACAAGCCTGGAGAACAAGATACAACCTTTAACTAACCTACTTCCTACCCACCCACCTCCACTACCTTTCCTTAAAACTAAAATCCATAAATTAGATACCAGTCATCTCTCTTCCTTAGGTCTCTCTAACCTATCTCAATTCTATAACCAAGGTAGGCTTAAGAATAGGGAAGACCTATTTAATGTATAAAATAGTAGTGCAGCGCAGTCTAAAATCCTCTGATAGATGTCCCACAGAGACAAAATCAACATAAAAATGCACAATGATATAGATATAAGTATTGCGAGAGACAGTCCATAGTTTAAAGATATGGTACCCTGCTGAGGAAGTCCACGCCCATCTCGGACGTAACGCGTACAGGGATTGGTCCATCTGATCCATGGCCTTAACCAGGAAGTAATACAGCACGGTCCCAGCACGCTGCAGGCTCTGCATACTGTTACTCGCTTTTATATGTCGGATATCATGTAAGTGCGATTCCTTTGCTTATGAGCTAATTAAATGTTACATACAGAGAGCATTAGATCCCCTTTTCTTTTATTTCATGGCTTGGGGGATGCATCCTGGATTGGTGCTTATCCTTGACATTATACTGCGGTAAAGGATTGCTTCTGCGGCATCTGATGTTTGAGACCTTGGAGCTGTGTTCCCTGATTCTTTTGAGAGATATATGTGTTTTGACCCCGTAGGGTCGCGTTATTAAGGTGAGAGGCAGAGATTGCTTGGTGGAGGGAAGCTGCAAGCACGGAAGTCACATTTACTGTGCGTTTTTTCACCGAACCACAAGTGGACTACCTTTCCTTTCTTGCATATCTTCAAACTATGGACTGTCTCTCGCAATACTTATATCTATATCATTGTGCATTTTTATGTTGATTTTGTCTCTGTGGGATATCTATCAGAGGATTTTAGACTGCGCTGCACTACTATTTTATACATTGTTTTAAGGTGTTTTTGATTGCCCTTGAAGTGTTAGCTGCTGGTCTACATATTGTTTTCTCATAATTCAGCGCTGAATCTTTAACACAAAAAAAAAAAGACCTATTTAATGAATTTAACTTAACGCCGGATTCCTCCATTATTATTTCTAAGATCCTTTTTTTCCTGGCCAAGCATCCTATTACTGATCTACGCACTAATACACAGTTGAGGAACTCCCTCATGCTTGAATTCCCCATGAGGAAAGGAATTTCCCTCTTTTACAATATTCTGACCTCAGAACTTCCTCCCCAAAAAACTACACATATGCTGAAATGGGAAGAGGCTTTGAACACCCAACTAACCATTCACCAGTGGCAAATGGCTATGCGCTCCATATACAAATACTCCCATTGTACAAACCATTTGGAAATGACGATTAAAATCAACAATAGATGGTATTACAACCCCTATAGATTGGCAAAAATGACACCCTCTATTTTGCCTTTATGCTGGCGTGAATGTGGTAAGGTGGGTACTCTACAGCATGTCCTATGGGAATGCCCCTCATTTACCAGCTTCTGGAACTCTATTTTTAAATGCATTGCATCTTGCACAGGAATTCTTTCTCCCCCAAATGCTGAACTAGCACTGTTCAATGTATACATTGATAACTACCCTCCCTCTGACAGACAGGTAATCACTCAGATCCTATTAGAGGCCAGAACTCTCATTCTTAGAAAGTGGAAAACAACACTCACTCCTAATTTATCGGAAGTAGTAGCCATGGGGTCAATGTTAACTACCAATCAGAAAATTCCCTAGCCATCAATGTGCTAACATATCATAGCTTTCAGAAATCCTGGACTATTTGGCCATACCTCGCACCCTGTGATAAATGATCCTGATATAAATTCCTCTACACTAACCCAATGATTCTCAACCGAACTGGGATGTCTAACATCACCCCCCGAGACCCGGAGTCATTGCTCCAAGAGGTACCGGAGCTCGGGAGGAACGTCAAGACACCTCGACTGTATTTTCATACTTGCCGATTGCATTTCCGCATAAACCTATTTACCTCCATCTATGATAGTATATCTGATTACAGCCTTCATCTCGTATCCTGTATTTTCTCGCTTATTTGTACTGGACAGTGGAACTTGTTGATGTTTTTGTTAAATGTTCGGTTGTTTGATCCTACTGTTTGTTTATACCTTGAAACTCAATAAAAATGTATTGCTTAAAAAAACAGGAAAGTGAATCTGCTCCATGAAAATTTTAGTGTTTAGTGGTCAAAATGATTTGGACTGTTTTTGAGAATGACAAACTATGAGATTTATGTGACCTAAATTACAGTGATTGATTTACTCACAGTGATTGTATGTAAATTCTCATTCACTGTCTTATATTTAAATATGCCCCTATGTAATACTACATGAAAAAATAATTTTTGACCTGTAAAATCATGGAGTACAGGGCACCGGATAGTCAGAGATGACTGGGTTATTGGCTGCTACCTTCAGGTGGCTGGGCACTGGCAAACAGAACTGTCAGGATCCCCATCTTATTCACATTTATCCAACAGGGAGTCTGTGTCTGTATGCAGATGGCCACCATTTTGTTAAAGTCCTAATGAGAGCTGCATGACAGAAAAGAAGGGCTGGGATGCTAAATACAAAAAAAAGAGCTGCTACACAGGACAGTACAGCACACAGTTGGGATAGGAGGTCAGAAATAACTGGATTTTTGTCTTACCGTAAAATCCTGTTCTCTGATGTTCATGGACGGACACAGCATCATATCTTCATTGACCACTGGGTTATGCTGCTCTTCCTAGGAGTAGGACACTAGGCAGAAAAGGGTTAACCAAAGTTAACAAGACTTTGACCACTTCCTGCTCTAGGACGTCAGTTTTGTAACAAGCAGTGTCAGAAGAATACATAACCCAACTCCACAGAGGGGTGGGTGCTGTGTCCGTCAATGAAAAAGGATTTTACGGTAAGACAAAAAATCCAGTTTTCTTTCGTTCATTGAAGGACACTGCTTCATATCTTCATTGACCGTTGGGATGTCCCAAAGAGTATCATGATGAGGGCTGGGCACACAGCAAACTGTTAACAAAAAAATGGCTAACAGAAAAAAAATAGCCAACCAGACTATAGGGAGCCCAACCAGGAACAACTGTGGCCCACCAACCGTAAAAAAACACACACTCAAGAGGCCAAAGCCTCCACAACAGCGGCCTGCATAACTTTGCGGCCGAAAGCAGCATCCGCAGATGCCAGGATGTCCACCTTGTAAAACTTGGTGAACATATGCACATACGACCAGGGGGCTGCCTTGCACACATGGACCACCAACGCCTGATGACGGAAAGCCCAGGAGGCACTAAGCACCCTTGTAGAATGCACCTTGACAGGGAAAGGAGGGACCTGGCCCCTAATGGAATAGGCCTGCACCACCGTCTGCCTGATCCACCTGGAAATATTTGCAGCAGATGCAGCCTGCCCCTTACGGGGTCCATCTGTAAGTACAAATAAGGAATCTAATTCACAAATAGTTTCAGTCGCCGCCAGGTACACCCTGATGGCACGAACCACATCCAAGGAATGTAAGGCAATCTCTTTTGGATGTTTTGGCTTAGGACACAGCGAAGGCAACACAATGTCCTCATTCAAATGGAGCCCGAGACAACCATAGGAAGAAATGACTGACAGGTATGAAGAACCACCTTGTCCCTGTGAACCACCAGATAAGGTGACCGACAGGACAACGCAGCCAATTCAGAAACCCTGCGCGCCGAAGTAATGGCCACCAAGAAGGCCAATTTCTGTCCTCAAATCCAGATCCAAAAGGAACTTCACAGTAGGGGCCATATGGCGAACTCCTTGCACAAAAGTGTAAACCAAGAAATTCAACCAAGAAATTCAAGGCTAACAGCGTTTGAAAAAAATTGCCAACGTAGAAATATGGCCCTTAATGGTGCCCAGAGCTAAGCGCTTTTCTACACCCTCTTGTAGAAATTCCAGCAGACATGATATCGACAAAGCACGTGGGGAGCCTCACACCAAGTAATATACACCTTCCAGAGCATTTTCTTGCTCTTAACAGAGTAGGAATCACCAAATCCGACAATCTTTCAGTACCTGCCTTTCAATAGCCAGACCATTAAAGCCAGCGACTTTAAGCAGGATGGAAGATCGGACCTTGAGACAACAGATCTTCTCTGAGAGGGAGCCACCAAGGAGCGTCGGCGACCAACCCTGTGTATCAACATCGGTGAGGCCAGTCCCGAGCCACCAGGATAGCTGGAATCCCCTCTGCCTCAATCCTGTGCAGGAGTCTTGGCAGGAGCTGTAACGAAGGGAAGGCATAAATTAGACAATACTGACCCCAGGGGGCCACCAGAATGTCTGCTGCCTCTGCCAAGGGTTCTCGAGATCTTGCTACGAACCTCTGACCCTTCCTGTTGAGGCGAGAAGTCAGTAGATCCACATCGGGAGTCCACCCCAGAGACACAATTGTTGAAACACCTCCGGATGGAGAGACCATTCGCCCATACTCAGAGCCTGCCGGCTGAGGTAGTCTGCCTGCCAATTGTCCACCCCTGGAATGTGTACAGCAGAGAGGGCCGGAACATGTTGTTCTGCCCATTTCAGAATACCAGCCACTTCTTTGGCCGCAAGGGCACTCCTTGTGCCCCGTTGATGATTTAAACATGCTGCGGCCGTGGCTTTGTCCGATTGAATCCTTACCGGACACCTTTGTAGACGATCCGTCCACTGGGACAAAGTCTGTTTGCCCAGATTTCCAGGATGTTGATCGGCAGAGCGGACACCTCGTGAGTCTAAACCCCCTGGGCCGAATGTCTGCCCAGGGTACCTCCCCACCCGGACAAACTGGCGCCCGTGGAGATCACTGTCCAGTATAAGGGAAGGAAGGATTTTCCCTGACGAAGCACCGGAAAGCAGAGCCACCACAGCAAGGAGCCCCTCCTGTCCCGGGTCAACCTGATCACATTGTCCAGGGATCCAGGGTTCCTGTCCCATTTTGCAAGGATCTCCCTCTGCAGAGGTCTTGTGTGAAACTGAGCAAACAGAACTGCCTCGAAAGTGGAAACCATCAACCCCAGCACTTGCATGCAAGTACTGAGAGATGAACAGCGGTTGGACAACAAAAGCTGAATCGCATGCTGCTGCTTTTGCAGTTTCTCCTCCGGGAGAAACACTCAAGCCGAGACCGAATCCAGAGTCAGCCCCAGATAATCCAACCTGTTGGACAGAGTCAGAGCTGATTTCTGAAAATTCAGCGTCCAGCCGAACTCTTGTAAAGTTCGCACAGTGATGTCTAAATCGTTCTGTAAGACGGAACGCGATCCCACTCGCAGAAGAAGGTCGTCCAGGTACCCCAGTACCGCAATTCCTCTCTGTCTGAGTAAGGTGAGTACCGTGGCCAACACCTTCATGAATACCTGAGGAGCTGATGCAAAACCAAAGGGTAACGTCATGAATTGATAATGCTCTTCTCCCATAGCAAAGCAAAGGAAGTGTTGATGTCCGCCATATATTGAAATATGGAGATAGGCGTCCTTGATGTCGATAGAGGCCAAAAAATCCCCCTGCTGAAGGGAAGCCACTACTGTGAGAATGGACTCCATCTTAAATTTTTGGAACTTCACAAAGCAGTTCAAAGCCTTGAGGTCCAAAATTGGACGAATCGTGCCCTCTTTTCTGGGGAGAGTGAAAAGGTTTGAATAAAAACCCCGGACAGCGTTCCATTTCTGGAACTGGCACGATGACCCCCTGCAAGAGAAAATCTTGTACCGCCCCTATGAGGCCCTGTAACTGATCCGGGGACAGGTGCAGGTTGGAAGGGAAGAACCTTGCCGGGGGCAAGGACTGAAATTCGATCTTGTAACCAGATCGGATCAAGTTGTGAACCCATTTGTCTTGAAAGAGGGAAGTCCAAGCATCCGGAAAGAAGCAAAGACGTCCACCCACCCCTTGAATAGATGAGGGCATCCCTTCAGGCCGAAGAGGACTTGTCTGCTGAGCCAGAAGGACCCGCTTTTGACTTACCAACCCAGGGTCTCTTGGAACCCCCCAAGAATGCTCGGGAGGGTTTTGAACCCTTGTCCTGGGTGGGACGAAAAGGCCGTTTGTGGGCTGCGAACACCAGACCATGTTTGTGCTGAGGCTCTCTGCCCTTTGTGCTCTGCAGAAGCAGTGTGCTCTTACCACCAGTGAGACCTTTAATGATCTCTTCCACTAAATCTCCGAACAGACGGTCCCCCACAAACGGGATATCAGTCAGCACCTTCTTGGAAGGTTGGTCCACAGACCAACATTTTAGCCAAAGTAGGCGATGGAGGGTCACCACAGTCACGGACGCCCTGCAGGCCAACGGGGCCACATCCAGGGAGGCATCACAGATATACTGCAACCCCTGTATGAACTGGTCCGTCAATTCCGCTAGCTCAGCAGGGTGTTGACCCCCCTTCCAAATCCTGGCGTAGTATTCTAGACCATTCCTTTAAGGTCTGAGAGACGAAGGCAATGGCGAACATAGGCCTCAAAATGGAACCTGTCATAGTGAAAAGATGGCGGAACAGAGCCTCAGCCTTCCTGTCTGGAGGGTCTTTAAAGGACGGAGCATCTTCTACCAGTAGCAAGGTGGCCTTATTTAGCCTGGAAACTTGTGAATCTACCACTGGCGGAACCTTTAGTTTCTTAATGAGGAACTCCTCAAAGGGGTACCTCCGAGCAAAACGCCTAGGTATCCCAACCATGCATTTCGGGAAACTCCACCGACTGGTGACAATCTCATCAAAATAGGCGGGAAAGGGAAAAAGTGTAAGCATCTTTGACGGTTTGCGGGTACAAAACTGTACCGGCACAGCTGACGCAGCACCAACAGTGTCTTCCATCTTTAGAGTTTCTCACGCTGATACTATCAGTGCCTCCATAAGCACCTTTTCTTGCGCAGAGGATGAGGTAGAGGGATCATCCTCACTATCATAGCCCTCCAGTTGTGTGAACGCGGACCCCGTGGGGTTGCTGGCATCCAAAGCGGCCATTTTATCCTCAGAATCTGAGGGCACAGAGAGGGCAGGTGAGGGCAGGGGGCGCTCCTTTCCCTGTCTTTTCGGCAGGGCTAAATCCACTTTTGCTACCAGCGACTGCAGGACTGCTGTCATGGCTGCCAGGACGGACGTGGATTTGGAGGGTCCCGCAGCCTCTGATAGTGGGTCCGGTGGTGACACATGCTCTGAGGGTTCCATTGAACCACCTGGGATCACAAGATTTAAAAAAAACATGGATTTTTGACTTACTGTAAAATCCTTTTCTCTGAAGTTCATTGACAGACGCAGCTCCATATTCTTCTTGACCATTGGGTTATGCTGGCCCCTACAGGAGTAGGACACTAGGCAGGAAAAATCTTTACCACACCTATGGGGCAGTCCCTGCAGGCATACACCCACACACTCTGCTAAAGGCTTTAGTTTTTTTGCAAGCAGAGTTTAGAAGAAAAAAAACTCATCCCACTCATAATTAAGGGGGCGGGTGATGCATCTGTCAATGAAATTTAAAGAAAAGGATTTTACGGTAAGTCAAAAATCCAGTTTTCTCTATCGTTCATTGACAGACGCAGCTCCATTTTCTTCTTGACTATTGGAACGTCCCAAAGCAGTATTTGCATGAGGGTGGGAAAAACAAAGCAGAAAAGAACGTAATTCCCCAAAGGCTAAATTTAGCCGACCAGGTAACACGGAGTTGAACCAGGAACAATTGGAGCTCAACTAGAAACAACATACATCCTCAAAGAGACAAATTGCTCTTTTAAACAGCAGCCAGCAAAACATTGCAGCCAAAAGAAGATGCCAATACATCTACTTTGTAGAATTTTGTGAATGAGTGCACAGACAATCAAGTTGCCGCCTTGCAAACTTGCATTACTGACGCCTGATGGCGAAAAGCCCAGGAGGTACTCAGTGCCCTAGTAGAATGCGCCTTCAAAGGGAAAGTAGGAACCTGACCCTTCAGTGAAAAAGCCTGTACCACCATCTGTCTGAACCATCTGGATATGGTCGCAGCAGACGCAGCTAATCCCTTTCAAAGTCCTTCGGTGAGGACAAAGAGAGAGTCTGATTTCCTGAAGGATTTAGTAGCCGTCAGGTAAACTTGAATTGCTCGAACCACATTCAAAGAATGCAAAGCAATTTCCTTGGGATGCTTGGGCAAAGTGAAGGCAGCACAATGTCTTCATTCGGATGGAAATCAGAAACCATCTTAGAAAGAAAAGACTGATTAGGTCGAAGTACCACTTCATCTCTGTGGACCACCAGATAAGGTGAACGGCAGGACAGCGTCGCCAATTCAGATACTCTGCAGGTAGAAATAATAGCCACCAAAAAGGCAACCTTCTGAGACAGTGTAATCAGAGTAATCTCCCTAATGTTCTCAGGAGGTTTTTGAAGAACAGACAATACCAAATTAAGATCCCACGGAGGTAGCAGGGATCGCCTCGGAGGAGCCATATGGTAAACCCCCTGAACAAAAGTGTGAATCAAGGCATACGTAGTTAAAGGATGTTGGAAAAACACAGCCAAAACCGACACTTGGCCTTTGATAGTGCCCAAAGCCAACCGTTGTTCAACCACTTTTTGAAGAAAGGTCAAAATCCTAGCCACCGAAAGAAGGCAAGGATGCACCTTCAGAGATTCACACCATGAGATGTACAATTTCCACGTACGATGATAGATATTCCTAAAAGTAGACTTTCTGGCCTTCAACAGTGTAGGAATCACTGAATCAGAAAGACTTCTATCCTTCAATACCTGGCTTTCTACAGCCACGCCGTTAAAGCCAGCAACTGTAAAGCAGGATGGAAGATCTGCCCTTGAGATAGCAGATCTTCCCTGAGAGGAAGTCTCCAAGGAGCATCGGCGACAAACCTTACCAGATCTGCGTACCAAGACCAGCGAGGCCAGTCTGGGGTCACCAGAATAACCAGAATCCCTTCCACCTCTATTCTGCGCAGAAGCCCCGGCAGGAGTACCAGCTTATATTAGTCTATACTGACCCCAAGGAGCCACCAGTGTGTCTGTGGCATCGGCAATAGGATCTGGAGACCTGGCTACAAACCTCTGAACCTTCTTGTTGAGGTAAGAAACTAACAGGCTGACGTTGGGTGTCCCTCACCTGACACACAGGAGGTGAAACACCTCTGGGAGTAGAGAATATTCCCCGATCCAACACCTGCCAGTTTTTCACACCTAAGATGGAACAAAATTTTCCGCCCATTTCAGGATCTTGGCCACCTCCAGGGCCATCAAGACACTTTTGGTGCCCCCTTGATGATTGATTTAAGCCACGGCCGTGGCATTGTCCAATTTAAGCTGAACTGGACAACCCTGTAAACGATTTGTCCAATGACTCAGGCAAAGCTTTATTTCCCTAAGTTCCAGAATATTGATCGGAAGTTTGAACTCTTCTACTGTTCAGTACCCCTGGACACACAGCTTCCGCAGCACTCCTCCACAGCCAGACAGGCTGGCGTCTGTGGTTACCACAGTCCAATACAAGGGGAAGAAGGACTTGACCTGGCGTAGTGCTAATGAGTGAAGTCACCGTAGAAGAGCAGTCTTTGTGTTGTAACTCAACCGAATCATAGTGTCCAAGGATTTGGGTCTTTATTCCATTTGACAGGAATTTCCCTTTCTAAGGGTCTCGTGTGGAACTGAGTAAAACTTCCTCAAAGGTTGACACCATCAGCCCTAAGGCTAGCATGCAAGTCCACAGAGAGGACAGATTGCTGGATAACAGCAAACAAATCAACCCCTGCAACTTTTGCAGCTTGTCCGGGGGAAGAAAAACCCTTGCCGAAGTGGAGTCAAGAGCCAGGCCCAGATAATCCAGTTTTAAGGATGGTACCAGGGCAGATTTTTTTATATTAATGTTCCAACCAAACTCTTGTAGAGTCCGTACAGTGATTGTCAAGTAGCCCAACAGGGTAGAATGTGAGTCTGCTCTTAAGAGGAGATTGTCCAGGTACCCCGGTACCGCAATCCCCCATTGTCGCAGTAATGCCAATACCGGAGCCAACACTTTTGGTGAAGACTCTGGGGGCGGAGGTGAGACCAAAGGGTAACGCCACAAATTGATAATGCTCCTCTCCTACAGCGAAGCGAAGAAAACACTGGTGTCCAACGTAAATAGAGATGTGTATATATGCGTCCTTGATATCGATGGAGGCCAAAAAGTTTCCTTGGTGTAGAGACGCCACTACCGTGCGAATGGACTCCATTCAAAACTTTTGTACCCGCACAAAGCAGTTCAGAGCCTTGAGGTCCAGGATTGGATGTATTTTGCCTTCTTTCCTGGGCACAGTGAACAGTTTTGAATAGAACCCCTGAAAGCGTTCCAGAGAAGGAACCGACACAATCACCCCTTGAGACAGCAGATCTTGTACATCTTTTCGTAGATCCCTTAACCGGTCTGGAGATAGGTGTAGATTGGACGTGAAGAACCTGTCTGACGGTCGAGACCAGAATTCGATCTTGTGGGTGAGGGCGTCCCTTCATGCCGACGGGGATTTCTTTGCAGGTCTGGATTGGCCTGTTCTCGGCTTACCCGTCCATGTCTTCTTGGACCACCCCAGAAGACCTAAATGGCTTAGATCCTTTCTCCTGCGTGCCAGAGCCACGAAAGGGCCGCCTGTGGGCTGTGAAATAAGGCCCCATCTATTATGCGGTGGCTTGCCCTTGGCAGATTGAGGAAGAAGAGTACTCTTACCACCTGTGAGTCCATTGATTAACTGATAGAGCCTTTTTTGAGGCCTGATCTGCCGACCAGCTTTTTAGCCACACCATACATCTAATAGCTACCCCCACCGCGGGCACTCACGTTACAAGGGGGTCCACATCTAGCGACGCATCACATATAAATAGTAGGTAACTCTGTCAGGCCTGGAGAGAGCTGTTCCGTTTCTAAGTCACTTTTTAGTAACTCTGCCCATTCCGTTATGGTCTGGGACACCAGAATGATCACGAAGATTGGTTTAAGTATTGAGCCCGCTATCACGTATAAATGGCGGGACGGAGACTCAATACGTCTATCCACAGGGTTTGTAAAGGCTGGGGATTCCTCGACCAGGACCACAGTAGATTTGTTCAGTCTGGAAACTGGATGGTCCACCTTCGGTGGTATGGTCCATCTTGCGGACACCGCTTCCGCAAATGGGTAGCGCCTTTTCAAATGCTTTGGCACCACCAACATCTGTTTAATGCGCCCCCACTGTTCATTGACAATTTTGTCAAAAAGTTCCGGACAAGGGAAAAACTTGGCCGACTTCTGGGATTTGTGGGTGCCAAAAGACACCTGCATCCCTGACGCTGCAGAATCACCTGCCATTTTTAGAGTTTCCCGCACTGACACTATAAGTGCCTCCACCAGTGTGTTTTCCCGAGTGGCTGTCGTCCTCGCCATCCGAGTGCAATGACGCAGAACCCTAAGTGTAATCTGCGTCCGCTATATCTACCTCAGAATCGGAGGATACAGGAGAGGCAGTGGAGGGCATTGGGTACATTTTACTAGTGGTATTTCCCATCCACTAGCACTGCCGATAGCAGGGTGAGCGAGGAAGACCTACAGGATCCCCAATACACATACCACCAATCGATATGGAGGAGAACAGGATCTTTCTGCTATGTAGAAAAAACAAACTTCACAGGAAGAGGAAATACCTGGGTCATTCACTAGAGTATAGGTCTAGCTGCTCCCTGCTGTCCAGCAATGGCCGCCCAAAGCATTTCAATGGGGAAATCTGCAAAATGAGGCTGAACGATTCTACAGCAAAATGGCGGCCCCCACGGTGCGCCATGTGGTCCCCAGGACCCCTTAAGGGGTCCTAAAGGTAAATGGCATTGGGGGGTCCCTGGCAGGGATCCCCACCAGGATTAACCCCCCCAGCGGATGCGCTATAGTGGCCTCGGCGCGTCCACCCCTGAGGACCCCCGTCGCTGTCTGAGGTAGGGATCTCCATGACTGGTGGGGAGTGAGGCCTTGGGGGAGCCTGGTTCCTACCTAGTGTCCTACTCCTGTAGGGGGCAGCATAACCCAATGGTCAAGAAGAATTTGGAGCTGCGTCTGTCAATGAACAATAGAGAAAAACAATTTTTTTGCAAAAAAATGTGTCCCACCACTTTAAATATGGCACTACAGGTTCCAGCTAACACTACAGCAGGAAAGAGGGGTCGCATAGATCCCCGGAGACTCACTACACCACAAAGAGTGAGAGCCAGCAGTGTCAGTCAGCCTGTTCCATGCTGTTCTGAGAGGAATTAGAAGAGCCTAGAGGTCCCCGCCGCACACCGCTCCATATGACTACAGGAAAATGGCCGCCCATAGACTTCTATGGAAGTCTCCAGAACATGGCCACCAAGTGCAATAGAACGAGGCTAAAATTTGGTCAGCAAGGGGGGGCTTACCAGGGACCCCCACCCGGACAAAAAAGTGTGCTATATGCTGTGGGAGCCGCCACACTGCTCTCCCAGCCTCTACCAGTCACAGCTCCCCATACACATTCCTCACCACCAGAACTGCCTCTGGTTGGGAGGGGAGGAGGGGGGAGTTAGCACGGAGGCCCTTTTTTAAAATGGGGTACCAGAGGGGTCAGAAGGTCACAGAAGTGACCAACCACCTCAGAATGGGCCCGCTTCTACCCAAAGTTTTCCAGAGGAGAAAAAAGGGGAAACAAGTTACTCATCACACCTTTGGAGACCGTGCAGGACACCTCCCCATCTTGGTATGGGTGGAGCTGCGGGCCAGGGGTATGCTGTGACTCAGGCCGCAACCCGGTGGTGTGCGTCCTTGCGAGGTGTTCCACTCGCCGCCCAGCCCCCTGTCCAGTGGGGCTATGTCGCGGCCGACTGAGTGCGGAGCTACAGTCTGCACCCACTCGCTGGCCAGACTGGGGGGACTGTAAGGATCTAGTATATCCAATGCGTCACCCAGTCCGGCAGTTGATTGCAGTTCTCACAAGAACAGCTTGATTTTTAAGGAAAAAAAATCAAAAAGGAAAAAATGTTGTTTAAATTTGAGGAAAAATACCAGGACCAGCGATCCCAGCAGGGAGCGGCAAGCGGAGCAGGAAGTGGAAGTATACCCCCTTGGACTGACAATGGGCGTGGTCAAACTCTTATTAACTTTTGTTAATCCTTTTCTGCCTAGTATCCTACTCATAGGAAGAGCAGCATAACCCAACGGTCAATGAAGATATGAAGCTGTGTCCGTCAATGAACGAAAGAGAAATTGGATTTTTTTTCTTTGTTTTTCAATGAAATTGACAGTCTCTAATCCAGATGCAGTGTGTAACAAAATTACCTTATCTGCATTATTTGGTTTGGGAGTTCCTGTGTCCCCACAGGGGGTAGGACAAGAGGCTGCACTCAGTAGGTAACGCATAAA
The DNA here is from genome assembly GCF_965119305.1 of Pelophylax lessonae. Classification (NCBI taxonomy): domain Eukaryota; kingdom Metazoa; phylum Chordata; class Amphibia; order Anura; family Ranidae; genus Pelophylax; species Pelophylax lessonae. The sequence continues at coordinate 225,564,295 of NC_138769.1, forward strand.
CGACTGTATACTGTGCCAGGATAGAGACAGACACCTCAGCACCACCTGAATTTGAGATGAGGTCTCTGGCTGAATTCAAAGTACCTAGATAACAAAGAAGCATGTCAGACTGTAGAGAGTTTACCTTGGTGATGGATATAAAGGAGCTCATGGTTGCAGGTGTCCTTGGAAGGAAACTAGAAAATACATGGAACTGCAGAGACAAACTTTGCTTTCTGCACTGCAGGGACTTGTAGTTCTGTGTGGCTTTCTGGACACTGAGGCTTCACTCTAATCATTCCAACTGCTGCCTTTTTGACCCTGAAGTGAAGTCACACAGCACTCCGAGGACCTGTGATGGCATAGTGAAGGACCTCTACCCTCTGGACCTCTTTTTTCCTGCCACTGTGCCTGGACCTCCTCCGCTGAGGCCACTGTTAGCTGGTGAGTCTCTGAATTGTTGCCCTGCGGTCCTGGATTAAGTCCTAGCTTCACCAGATTGTGGCCTGCTACTCACTGTGCATTGATTGTTGCCCTGTGATTCTGGACTAAGTCTCTACTGTACTGGATTGCTGCCCTGTGCCTCTAGACTCTTCCCTTGATTTGCCCTATTGCCACCCTGTTATATTCCTCTCATGGTTTTGGATTTATTGCCCTATAGCCTTCCTCTCTTCTGGCTCCCTGTTTTTCATCCCCCCCCCCCCATAATAAAGAACCCAGGGGCCCTGAAACCCCTCTTTGATCTCTGCAAGTGTTCTGTTCCACCCACACCTCTGTCACAACTGTCTTAACATATTTCTTCCTCTCTCTTATCTCTATATCTTTGCTTTTTTTTTTTTTTTTTAATATATAAACAGACCAGCCTCAACATGCAGTATGTTAAAAAAAAGTCCCAAATGCCCACTAAGAGTATAGGGATGGCCAAGGGATACAAGGGGCAGAGTTAAAGGAGACAAATCCCAACTTGGGGTCTTCTGGGACTGGATCATATCTGCCTGGATGGCTACTGCCCTGGACTTGTATAGCACCCTGTGAATGAATCAACTCGACCTGTGACACTGGCCATGTGCCAAGAAGCACCTAAGACAGGATCCAGTGCTCAAAGCGACTTTACAGGCTGGCCCCTTGTCTTCCATCACCTTGGTGGGGTCGAGGTACGATCCCAGTGGCATACCTAGGGTTCTAGTCAAAAAGCTGAACAATTAGTCAGGCTAGTGCATAGCTGGGTGAAGCAAAAAAACCAGAAGGAAAATATCTCCACAAAAACAAATAATCTATAGGAGACATGCATTACCTAAGGACAGTAGCAAAGAACTGAGGATTGCTGTGAGTGGGAAAGGTTACATGTCCTGACATTTGTGTTTGCCAGTGTGCATTTATCTGAAGGTAGTAGCATAAAAGCCCAGTGATTCTGTACTGTACAATCAATAATGTGTTATTGTAGAACTTGTTTTATTAGAAATAAAGTAAAATATATTTTCTAAAAGCAGGTTATTATCTCTACAATGTACTAGTTATAAAGATTTACAGGTCTAAGCTCAAAGCCTTGAGTCTTGGAGTACACTGCAATTTAACAAGCATCTCTCTACCCTCTGACCTGTACTATAATAGACTAATTGTCCCAAAATTGACAAAAAGGCAGGAACACCTATAATACATAAGTATCATAATAAATAAGTCCTCAATATTTATGAATATAGGTTCTTAGATGCTTAGATGTGGAAGTATAAGCAGAGATAGACAGCTTCTTTACAAATCCATTGCAATATTTGAAATAAACTTTTTGTTTTTTTTTAAAAAACTAATACATAGGAAGCAAACAATGGATTCTGACCGAACAGCACACAGAAATCAGCAAAAATAACAGGTTTGATTTTTTTTTTCTAATTTTTGGTTGCTGTTGATCAATAGTTTTGGTTTAAATAAATTAATAACGATCCACATAATTTTCAGATCAATAGGAAATGTCTACCTGAACTCACACATACCTCTTCCTCAATAAAAGGCAAAGGTGACATTTTACGTGAAAAGCAACCTGCAAAAAAATATAATTATGAAAATTTGCAAGCGTTAAATATACAACTGCATAAATAAATTGAAAGGAAGAGATCATCTGTTTACCTTGGGTGCTATGGATGAAGTCTTGTGTATTTTCCAATGGAGGTTTAAACTTCTAAACATAAAAAAGCCAACACTGTATTAAGAAAACAGTTATCATATGAGTAAAGGCCCGTACACACGATACGAAAATCGGAAATAAAATTTAGTCCGATGAACAATCTGCCGATTTTCGGATTGTTATTTTAGTGCTTTGGACAGCCGAATTTTAGGACGACAAAAACTGGATGTGCAGGCTTTCGTTTGATTAGTACAGTTTTTGTCCGAAAAAAATCGTAAGAGCAAGATTAGGCATGCTCAGAAATGAAAGAACACATACAAAACAATTCAACACATGACATCACTTCTGAAGTAGAATTCTGTCGTATGGGAATTTTCGTATGAAAATAACCTCTTCACTTTCCACATGAGACTAGCATGCAACAAAAAACAGACGAAAGATCGTCCGATAATCTGATCGTGTGTACGAGGCTTGAGGGACTGTGTCAACCAGTTTTGTTTGCATCATAACTGATGCTCTCCCAATACAAGTCAATAGAAATGCAGAATCATCTAGAAGCAGGTATAATGCACGGTAACTGCAGGTCATATGCACCCGTCAATAGCAAATTGTTTTTCCCTATTGGCACAATCTCAAAGGCTGCTGACAAAGTCCTAAATAAGACAATAATGTTTGCTTAAAAAAACAGCTTACGTGACCGAGTACTCTATTTTAAACTTTTTAGGCTTCATTTACACTAGCACTCCATATGTTTAGAAAAGCTAAAGCTATCTTGGAAGTATAAACAGCTTTTATGCTCCATGCAAACTAGGAGTTTGAAAAAAAATGGGATTTTTCTCTTACACTAAAATCCATTTCGCTGATGTTAATTGACAGATACAGCTCCTGATCTTCTTAACCATTGAGTTATACTGCCCCCTACAGGAGTAGGACACTAGGCAGAAAAAAAGTCTGACTACACCTATGGGCGGTCCCAGGGGGTATACTTTCTCTCTCTCTCTAGTCAGACTTTTTTTCTGCCTAGTGTCCTACTCCTGTAGGGGTCATTATTTTGTTTACATTCAGCTGTCAGCAAGGAACCCTGTGGACAACTGATGAGTCATCCATTGTTAAGGACACGGTGGCCAGCTTGTTGCCCACTCCCTAACAGCCAGTTATTCACTGGTTGTTAAGGATGCCGCTAGCCACCCACTGACAAACAAAAATAAAAAACTGCAGGGTACTGGCGCTTAGCAGCTGTTAGCGGGGTTTAGGGGTGTTTTGGAGCTTTCAGTTTCAGTTTTTTTTTTTTGCCAGCAAATCGCTTCCAAGGCTGTTATTTCTTAAATTTGAACATGTGACCAGGACTAGAAGCTCCTCCTGATGGTTTCCCTGCAGACAGGCTGGGAAAGCGCTGGGCCATGTGACAGCTGTATATTTCTTCATTAAAATAATCCACATACAGAAATAAAAGGGACAATGTAAATTAAACAGTGTGTGTTTAGTAGCACTTTAAGTGTATTTACCAGAGCCTCATCTCAGTCCAGCGCTGTTCCGCCTGCAACAGGTCTTCCTCCATTTCCACTCTCTCACAGGCTTGCCTGAGAGCAGTGGAAGTCATTGGCTCCTGCTGCTGTCAGGCAAAACCCATTAGCAGAGAGTGGGGGGGGGGGGGTGTCAGGGCCACACTGTGTGTCTGAATAGATGCACACAGCTCGAGCTCGGGATCAAGCCCGCACGAGTGCCACCATAGAAAGCTATGGGAAAATTCAAATGAGAGGAGGACCCCAGAGAGCTGGCAGAGGACCTCAAAAAAGGAGTTTATGTTTATTTATTTTTTTGTCTAAAAACGTTTATTGAAAGTGTTTCGGTACAAAACATACAATGCATAATAAAACATCCATACATCGTATATATAGTTTTGTTATATAAATATGAAAATATAAATCCAAAAAACAAAAAAATAAAGGTTCTCTTCTTCTTTTAGAAAAACCAACTGTAATATCATCAGTAATAGTAAAATATTTAAGTATATCAATGTCAATAGAACTCAGTAATGGACAAACGGTGTATTGAGGTAAAGGTTAATGCTAAGATATAGTATTAGGGATTGACTGGAGGTGCATCAATTTGTGAAGCTTTGTACGTGAGCCAAGGGTTCCACTTAAGGTCATATATGTGTTTGGTGTTAGTAATGGAATGTTGTAAATACTCCATATGTCTTATTTCCTCAATTCTACTAAGAACCTGTGGTAAGGGGACAACATTTTTTTCCAGTGTAGAGCAACAGTTCGGACCATACTTGTTTGACCCTGTCACAATCCCAAAATATATGTAAGAGTGTCTGGACAACCACGAAAGTTTATGTTTATTTTAAGAAAAAAAAATCTTTAAAATCATTTAAAGTTACCTACTCCTTTCTTCCTGACTAGCTTCACAGAATGCCATACTTGCATACTTACAGTGTTCCAGCTTGGCCCATAACGTGCTTGAGGTACTGCTGAGGAAACAGACAAGCACTGTAGTAGTTGGCGCTAAAAAATGTATAGAATTGACTTTCTGGGTCCTGTGCCGATAGGCTCCCCAATGACACACTCGCCACAGAGGATCGCTTGCTTGGGACGGCTGTCATTCACAGAATTATCCATTATTTTCCAATGAATACAAGATGTTCTCTGATTTACTGAAAAAACAAGGCATTTTGTAAATGGCAGCAGTGCAGAGTGAGCAAACCCCTGTGGTAAATGTGCAGGGGGAAAGCTGCTCGGCACAGGACCTGGAAGATTGCTGATATGAGTGCAGTAGCTTCAACTTTTTAATTTTTTTTTTTCTCATACTTACCTGCACAGAGCAGCCCCGAACCTCCTCTTCTGGGGACTGCCACCGGTGCTTCTGGCTCCTCCTTCCTTTCTATTGCCCTTGCAGCTTGCTATAAGCGCACTCGTGCATACATACTTCCAAGTTCGGCTATGTGTGTCCATTGACACAAACAGCACGGCTCAGCCCTGTCCCTGCTTCCTCCTCACAGGATTTGATTGACAGCAGCAGTAGCCAAAGGCTCCCACTGCTGCCTCCATGTCCAACCCTGGTGTTTTATTTTAAAGTTCTAAGCAATGATTGAGCCCGAACAACATACCATTTTTTTTTAAATTCTTTATTTTTATTTTTCATATATGTTTTACAAAACAACAAAGTACAAAGTATCCACATATCAAAAGCCCCACACAAGTGTTTTGACATAACACAATAAAACAAATATAACGGTAAAAAGGATGTGGGATACAACAGATAGTATTTCAGCAAGTGGACAGCAATTATTATTATTATTACGCAGATATAGCATGTTTTACTGTATCTGCGTAAGTAGCAATATGTTATAATAATCAAACATATTTTATCGTACTGACTCCTCTGTGTGAGCAGTAGAGATGGCCTTGTGGTTCGCCCGGCGGTCGGGTCGCTGCGAATTTTGCTTGTTCGTTACCCGCAAAATTTGCGAACACATGGCGTAGTTCGCGGCGGCCAAATTTGTTTACATTGGGGAGAATTTTGACCCATGACACAGCCGTCAGGTGGAACGGGACAGCCAATTGAAACATTCCAGCACATGGACAGTCCCCCTACCCTATAAATAGAACTGACCTGGCGGCCATTTCACATTCCGATTTTTGCCAGTGTAGGGAGAGGTCTGCTGTGCTCATCAGGGAGAGTTTGCTAGACACATATAGCGCTGTGAAGATCCACAAAAGTCCTTTTCAGGGCTGGTATTTCGGTATAGGTCTACTAGTATCTTTTGAGTTTAGGAAGAGGAATCCAGTGGTTGCTGTAGGGGCAGTTAGAGATCGTCATCTGCAGTGACACAAATCACTCTGTTAATGTCCACAAAATTAATTTAAAGTGCTGCAATGTCGTTATAGGGTCTATTACAGTCTCTTTAGTATAGGGACAGGTATCCAATGGTTGCTGTAGGGGCAGTTAGAGATCGTCAGCAGTGACACAAATCGCTTTGTTAATGTCCACAAAAGACATTTAAAGGGCTGCAATTTTTTTGGTATAGCTGTGCAGTGCACTAAAAAGGGTTGGGGGGAGGGGGGTAATCCACAGTATGATATACTTTGTGGAAAGCATAATATAGAGGATTAGTAGTATTATTGTGCACTGTGCAACATTGTGACAGGTGTGGCGGTGAGACTGAGCGTTTCTGCAGCAACACTACACACAGTGACAAAAGCACTTATAATGTATTATAACTGGTGTGATAGACCAATTGCCCCCCCCATACCACATACTGAAGTGGGGTGATATCTGAGTAAACTTTTTCAAGTGTATTTGTGTCATGCAACAATATTGTCTCGTTTGCTGAGTGAAGTCTGGTACACACAGCGCCAAACTCACTGGCCAATTTTTGGAACTGGTGTGATACACCAATGCCCCCCCAATACCACATATTGAAGTGGGGTGTTATCTGAGTAAACATTTTCAAGTGTATTTGTGTCATGCAACAATATTGCCTCGTTTGCTGAGTGAAGTCTGGTACACACAGCGCCAAACTCACTGGCCAATTTTTGGAACTGGTGTGATACACCAATGCCCCCCCAATACCACATATTGAAGTGGGGTGTTATCTGAGTAAACTTTTTCAAGTGTATTTGTGTCATGCAACAATATTGCCTCGTTTGCTGAGTGAAGTCTGGTACACACAGCGCCAAACTCACTGGCCAATTTTTGGAACTGGTGTGATACACCAATGCCCCCCCAATACCACATACTGAAGTGGGGTGTTATTTAACAGTATAATTTTCTAAGAGTGTATTTTAGTCCTGCAAAAATTTGGCCTCTTGCTGTGTAAACAGTGCTACACACAGTGACAACAGTTACTGGCCAATTATTTGTAGAACTGGTGTGATAAACCTGTGGCCCTCCAATACCACATATTGAAGTGGGGTGTCATTTAACAGTATAATTTTCTAAGAGTGCATTTTAGTCCTGCAAAAATTTTGCCTCTTGCTGGGTAAACAGTGCTACACACAGTGACAACAGTTACTGGCCAATTATTTGTAGAACTGGCAGACTGACGGAACGGCAGTGAGGGAGGAGAGGCAGGCAGAACTTGCATTGCACAAAAGGTACAAAGCAGAATGCAAATGTATCAGGAGCGAGCCATCAACCATGCACAGTCACATCTGGCGCTCCCAGGACACCGCCACATGGCTCAGCAGTGTGGGCTTTTTTTAATGTGTCCGTTGCTGACACCAGTGTTGCCATCTGATGCCTTTGCAGTCAACGCATAAGTCGCGGTAAGCCCAACACTCACCTAGGGACCTTAAGAAGGCACCTGAAATCCCATCACCAAGCCCAGTGGGAACAACACCGTCCAGCCTCTTCTCCTTCTCCTGTCTCCTCACAGTTGTCCAACAGTTGTCCAACACTCCACCTTCCATGATGCCGTTGTCACGTTGTTCTGGAAAAAGGCAGGCTTCTGTGGCTCAAATGTTGGAGCGTAAAAAAAGGTGTCCGACTACATCGGGTTAACGGCCGATGTGGACGCTCTGAGGAGTGATGAACCCCTGGACTGCTGGGTGGGCAGGCTTGACCTCTGGCCAGAGCTTGCACAATTTGCAATGGAACTTTTGGCTTGCCCCCCATCCAGTGTCCTGTCCGAAAGGACGTTCAGCACAGCAGGGGGGATAGTGACCGATAAGCGCACTCGCCTAGCTCATGACAGTGTAGACTACCTCACATTTATAAAAATAAATGAGGCATGGATCTCTGGAGAATTCAACACATGTGACCACCAGTAGACCATGTTTCATTGAAATTCCTCATCACAGGCCACAAATATCTGCCAGACCGCCACACACCCACAACAATTCCTGGTCCTTGTCTTTGCTAAATACAGCGGCATAAAAGGCATTTCATGTCCATTGAATGGCTAATTTTTGGGGCCTATACAGGCCGTCACTTACTGTTCTGTGTACTGTGAATGCCTACTGTACCTCTAGCCATTAAATAGTACGTTCTTTGCTGTCAGTTCAACCCATGTGAGCTAATTTTTTTGAGCCTATACAGGCCGACACTTACTTCTGTATACTGTGCATGCCTACTGTACCTCTAGCCATCATATACTACGTTCTTTGCTGTCAGTTCAACCCATGTAAGCAAATTTTTGCCACCTATAAAGGCCGACACTTACTTCTGTATACTGTGAACGCCTACTGTACCTCCAGCCATAAAAACCTAAGTTCTTTGCTGTCAGTTCAACCCATGTAAGCTAATTTTTGTAGCCTATACAGGCCGTCACTTACTGTTCTGTGTACTGTAAATGCCTACTGTACCTCTATCCATCAAATACTACGTTCTTTGCTGTCAGTTCAACCCATGTGAGCTAATTTTTGCCGCCTATACAGGCCGCCACTTAATTCTGTATATTGTGAACGCCTACTGTACCTCTAGCCATCAAATAATACGTTCTTTGCTGTCAGTTCAACCCATGTGAGCTAATTATTGCCGCCTATACCGGCCGCCACTTACTTCTGTATACTGTGCATGCCTACTGTACCTCTAGCCATCAAAAACTAAGTTCTTTTCTGTCAGTTCAACCCATGTGAGCTAATTTTTTCCAACTATACAGGTCGACACTTACTTCTATATACTGTATGAATGCCTAATGTACCTCTAGCCATCATATACTACGTTCTTTGCTGTCAGCTAATTTTTGCCGCCTATACAGGCCGCCACTTAGTTTTGTATACTGTGAACGCCTACTGTACCTCTAGCCATCAGAACCTAAGTTCTTTGCTGTCAGTTAAACCCATGTAAGCTAATTTTTGTAGCCTATACAGGCCGTCACTTACTGTTCTGTGTACTGTAAATGCCTACTGTACCTCTAGCCATCAAATACTACGTTCTTTGCTGTCAGTTCAACCCATGTGAGCTAATTTTTGCCGCCTATACAGGCCGCCACTTAATTCTGTATATTGTGAACGCCTACTGTACCTCTAGCCATCAAATAATACGTTCTTTGCTGTCAGTTCAACCCATGTGAGCTAATTATTGCCGCCTATACCGGCCGCCACTTACTTCTGTATACTGTGCATGCCTACTGTACCTCTAGCCATCAAAAACTAAGTTCTTTTCTGTCAGTTCAACCCATGTGAGCTAATTTTTTCCAACTATACAGGTCGACACTTACTTCTATATACTGTGTGAATGCCTAATGTACCTCTAGCCATCATATACTACGTTCTTTGCTGTCAGCAAATTTTTGCCGCCTATACAGGCCGCCACTTAGTTTTGTATACTGTGAACGCCTACTGTACCTCTAGCCATCAGAACCTAAGTTCTTTGCTGTCAGTTAAACCCATGCGAGCTAATTTTTGGAGCCTATACAGGCCGACACTTACTTCTGTATACTGTGTAAACGCCTACTGTACCTCTAGCCATCATATACTACATTCTTTGCTGTCAGTTAAACCCATGTGAGCTAATTTTTGCAGCCTATACAGGCCGACACTTACTTCTGTATACTGTGTGAATGCCTACTGTACCTCTAGCCATCAACAACTAAGTTCTTTGCTGTCAGTTCAAACCATGTGAGCTGATTTTTGCCGCCTATACAGGCCGACAGTTACTTCTGTATACTGTGTGAATGCCTAATGTACCTCTAGCCATCATATACTACGTTCTTTGCTGTCAGTTCAAACCATGTGAGCTAATTTTTGCCACCTATACAGGCCGCAACTTACTTCTGTATACTGTGAACACCTACTGTACCTCCAGCCATCAAATACTACGTTCTTTGCTGTCAGTTCAACCCATGTGAGCTAATTTTTGCCGCCTATACAGGCCGCCACTTACTTCTGTATACTGTGAACGCCTACTGTACCTCTAGCCATCAAAAACTAAGTTCTTTGCTGTCAGTTAAACCCATGTGAGCTAATTTATGGAGCCTATACAGGCCGACACTTACTTCTGTATACTGTGTAAACGCCTACTGTACCTCTAGCCATCAAAACCTAAGTTCTTTGCTGTCAGTTCAACCCATGTGAGCTAATTTTTGCAGCCTATACAGGCCAACACTTACTGTTCTGTATACTGTGAATGCCTACTGTACCTCTAGCCATCAAATACTATGTTCTTTGCTGTCAGTTCAACCCGTGTAAGCAAATTTTTGCCGCCTATAAAGGCCGATACTTACTTCTGTATATTGTGAACGCCTACTGTACCTCTAGCCATCAAAACCTAAGTTCTTTGCTGTCAGTTCAACCCATGTGAGCTAATTTTTGCAGCCGATACAGGCCGCCACTTACTTCTGTATATTGTGAACGCCTACTGTACCTCTAGCCATCAAACTTTTCTGTCAGTTCAACCCATGTGAGCTAATTTTTTCCACCTATACAGGCCGACACCTACTTCTGTATACTGTGTGAATGCCTAATGTACCTCTAGCCATCATATACTACGTTCTTTGCTGTCAGTTCAACCCATGTGAGCTAATTTTTGCCGCCTATACAGGCCGCCACTTACTTCTGTATATTGTGAACGCCTACTGTACCTCTAGCCATCAAATACTACGTTCTTTGCTGTCAGTTCAACCCATGTGAGATAATTTTTTGCAGCCTATACAGGCCGACACTTACTTCTGTATACTGTGCATGCCTACTATACCTCTAGCCATCAAATACTACGTTCTTTGCTGTCAGTTTAACCCATGTGAGCTAATTTTTGCAGCCTATACAGGCCGACACTTACTTCTGTATACTGTGCATGCCTACTGTACCTATGGCCATCAAATACTACGTTCTTTGCTGTCAGTTCAACCCATGTGAGCTAATTTTTGCCGCCTATACCGGCCGCCACTTACTTCTGTATACTGTGCATGCCTCCTGTACCTCTAGCCATCAAAAACTAAGTTCTTTTCTGTCAGTTCAACCCATGTGAGCTAATTTTTTCCACCTATACAGGTCGACACTTACTTCTGTATACTGTGTGAATGCCTAATGTACTTCTAGCCATCATATACTACGTTCTGTGCTGTCAGATCAACCCATGTGAGCTACTTTTTGCCGCCTATACAGGCCGCCACTTACTTTTGTATACTGTGAACGCCTACTGTACCTCTAGCCATCAGAACCTAAGTTCTTTGCTGTCAGTTAAACCCATGCGAGCTAATTTTTGGAGCCTATACAGGCCGCCACTTACTTCTGTAAACTGTGAACGCCTACTGTACCTCTAGCCATCAAAACCTAAGTTCTTTGTTGTCAGTTCAACCCATGTGAGCTAATTTTTGCAGCCTATACAGGCCAACACTTACTGTTCTGTGTACTGTGAATGCCTACTTTACCTCTAGCCATCAAATACTACGTTCTTTGCTGCCAGTTCAACCCATGTGAGCTAATTATTGCCGCCTATACAGGCCGCCACTTACTTCTGTATATTGTGAACGCCTACTGTACCTCTAGCCATCAAATACTATGTTCTTTGCTGTCAGTTCAACCCATGTGAGCTAATTTTTGCAGCCTATACAGGCCGACACTTACTGTTCTGTGTACTGTGAATGCCTACTGTACCTCTAGCCATCAAATACTACTTTCTTTGCTGTCAGTTCAACCCATGTGAGCTCATTTTTGCCGCCTATACAGGCCGCCACTGACTTCTGCATATTGTGAACGCCTACTGTACCTCTAGCCATCATATACTACGTTCTTTGCTGTCAGTTCAACCCATGTAAGAAAATTTTTGCCGCCTATAAAGGCCGACACTTACTTCTGTATACTGTGTAAACGCCTACTGTACCTCTAGCCATCATATACTACATTCTTTGCTGTCAGTTAAGCCCATGTGAGCTAATTTTTGGAGCCTATACAGGCCACCACTTACTTCTGTATACTGTGAACGCCTACTGTACTTCTAGCCATCAAAAACTAAGTTCTTTGCTGTCAGTTACACCCATGTGAGCTAATTTTTGGAGCCTATACAGGCCAACACTTACTTCTGTATACTGTGTGAACGCCTACTGTACCTCTAGCCATCATATACTAGATTCTTTGCTGTCAGTTAAACCCATGTGAGCTCATTTTTGCAGCCTATACAGGCCGACACCTACTTCTGTATACCGTGTGAATGCCTAATGTACCTCTAGCCATCATATACTACGTTCTTTGCTGTCAGTTCAAACCATGTGAGCTAATTTTTGCCGCCTATACAGGCCGCCACTTACTTCTGTATATTGGGAACACCTACTGTACCTCTAGCCATCAAATACTACGTTCTTTGCTGTCAGTTCAACCCATGTGAGCTAATTTTTGCAGCCTATACAGGCCGACACTTACTGTTCTGTGTACTGTGAATGCCTACTGTACCTCTAGCCATCAAATACTACGTTCTTTGCTGTCAGTTAAACCCATGTGAGCTAATTTGTCAGCAACAGGTGTGACCAGAAATGTGTGGACTGACACAGAGAACATTAGACATAATTAAGGTGTAAAGAATATAATTTATTTAAAAACAAGTGAATAACACAAATGTAAACGCACCTCCAGAAAACTATAACTGTGTAAATCCAATCAGATAACCCAACAATAGTGACACACAGCAAACAACTGCTCAAACCAAATATATACAAAACAGGATAAATGAATAGTAATAGTAACAGAGCCGGGGTCATACACGGGAGATCAAGCAGAGGGAGCTGGGAGCAAGACAGAACAGAGAGAGGGTTGCAGGAGACGGAGTAAGCAAACAGGAAGGAAGGAATCAGGCTGCAGGGTCAGGATCAGAGTCCAGGATCAGGATACAGGGACACAGGAATGCAGGTCAGGCGCACATGGAGGCAATACCAAGGCAGTGAGAAGAAGTATACACAGGGTTTAAATATACTTCCTGCAACCAGCATCAGGTGATGACTGATTGCATAAGATGTTCGCTTCTGACTACTGAGAGACACCCGCTGGTGGACACTGGAACTGCAGCCTATGGATCTGGGAGCTACAGTGCCACCAGCAGGTGAGCTCTTTCCTGACATAATTTTTGCCGCCTATACAGGCCGCCACTGACTTCTGCATATTGTGAACGCCTACTGTACCTCTAGCCATCATATACTACGTTCTTTGCTGTCAGTTCAACCCATGTAAGCAAATTTTTGCCGCCTATAAAGGCCGACACTTACTTCTGTATACTGTGAACGCCTACTGTACCTCTAGCCATCAAAACCTAAGTTCTTTGCTGTCAGTTCAACCCATGTGAGCTAATTTTTGCAGCCTATACAGGCCAACACTTACTGTTCTGTATACTGTGAATGCCTACTGTACCTCTAGCCATCAAATACTATGTTCTTTGCTGTCAGTTCAACCCATGTGAGCTAATTTTTGCAGCCTATACAGGCCAACACTTACTGTTCTGTATACTGTGAATGCCTACTGTACCTCTAGCCATCAAATACTATGTTCTTTGCTGTCAGTTCAACCCGTGTAAGCAAATTTTTGCCGCCTATAAAGGCCGACACTTACTTCTGTATATTGTGAACGCCTACTGTACCTCTAGCCATCAAAACCTAAGTTCTTTGCTGTCAGTTCAACCCATGTGAGCTAATTTTTGCAGCCGATACAGGCCGCCACTTACTTCTGTATATTGTGAACGCCTACTGTACCTCTAGCCATCAAACTTTTCTGTCAGTTCAACCCATGTGAACTAATTTTTTCCACCTATACAGGTCGACACTTACTTCTGTATACTGTGTGAATGCCTAATGTACTTCTAGCCATCATATACTACGTTCTTTGCTGTCAGTTCAACCCATGTGAGCTAATTTTTGCCGCCTATACAGGCCGCCACTTACTTTTGTATACTGTGAACGCCTACTGTACCTCTAGCCATCAGAACCTAAGTTCTTTGCTGTCGGTTAAACCCATGCGAGCTAATTTTTGGAGCCTATACAGGCCGCCACTTACTTCTGTAAACTGTGAACGCCTACTGTACCTCTAGCCATCAAAAACTAAGTTCTTTGCTGTCAGTTCAAACCATGTGAGCTGATTTTTGCCACAAGCAAAAAAAACAAAGAAAGGGCGCACCGACCTAGCGCATTATCCTCAATAAAAGGCTTTATTTATGTAACATTAAAAAATGGCTACTCACAGACGTAGATAAACATAAGGCGTGTCAAGCTGATTTGCTCAATTGTCCGTGTTTAGTCCATATGATCGTCCATGACCGATGAGATGACTGACGCGTTTCGAGGCCTAGCCTCTTCCTCAGAGCCACGGTGGCACGGACAATTGAGCAAATCAGCTTGACACGCCTTATGTTTATCTACGTCTGTGAGTAGCCATTTTTTAATGTTACATAAATAAAGCCTTTTATTGAGGATAATGCGCTAGGTCGGTGCGCCCTTTCTTTGTTTTTTTTGCTTGTAGTACCGGTGGACGACCCCAGTCCGTTAAGGGCAGCAAGACCGTAGCCATCTGAGAAGCCATTTGTCAGTCCCGTGAGGAGTGTGGTTGAGGGGCTTGGATACCAAGCGCAGGAGAAGGGTGGTTTCACCTTATTGTTTTTTGGAGCTGATTTTTGCCGCCTATACAGGCCGACACCTACTTCTGTATACTGTGTGAATGCCTAATGTACCTCTAGCCATCATATACTACGTTCTTTGCTGTCAGTTCAACCCATGTGAGCTAATTTTTGCCGCCTATACAGGCCGCCACTTACTTCTGTATATTGTGAACGCCTACTGTACCTCTAGCCATCAAATACTACGTTCTTTGCTGTCAGTTCAACCCATGTGAGATCATTTTTTGCAGCCTATACAGGCCGACACTTACTTCTGTATACTGTGCATGCCTACTATACCTCTAGCCATCAAATACTACGTTCTTTGCTGTCAGTTTAACCCATGTGAGCTAATTTTTGCAGCCTATACAGGCCGACACTTACTTCTGTATACTGTGCATGCCTACTGTACCTATGGCCATCAAATACTACGTTCTTTGCTGTCAGTTCAACCCATGTGAGCTAATTTTTGCCGCCTATACCGGCCGCCACTTACTTCTGTATACTGTGCATGCCTACTGTACCTCTAGCCATCAAAAACTAAGTTCTTTTCTGTCAGTTCAACCCATGTGAGCTAATTTTTTCCACCTATACAGGTCGACACTTACTTCTGTATACTGTGTGAATGCCTAATGTACTTCTAGCCATCATATACTACGTTCTGTGCTGTCAGTTCAACCCATGTGAGCTGATTTTTGCCGCCTATACAGGCCGCCACTTACTTTTGTATACTGTGAACGCCTACTGTACCTCTAGCCATCAGAACCTAAGTTCTTTGCTGTCAGTTAAACCCATGCGAGCTAATTTTTGGAGCCTATACAGGCCGCCACTTACTTCTGTAAACTGTGAACGCCTACTGTACCTCTAGCCATTAAAACCTAAGTTCTTTGTTGTCAGTTCAACCCATGTGAGCTAATTTTTGCAGCCTATACAGGCCAACACTTACTGTTCTGTGTACTGTGAATGCCTACTTTACCTCTAGCCATCAAATACTACGTTCTTTGCTGTCAGTTCAACCCATGTGAGCTAATTATTGCCGCCTATACAGGCCGCCACTTACTTCTGTATATTGTGAACGCCTACTGTACCTCTAGCCATCAAATACTATGTTCTTTGCTGTCAGTTCAACCCATGTGAGCTAATTTTTGCAGCCTATACAGGCCGACACTTACTGTTCTGTGTATTGTGAATGCCTACTGTACCTCTAGCCATCAAATACTACTTTCTTTGCTGTCAGTTCAACCCATGTGAGCTCATTTTTGCCGCCTATACAGGCCGCCACTGACTTCTGCATATTGTGAACGCCTACTGTACCTCTAGCCATCATATACTACGTTCTTTGCTGTCAGTTCAACCCATGTAAGAAAATTTTTGCCGCCTATAAAGGCCGACACTTACTTCTGTATACTGTGTAAACGCCTACTGTACCTCTAGCCATCATATACTACATTCTTTGCTGTCAGTTAAGCCCATGTGAGCTAATTTTTGGAGCCTATACAGGCCACCACTTACTTCTGTATACTGTGAACGCCTACTGTACTTCTAGCCATCAAAAACTAAGTTATTTGCTGTCAGTTACACCCATGTGAGCTAATTTTTGGAGCCTATACAGGCCAACACTTACTTCTGTATACTGTGTGAACGCCTACTGTACCTCTAGCCATCATATACTACATTCTTTGCTGTCAGTTAAACCCATGTGAGCTCATTTTTGCAGCCTATACAGGCCGACACCTACTTCTGTATACCGTGTGAATGCCTAATGTACCTCTAGCCATCATATACTACGTTCTTTGCTGTCAGTTCAAACCATGTGAGCTAATTTTTGCCGCCTATACAGGCCGCCACTTACTTCTGTATATTGGGAACACCTACTGTACCTCTAGCCATCAAATACTACGTTCTTTGCTGTCAGTTCAACCCATGTGAGCTAATTTTTGCAGCCTATACAGGCCGACACTTACTGTTCTGTGTACTGTGAATGCCTACTGTACCTCTAGCCATCAAATACTACGTTCTTTGCTGTCAGTTAAACCCATGTGAGCTAATTTGTCAGCAACAGGTGTGACCAGAAATGTGTGGACTGACACAGAGAACATTAGACATAATTAAGGTGTAAAGAATATAATTTATTTAAAAATAAGTGAATAACACAAATGTAAACGCACCTCCAGAAAACTATAACTGTGTAAATCCAATCAGATAACCCAACAATAGTGACACACAGCAAACAACTGCTCAAACCAAATATATACAAAACAGGATAAATGAATAGTAATAGTAACAGAGCCGGGGTCATACACGGGAGATCAAGCAGAGGGAGCTGGGAGCAAGACAGAACAGAGAGAGGGTTGCAGGAGACGGAGTAAGCAAACAGGAAGGAAGGAATCAGGCTGCAGGGTCAGGATCAGAGTCCAGGATCAGGATACAGGGACACAGGAATGCAGGTCAGGCGCACATGGAGGCAATACCAAGGCAGTGAGAAGAAGTATACACAGGGTTTAAATATACTTCCTGCAACCAGCATCAGGTGATGACTGATTGCATAAGATGTTCGCTTCTGACTACTGAGAGACACCCGCTGGTGGACACTGGAACTGCAGCCTATGGATCTGGGAGCTACAGTGCCACCAGCAGGTGAGCTCTTTCCTGACATAATTTTTGCCGCCTATACAGGCCGCCACTGACTTCTGCATATTGTGAACGCCTACTGTACCTCTAGCCATCATATACTACGTTCTTTGCTGTCAGTTCAACCCATGTAAGCAAATTTTTGCCGCCTATAAAGGCCGACACTTACTTCTGTATACTGTGAACGCCTACTGTACCTCTAGCCATCAAAAACTAAGTTCTTTGCTGTCAGTTAAACCCATGTGAGCTAATTTTTGGAGCCTATATAGGCCGACACTTACTTCTGTATACTGTGTAAACGCCTACTGTACCTCTAGCCATCATATACTATATTCGTTGCTGTCAGTTAAGCCCATGTGAGCAAATTTTTGGAGCCTATACAGGCCGCCACTTACTTCTGTATACTGTGAACGCCTACTGTACTTCTAGCCATCAAAAACTAAGTTCTTTGCTGTCAGTTCAACCCATGTGAGCTAATTTTTGCCGCCTATACAGGCCGCCACTGACTTCTGCATATTGTGAACGCCTACTGTACCTCTAGCCATCATATATTACGTTCTTTGCTGTTAGTTCAACCCATGTAAGCAAATTTTTGCCGCCTATAAAGGCCGACACTTACTTCTGTATACTGTGAACGCCTACTGTACCTCTAGCCATCAAAACCTAAGTTCTTTGCTGTCAGTTCAACCCAGGTGAGCTAATTTTTGCAGCCTATACAGGCCGACACTTACTGTTCTGTGTACTGTGAATGCCTACTGTACCTCTAGCCATCAAATACTACGTTCTTTGCTGTCAGTTCAACCCATGTGAGCTAATTTTTGCCGCCTATACAGGCCGCCACTTACTTCTGTATATTGTGAACGCCTACTGTACCTCTAGCCATCAAATACTACGTTCTTTGCTGTCAGTTCAACCCATGTGAGATAATTTTTTGCAGCCTATACAGGCCGACACTTACTTCTGTATACTGTGCATGCTTACTATACCTCTAGCCATCAAATACTACGTTCTTTGCTGTCAGTTTAACCCATGTGAGCTAATTTTTGCAGCCTATACAGGCCGACACTTACTTCTGTATACTGTGCATGCCTACTGTACCTTTGGCCATCAAATACTACGTTCTTTGCTGTCAGTTCAACCCATGTGAGCTAATTTTTGCCGCCTATACCGGCCGCCACTTACTTCTGTATACTGTGCATGCCTACTGTACCTCTAGCCATCAAAAACTAAGTTCTTTTCTGTCAGTTCAACCCATGTGAGCTAATTTTTTCCACCTATACAGGTCGACAATTACTTCTGTATACTGTGTGAATGCCTAATGTACTTCTAGCCATCATATACTACGTTCTTTGCTGTCAGTTCAACCCATGTGAGCTAATTTTTGCCGCCTATACCGGCCGCCACTTACTTCTGTATACTGTGAATGCTTACTGTACCTCTAGCCATCAAAAACTAAGTTCTTTGCTGTCAGTTAAACCCATGTGAGCTAATTTTTGGAGCCTATACAGGCCGACACTTACTTCTGTATACTGTGTAAACGCCTACTGTACCTCTAGCCATCATATACTACATTCTTTGCTGTCTGTTAAACCTATGTGAGCTCATTCTTGCAACCTATACAGGCCGACACTTACTTCTGTATACTGTGTGAACGCCTACTGTACCTCTAGCCATCAAAAACTAAGTTCTTTGCTGTCAGTTCAAACCATGTGAGCTGATTTTTTTCCGCCTATACAGGCCGACACCTACTTCTGTATACTGTGTGAATGCCTAATGTACCTCTAGCCATCATATACTATGTTCTTTGCTGTCAGTTCAAACCATGTGAGCTACTTTTTGCCGCCTATACAGGCCGCCACTTACTTCAGTATACTGTGAACGCCTACTGTACCTCTAGCCATCAAAACCTAAGTTCTTAGTTGTCAGTTCAACCCATGTGAGCTAATTTATGCAGCCTATACAGGCCAACACTTACTGTTCTGTGTACTGTGAATGCCTACTTTACCTCCAGCCATCAAATACTACGTTCTTTGCTGTCAGTTCAACCCATGTGAGCTAATTATTGCCGCCTATACAGGCCGCCACTTACTTCTGTATATTGTGAACGCCTACTGTACCTCTAGCCATCAAATACTACGTTCTTTGCTGTCAGTTCAACCCATGTGAGATCATTTTTGCAGCCTATACAGGCTGACACTTACTTCTGTATACTGTGCATGCCTACTGTACCTCTAGCCATCAAATACTACGTTCTTTGCTGTCAGTTTAACCCATGTGAGCTAATTTTTGCAGCCTATACCGGCCGCCACTTACTTCTGTATACTGCGAACGCCTGCTGTACCTCTAGCCATCAAAAACTAAGTTCTTTGCTGTCAGTTAAACCCATGTGAGCTGATTTTTGGAGCCTATACAGGCCGACACTTACTTCTGTATACTGTGCATTCCTACTGTACCTCTAGCCATCAAAAACTAAGTTATTTTCTGTCAGTTCAACCCATGTGAGCTAATTTTTTCCGCCTATACAGGTCGACACTTCTGTATACTGTGTGAATGCCTAATGTACCTCTAGCCATCATATACTACGTTCTTTGCTGTCAGTTAAACCCATGTGAGCTCATTTTTGCAGCCTATACAGGCCGACACTTACTTCTGTATACTGTGTGAACGCCTACTGTACCTCTAGCCATCAAAAACTAAGTTCTTTGCTGTCAGTTCAAACCATGTGAGCTGATTTTTTTCCGCCTATACAGGCCGACACCTACTTCTGTATACTGTGTGAATGCCTAATGTACCTCTAGCCATCATATACTATGTTCTTTGCTGTCAGTTCAAACCATGTGAGCTACTTTTTGCCGCCTATACAGGCCGCCACTTACTTCTGTATACTGTGAACGCCTACTGTACTTCTAGCCATCAAAACCTAAGTTCTTAGTTGTCAGTTCAACCCATGTGAGCTAATTTTTGCAGCCTATACAGGCCAACACTTACTGTTCTGTGTACTGTGAATGCCTACTTTACCTCTAGCCATCAAATACTACGTTCTTTGCTGTCAGTTCAACCCATGTGAGCTAATTATTGCCGCCTATACAGGCCGCCACTTACTTCTGTATATTGTGAACGCCTACTGTACCTCTAGCCATCAAATACTACGTTCTTTTCTGTCAGTTCAACCCATGTGAGATAATTTTTGCAGCCTATACAGGCCGACACTTACTTCTGTATACTGTGAATGCCTACTGTACCTCTAGCCATCAAATACTACGTTCTTTGCTGTCAGTTTAACCCATGTGAGCTAATTTTTGCCGCCTATACAGGCCGCCACTTACTTCTGTATATTGTGAACGCCTACTGTACCTCTAGCCATCAAATACTACGTTCTTTGCTGTCAGTTCAACCCATGTGAGATCATTTTTGCAGCCTATACAGGCTGACACTTACTTCTGTATACTGTGCATGCCTACTGTACCTCTAGCCATCAAATACTACGTTCTTTGCTGTCAGTTTAACCCATGTGAGCTAATTTTTGCAGCTTATACAGGCCGACACTTACTTCTGTATACTGTGTGAATGCCTAATGTACCTCTAGCCATCATATACTACGTTCTTTGCTGTCAGTTCAAACCATGTGAGCTAATTTTTGCCGCCTATACAGGCCGCCACTTACTTCTGTATACTGTGAACACCTACTGTACCTCTAGCCATCAAAACCTAAGTTTTTTGCTATCAGTTCAACCCATGTGAGCTAATTTTTGGAAGCTATACAGGCCGACACTTACTTCTGTATACTTTGAATGCCTACTGTACCTCTAGCCATCAAAAGCTAAGTTCTTTGCTGTCAGTTCAACCCATGTGAGATAATTTTTGCAGCCTTTACAGGCCTCCACTTACTTCTGTATACTGTGTGAACGCCTACTGTACCTCTAGCCATCAAAAACTACGTTCTTTGCTGTCAGTTCAAACCATGTGAGCTCATTTTTGCCGCCTATACAGGCCGACACTTACTTCTGTATACTGTGTGAATGCCTAATGTACCTCTAGCCATCATATACTACGTTCTTTGCTGTCAGTTCAACCCATGTGAGCTCATTTTTGCAGCCTATACAGGACAACACTTACTGTTTTGTGCACTGTGAATGCCTACTGTACCTCTAGCCATCAAAAGCTAAGTTCTTTGCTGTCAGTTCAACCCATGTGAGCTAATTATTGCCGCCTATACAGGCCGCCACTTACTTCTGTATATTGTGAACGCCTACTGTACCTCTAGCCATCAAATACTACGTTCTTTGCTGTCAGTTCAACCCATGTGAGATAATTTTTGCAGCCTATACAGGCCGACACTTACTTCTGTATACTGTGAATGCCTACTGTACCTCTAGCCATCAAATACTACGTTCTTTGCTGTCAGTTTAACCCATGTGAGCTAATTTTTGCCGCCTATACAGGCCGCCACTTACTTCTGTATATTGTGAACGCCTACTGTACCTCTAGCCATCAAATACTACGTTCTTTGCTGTCAGTTCAACCCATGTGAGATCATTTTAGCAGCCTATACAGGCTGACACTTACTTCTGTATACTGTGCATGCCTACTGTACCTCTAGCCATCAAATACTACGTTCTTTGCTGTCAGTTTAACCCATGTGAGCTAATTTTTGCAGCTTATACAGGCCGACACTTACTTCTGTATACTGTGTGAATGCCTAATGTACCTCTAGCCATCATATACTACGTTCTTTGCTGTCAGTTCAACCCATGTGAGCTCATTTTTGCAGCCTATACAGGACAACACTTACTGTTTTGTGCACTGTGAATGCCTACTGTACCTCTAGCCATCAAAAGCTAAGTTCTTTGCTGTCAGTTCAACCCATGTGAGCTAATTATTGCCGCCTATACAGGCCGCCACTTACTTCTGTATATTGTGAACGCCTACTGTACCTCTAGCCATCAAATACTACGTTCTTTGCTGTCAGTTCAACCCATGTGAGATAATTTTTGCAGCCTATACAGGCCGACACTTACTTCTGTATACTGTGAATGCCTACTGTACCTCTAGCCATCAAATACTACGTTCTTTGCTGTCAGTTTAACCCATGTGAGCTAATTTTTGCCGCCTATACAGGCCGCCACTTACTTCTGTATATTGTGAACGCCTACTGTACCTCTAGCCATCAAATACTACGTTCTTTGCTGTCAGTTCAACCCATGTGAGATCATTTTAGCAGCCTATACAGGCTGACACTTACTTCTGTATACTGTGCATGCCTACTGTACCTCTAGCCATCAAATACTACGTTCTTTGCTGTCAGTTTAACCCATGTGAGCTAATTTTTGCAGCTTATACAGGCCGACACTTACTTCTGTATACTGTGTGAATGCCTAATGTACCTCTAGCCATCATATACTACGTTCTTTGCTGTCAGTTCAAACCATGTGAGCTAATTTTTGCAGCCTATACAGGCCGCCACTTACTTCTGTATACTGTGAACACCTACTGTACCTCTAGCCATCAAAACCTAAGTTCTTTGCTATCAGTTCAACCCATGTGAGCTAATTTTTGGAAGCTATACAGGCCGACACTTACTTCTGTATACTTTGAATGCCTACTGTACCTCTAGCCATCAAAAGCTAAGTTCTTTGCTGTCAGTTAAACCCATGTGAGATAATTTTTGCAGCCTTTACAGGCCTCCACTTACTTCTGTATACTGTGTGAACGCCTACTGTACCTCTAGCCATCAAAAACTACGTTCTTTGCTGTCAGTTCAAACCATGTGAGCTCATTTTTGCCGCCTATACAGGCCGACACTTACTTCTGTATACTGTGTGAATGCCTAATGTACCTCTAGCCATCATATACTACGTTCTTTGCTGTCAGTTCAACCCATGTGAGCTCATATTTGCAGCCTATACAGGACAACACTTACTGTTTTGTGCACTGTGAATGCCTACTGTACCTCTAGCCATCAAAAGCTAAGTTCTTTGCTGTCAGTTAAACCCATGTGAGATAATTTTTGCAGCCTTTACAGGCCTCCACTTACTTCTGTATACTGTGTGAACGCCTACTGTACCTCTAGCCATCAAAAACTACGTTCTTTGCTGTCAGTTCAAACCATGTGAGCTCATTTTTGCCGCCTATACAGGCCGACACTCACTTCTGTATACTGTGTGAATGCCTAATGTACCTCTAGCCATCATATACTACGTTCTTTGCTGTCAGTTCAACCCATGTGAGCTCATTTTTGCAGCCTATACAGGACAACACTTACTGTTTTGTGCACTGTGAATGCCTACTATACCTCTAGCCATCAAAACCTAAGTTCTTTGCTGTCAGGTAAACCCATGTGAGCTAATTTTTGGAGCCTATACAGGCCGACACTTAGTTCTGTATACTGTGCATGCCTACTGTACCTCTAGCCATCAAAACCTAAGTTCTTTGCTGTCAGTTAAACCCATGTGAGCTAATTTTTGGAGCCTATACAGGGTGACGCTTACTTCTGTATACTGTGCATGCCTACTGTACCTCTAGCCATCAAAAACTAAGTTCTTTGCTGTCAGTTCAACCCATGTGAGCTAATTTTTGGAGCCTATACAGGCCGACACTTACTTCGGTATACTGTGCATGCCTACTGTACCTCTAGCCATCAAAAACTAAGTTCTTTGCTCTCAGTTCAACCCACGTGAGCTACTTTTTGCCGCATATACAGGCCGACACTTACTTCTGTATACTGTGAACGCCTACTGTACCTCTAGCCATCAAAACCTAAGTTCTTTGCTGTCAGTTAAACCCATGTGAGCTAATTTTTGGAGCCTATACAGGCCGCCACTTACTTCTGTATACTGTGTGAACGCTTACTGTACCTCTAGCCATCAAAAACTAAGTTCTTTGCTGTCAGTTCAAACCATGTGAGCTAATTTTTGGATATCCATATGAAGGGGGAAGGGGCTGGGAATGCCGCTCAGGTGTGTGTCCGATCTGGTGCTGGCTAGATCCGCCGTCCGGAAAGATTCATGTAGAAATGTGGAGCCGCACACAGGTAAATGAAATCAAAAAAAGGTAGTCTTTATTCTTCAAAATGATCCAGGACAAACAGACAGTGTGGGGAACAGAATATGTCCAAGGTAGACGCGTTTCACGGCACGAACGGCCGATTACTCATTACCACGGTGTGGGATACCGGAAATCGGTCAGTATTTAAGGATAATAAACCAGGAAATTGATTGTTGCGACTCCTCGCAACTGTGTATCATTAAAAAATCAACCACATGGATTATCCGATTTCTCCGCGATCCAACACCTGGACATGTCAAAAACACACATGAAACAACTTGACAAAATATGTGAAACAATCATTAAAAACGATACATTCAAATAAGTATACAAATGAATGTAATTTGTAAGAACAACAAGGTTGGCGCAAGAAAATTAGGTACACACATGCCGATTTAATGTGAGAAACCATATATACAATCTGAATGTAAGTAGAACCACACGGAATCACAGATATTCATGTGTCCTTTGTGAGTGTATGGTCTCTCAATGGTGCAATATGTAAACTGAGAAAAACAAGGTGTAAAGAAGATGTAAAAAACTTTTTATTGTGTATATGTGCACGTATATATGTAATATGATGTTATCTGTGTATATACAGCCATATAGATATCCTATCCCATCCGTTTTAGGATATCTATATGGCTGTATATACACAGATAACATCATATTACATATATACGTGCACATATACACAATAAAAAGTTTTTTACATTTTCTTTACACCTTGTTTTTCTCAGTTTACATATTGCACCATTGAGAGACCATACACTCACAAAGGACACATGAATATCTGTGATTCCGTGTGGTTCTACTTACATTCAGATTGTATATATGGTTTCTCACATTAAATCGGCATGTGTGTACCTAATTTTCTTGCGCCAACCTTGTTGTTCTTACAAATTACATTCATTTGTATACTTATTTGAATGTATCGTTTTTAATGATTGTTTCACATATTTTGTCAAGTTGTTTCATGTGTGTTTTTGACATGTCCAGGTGTTGGATCGCGGAGAAATCGGATAATCCATGTGGTTGATTTTTTAATGATACACAGTTGCGAGGAGTCGCAACAATCAATTTCCTGGTTTATTATCCTTAAATACTGACCGATTTCCGCTATCCCACACCGTGGTAATGAGTAAGCGGCCGTTCGTGCCGTGAAACGCGTCTACCTTGGACATATTCTGTTCCCCACACTGTCTGTTTGTCCTGGATCATTTTGAAGAATAAAGACTACCTTTTTTTGATTTCATTTACCTGTGTGCGGCTCCACATTTCTACATGAAGCTAATTTTTGGAGCCTATACAGGCCGCCACTTACTTCTGTATACTGTGAATGCCTACTGTACCTCCAGCCATCAAATTCGATGTTCTTTGCTGTCAGTTCAACCCATGTGAGCTAATTTTTGCCGCCTATACCGGCCGCCACTTACTTCTGTATACTGTGAACTCCTACTGTACCTCTAGCCATCAAAACGTAAGTTCTTTGCTGTTAGTTAAACCCATGTGGGCTAATTTTTGGGGCCTGTACAGGCCGACACTTACCTCTGTATACTGTGCGAATGCCTAATGTACCTTCAGCCACAGAATACTACGTACTTAGCTGTCAGGTAAACCCATGTGGGCTAATTTTTGGGGCCTATACTGGCCGACACTTACTTATTTATCCTGTGAATGCCTAATGTACCTTCAGCCACAGAATACTACATTCTTAGCTGTCAGGTAAACGCATGTGGGCTAATTTATGGGGCCTGGAATGGCCGACACTTACTACTTTATCCTGTGAATGCCAAATTTTTCAGACTAGAAATGAAAATCAATGGGTCTGTAAAGGTTCCGCCAAATTGTGGAATGGATGCGGACCCATTTTTCAGATGTGTGAATGGACCCCATATGTATTAGACAATGTATTTACCGGCTGCTGTCAGTTCTGGCTGATTTATGAAAAAAAAAATATATATATATATTTTTTGCTGTGTAAAAAATAAAAAAAAATTTAGGGCAACTTTTTCAATTGCAATACTTCTGTTATGACATTGTCCATGTGCTGGGACTATTTGTGCACAGCTAGTACGTCTTTTGTGGCTGCAAATATGACCTAAATGTTTTTAAAGTTCGCCTCCCATTAATGTCAATGGGGCCCGCTGCAAACCCGCGGTTCGCAGACTTTTGAGAAAATTTGCGGCTGGCATTCGCGAACCGCCCCGGCCAATGTTCGTCCATCACTGGTGAGCAGCAATAAAAACAGTAAAGGTCAAAATTAGAGATAACTGTGCAGCAATGTAGGAAGGAGGGGAGCAAAGCAGAGCCTCAGCTCCACCCCTCGTCTTCCAGGGGAACATGAATGTCCACATCTATGTCGGGTGCAGCAGAAATTTATAGGCAACAGAGATTTATAGGCAGCAGAATATTCAAACATATGCCAGTAAAATCATTTCAGAAAGATTTGTCTCTGATGCCCATTTTTGTTACCAACAGGTCCTTCATGTTGTTAATTTCCACAATTTTTGCCAACCAAATGATGATGGATGGAAGCTGGTGCTGTTTCCAAAATATTGAACTACAGCATTTTGCTGCACTTACCAAGAGTGGGCCAAAGGACCGCCGGTAGGTCTTACTTGTGTGGTGTGACGGTGTAGCATACTGGGTTCCATATCTCCCACCGCTTCTTCACATCTCTAACATTTGAGGAAAATTTATGGAGCCTGGGGGGAGTATAAAACCATCTGGTCAGGATCCTAAATCCTGATTCTTGGTATTTAGAGCAGATAGATGTTTTATACGTGAAAAGGGGTGTTCTTGCAATCTGTTTGTCCATGAAATAGGTATGGAGGTCTCTTTTATTACCAATTGGTAATATATGGAGGTTCGAAATCTGCCACATGAAAGTTGAGTAGGCAGTGGGTCTGTGAGATGGCATGGCGCAAGATGAGTTTACGCTTGAAGGAAGTAAGTAGCAGATAACAAAATGGCCAAGAAATTAGAGAGTTGAACGGTATTCCAAAATGTCAGCAATGCGGAGGCAGAGTGATCGATCCGCTGAACCCTGGACAGATATTGTCCAGTGTGTATAAAGTGTCTGGCTTGGGACATCCCTTTTTATCTTAGGGCCGTAAGGTGCGGGTCCACCTAGCCTGTATTAAATAAAGAGTTACCTATAATAGGGAAGATCGGAGATGGATACAGGGAGATAAATTTACTTTGAGATACCTTAGTACAGACACGCCAAGTTTGTACTGTAGGAATGTAGTCAGATGTTTGGTGGAATCTCCTGCTGGCACCACAAGAGACTTGGAAGTGGGATATTAGTGACTGCCTGCTCTACCACCACCCAACGTTTTGAGAGGTACGTGTGTGCACCAAAAGATAACTCTATTTAAATGTCATGCAGCCTGGTAAGCTGCAAGGTCTGGGGATGTTATTCCCCCTTGCAATTTGTGTAAGCCCACAGAAATTGCAAAATTGTTTGACAGCCCTTTCAAAGGAGCTTGGGATACGTATCAGTATGACCTGCAGAAGATAAAGTAGGAGAGGAATGGCAATCATTTCATTAACTTAAAATGCTTATTCTGCAAAACCACAAAACAATACTTCTGTGCCAAGTCGATAACTCCTGTTAAATTGCCGAGAGCAGGGAAGGAAATTAAGTTCAAAAGCCTTAATCAGATTCCTGGGAAGAATAATGCCAAGGTACCATATATTAGCCATTGCCCACTTGAATGGGAAGTCGAACTTAAGGAATCTAACAATGGCATCGGGCAGGCAGATGTTCAGTGCCTCCGATTGTTGAAAATGAATGCAGAAATTAGAAAGTGCACCATTCTTGTCAAGCTCGGATAGAAAGTTCAGCAGGATATCAGCAGACTGGTGATGGAATTTTCTGTGGAAAAGGCTCTAATGTTAGCATAAATATTAAGGGAGACAAAGGGCAGCCCTGCCTAGTCCGATCTGCTATGCTGAAGGCAGCAGAGAGGTGACCATTCACTTTTAGCGAGGTTGAGGAATTTGTTGAGTTAATCCACCTCAACATCCTCTGCTCAAAGCCCAGATGGCAAAAAGTTATATCGAATAGGGTCCAAATTACCCTATAAAACACCTTCTCAGCATCTGTGGATAAGGGTAATAGGGGGACCCTTTTAGGTTGCGCTTCATAGATAATATCTATTGCTTTGGTTGTGTTATCCCTCACTTCCATTGAGGGTACAAACCCCACTTAATCCAGGTGGACGATATCGGCAATATGGTCCATTAATTTCGAAGCCAGGATCTTGGTAGACAGCTACCTGTTCAGCAGGAAGAATGACCCTAAACCAACAGTGTTGTACACTTTTAAAAAGTGTGACTTCAAAAGCTTCTGGATGTCTTGAAAGAGGGAATCAATTTGTCTCACCTTTTCCTTCTTTTGTCGGGAACTCAACTTGATGTAACTAAATACCTCTAATGTAGGTCTTTTACGCTTCCCACATTACTATGGGATCGCAGCCCTATGTCTATGTCTAGAGAAACAGCGAGACTGTACAATCACTTTAAGTCCCCCCCCCCAATTGATGAGAAGGGTGGGTCACACGCCTCCCAGCACAGTTAGAATTTCCCCAATGTAGTAGAGCAACATGACCAACATTGCAAATCATAATGCAAATCTGGAGAAAGTCCTCCAAGAGGGGGTGTCAGCTGCTGGTGTGACCAGAAATGTGTGGACTGCCACAGAGAATATCAGGCACAAATACAGTGTAAAAGAATATAAATTTATTTAAAAGATAAGTTATCAACATAAATGAAAACACACCTCCAAAATACCAAACTGAGCAAAACAAACCAGAAAACCAAACAAATAGTAACACACAATGAACTACTGCCTAAACCAAATATATACAGCGAAAACAATCCAAAGTTCCAGCGCTAAACCTTGTGGCAATCTCACTCTCAGAATTAGGGCTGACCACTGGTGCTGCTGCTTAAAAGATTGCTGAACCAGCATACATGTGTGCAAAGAGGAGGGGAAAGCAGCGCTAATCACGCTGGATAAATTGCAACACTAGGAAACCAGCCCATGGAAACAGCATCATGTTTATTGAAGAACATGTAAATGAAATAAGGTTCCAAACCGGTAACTTGTCAACGCTGAAGCTGCTGGCGGTGAAAGTCACATAATGGCAGAGCTGCTGGGTGGAAAGAACCGATGACCGCAATGGCATGGGAGGGACTGCTAGATGGTGAAGCCTTGGGTCCTGAGTGGTGCCAGACCAGCCGGTGTCCACAACGGGATCACCTCCCGCCGATTGCAGAACCAGGCGGAGCGGCGTCGCTTGGACCGGAAGCGGCTGAACGATAGTGACATCAGCGAAAGTCAAGACCAGCCTGGAACGCATACGGGTTGCCTTGATGACATGTTTCGCACGATGGCGCTTTGTCAAAGTCACAGGAAGGCAGGCAACAAGGACTTTTAAGGCTGAGGGGAGGAGAGAAGGGCCACCCAGTGCCTCTATACCATTGTTAACCCCTTTCAACACCCGCATTATAAACTGTATTAAGAGAATATACATAAAATAAAAATTACAAATTAAAAACTTGGCAATGCAAAAATAGACACAACAAAAATTATAAACATACATAAATCATTTGTCATATATATTATTAACCAGCAATTACACACATTAACCAGCAGAGGGAACAATAAACCTATTACTGGGTGCGAGAGAAAAAAACATCATTATCTAGATCAGGGGTGTCAAACTCAATTTCATCGTGGGCCGCATCAGCAAAGGCCCTCAAAGGGCCGGTTATATCTGTAAGATTAGATGTCCAGAGCACGCCACGCCCTCTTACACCCTTACATGAGATGTCAAAAGCCCCTCCCCCACCATCAGAAGTTAAGAGTCACCAACCCTTCCTTACATCACAATGCACCCCCCTACCTTGTGCTACTGCCAGGAAGAAGAAGAAGGTGGATCTGGGAAAAAAAGTGCAGGGTCTGGGGGAGGACCAGAGGAGGGCTGGAGTCAGAGACAAGGTGGTTTTGTGGTTGCACAGAGAGGTGCAGGATCTGTAGCAAGAGTTCTGCCCTCCTCTCTGCTGCAGACTGCTGAGAAAGGGCGGGGGGGGGCAAAGACAAGCCTTTCTGCAGGAGCACAGAGAAGCGCAGGATTTGGCAAAGGAGTTCTGTCCTCTGCTACCGGCTACTGAGACAAAGTGGGGGCAGAGACAAGGGGGTGCTGCAGCTGCGGGAGAGGTGCGAGGGCCACATGAAAGGTGTTTGACACCTGTGATCTAGATAAACAAAAAAAAATAGATGAAAAATAAAAAATAATTAAAAAATGTAAAAATAATATTAAATCATGAAAAAAAAAATGAAAATGATAATGCATAAAATATATATATAATATATAATTAGATCAATGACAGAAGGAACATAGTTAATATAGGACAAGGTACACTACAAAATTAGACTATAGTATGCACTTCCAGTTCTTCATTCAAACCACCAGGAGTCAAGGACCAAAATTTAAATATCCAAAAAGTTTCCCTCTTACATAAGATGGAAAACCTCTCATTGGCAGTCAGAGTACCTTTAGGGATAGATTCTATGGCCATGACCTCAAGCCCCTTAAGATCTTTTTTGTGCGCTTGTAGGAAATGGCGGGGGACACTGTGTTTGTCACAACCTTTTTTGATCAACCTACGGTGTTCACCGATCCGTGTCCGCATAGTTCTTATTGTACACCCCACATAAAATAGATTGCAAGGACATTTCAAAACATACACCGCATACTCTGTTGAGCACGTGATGAACTGTTTAATCTGGAACTCCTTGCCTGCCGCATCACAGATTGTGGTCCGTCCGTGCTTGATAAATTGCCACGTTAAACAGCCCATTTTCTTGCACTGAAAAACCCCTGTCCTGTCATCAAAATATGCTCTGATGTCCGACAGGGGCCTAGCAGTGGTGTTCTTCAACTTGCTTGGTGCGAGAATGTTCTTAACCGTTCTCGCCCTACGAAAAGTAATCTGTGGTGCAGAAGGCAAGAGTGGAGCCAGTCTCTGATCCAATTTGAGAATGTTGAAATGCTTGCGTACGATTTTACCAATGGAGGAGAATTGGTCATTGAAGGTCATGACAAAGCTTAAAAGCTTCAATACTCTTGTTTGATGCTGCAGGTCTGTCCGAACAGCTGGGAATTAATTGCTGATCAGAAGCCTTCCTCACCAACTTCCATGGGTACCCTTTCTCTAAAAACTTCTGAGTCATAAAGGCTCCCTGGGAAAGGTAATCACTATCTCTGGAGCAATTCCTCCTCAATCTGTTAAACTGGCCACTCGGAATATTGTTTTTCCATGTTGGGCGATGGTAGCTGGAATAATGGAGGTAAGAATTCCCCCCTGTGGACTTTACATGGTTCCAGGTGATGATGTTACCATCCTGATGAGACAGGACCAGATACAGAAACACCAACTCCTCAGCATCCAAAACATGGGTAAAGGTCAGATCCATGGTATTGTTGTTACAATGGGCCACGAACGAGGAGAAGACATCTGGACCCCCATCCCAAATCAGCAAGACATCATCAATGTATCTACCATAGTACACGAGATGTCTGGCAAAGGGATTGTTGGCCCAGATGTACAAATCCTCCCAGTGGCCCACAGTCAAATTGGCGTAGCAGTGGGCAAAATTTGCCCCCATCGCTGTTCCTTTAATTGGAGGTAAAACTGGTCCAGAAACGTGAAGTAATTGTGGGTCAAACAAAACTTTGTGCAGTCAACTAAAAAGCCGGCCTGTCCAGAGCTAATGTTGCCACAATTAGTGAGGAAATGTTGTACAGCCCTCAGACCTTTATTGTGCGGGATTGAGGTATAGAGGACACATCTAATGATGCCCACATGTAGTTATCTTCCCAATTGTAATACCTAAGATCATCTATAACTTGACTGGAATCCCTGATATATAAAGGTAAGCAGTTAACAATCGGTTGAAGAAAATTGTCTATGTAGATAGACAATCCATTGGTAAACACATCAGTACCGGCTACTATGGGCCTACCTGGTGGATTGGTCAGAGATTTATGCTGGTAGAAAATGGGGGTACTGAGGACAGGGGGAAGCAAAAAGGCTCTCTTTCTTGTCGAGCAGACCCTTTCTCCACGCTCTATTAACCAAATTCTGAAGTTCAAGCTGAAAGGCAGGAAGAGGACCAGATTTCAGCAATGTATACATGCTGGTATCTGATAGCAGCCAATGGCTTTCCTGTATATAATCTTGCTTATTCAGGATCACCAGACTGCCACCCTTATCCGCCTGTTTAATTATGATGTTTTTATTAGCTGTAAGATCTTTAAGCGCATGTTTTTCAGAAATGGTAAGGTTATATGATCTCTTATAATTATGTGAATTGTCACATAATTTGACTAGATCCCTGTACACAGCTTGATAATAGGTCTCTATAAAAGGACCCTTGGACCGGACAGGAAAAAAGGTTGACACAGGCTTGAAGTTGGTATGTACGACCTCTGGATCTAGGCTAAATTCAGGTGGAGTGCCTACATTACCCTCTGTCCATATCTCCTGTAAAATAGAGAGAATGTCACTATTAGATACACTACCAGACTCAGAGACCTCTAACTCATTAAGGGGGGGGGGGGGGGGTTGTTGTTTTTCCCATACTCAGAATAGTATCTTTTGAGAGTTAGGGTACAGATGAACTTGTTTAGGTCTTTAAATAGACAAAATTTATTTGGTGCTATTGAAGGAGACAAGCCAAGTCCTTTCTTGAGTAGAGGGAGTTCCATGCCCGTGGGAGAATGCGATGAAAGGTTGTAGATTTTCATCGTATTCTCTGACCCCTCAGCTCTTATTTTTTGTTTCTTGTTTTCTCTTCTCCCATTTGCCTCCTTGTCTACCTCGTCTAATTTTCTTTTCTCTTTTTGGGCTCCACTTGGAGGCTGGACTAAAAAATTCCTCTCTGTCGGTATTAAGTTTGATGTATTGACAATATGGTTCCCTTCTGATTTGAAATTATCAAGGTCAGGTGCCAATGAGCTGTATTTATTGGAAATGGGTAGGGAAAAGCTAGTAATAATGTCGCCCACAAGAACTGGGTGACCTATAGCTGGGGGTGTAACGGCCTGATTTTCATTGGGTACACCTAATAGACTGGCTGTAGATAAATCCTCATCCTCTAAAATAATAATGGGGTCTGGTGCCTGTGCATTGGAGGAGGAACTGGGTCCCTGATTTTCGATGCTAGGTGGGACCAGCTGATGATCTGTTATATTGCTTATATGCTGGTTAATGTGTGTAATTGCTGGTTAATAATATATATGACAAATGATTTATGTATGTTAATAATTTTTGTTGTGTCTATTTTTGCATTGCCAAGTTTTTAATTTGTAATTTTTAATTTGCACTTTATTTTATGTATATTCTCTTAATACAGTGTATAATGCGGGTGGTGAAGGGCAGGGGCGTAACTACAGGGGTTGCAGGGGTTGCGATTGCTACCGGGCCCCATGCTCCAGGGGGCCCAGTAGCAAACCAGTGGGTGAACTTCCAGGATTGCAAAAGTCACCCTTGCGACCGGGCCCTGGCATTGCACCACTGTGGGGAGGCCAAAAGATTGCAGGAAGGGAGCCCACTGCAGAACTTGTGAAAGGATCCTGCTGAGGGGACCGTAATAAAAGGCCATGCAACGAGAGTAAAGAGCCCCAGGATTAGTGGGAAGGGCCCCTGGGCTTGAAGGGAAGGGCCCCGGCCAGGGATCTGGGGGGGCCCTTCATGGTTTCTTGCATCGGGGCCCTGAAGGCTCTAGTTACGCCTCTGGTGAAGGGGTTAACAATGGCACAGAGGCACTGGGTGGCCCTTCTCTTCTCCCCTCAGCCTTAAAAGTCCTTCTTACCTGCCTTCCCGTGACTTTGACAAAGCGCCATCGTGCGAAACATGTCGTCACGGCAACCCGTATGCGTTCCAGGCGGGACTTGACTTTCGCTGATGTCACTTCCGTTCAGCCGCTTCCGGTCCGAGCGACCCCGCTCTGCTGCGCCTCGTTCTGCAATCGGCGGGAGGTGATCCCGTTGTGGACAACGGCTGGTCCGGCACCACTCAGGACCCAAGGCTTCACCATCTATCAGCCCCTCCCACACCATTGCGGTCACCGGTTCTTTCCACCCAGCGGCTCTGCCATTGTGTGACTTTCATCACCAGCAGCTTCAGCGTTGACAAGTTACCGGTTTGGAAATGTATTTCATATACATGCTCTTTCAAT
This sequence comes from Pelophylax lessonae, assembly GCF_965119305.1. NCBI lineage: Eukaryota > Metazoa > Chordata > Amphibia > Anura > Ranidae > Pelophylax > Pelophylax lessonae. Next base: position 225,598,848 of record NC_138769.1, read on the forward strand.
AAACATGATGCTGTTTCTATGGGCTGGTTTCCTAGGGTTTCAATTTATCCAGCGTGATTAGCGCTGCTTTCCCCTCCTCTTTGCACAAATATATACAGCAAATGGGGAATGCAAAGCGTAATCGAAACAGAGCCAAGGTCATACACGGGAGATCAAGCAGAGTGAGCTGGGAGCAAGACAGGATAGGGAGAGGGTAAAAGGAGACAGAGAGAGCAGGTGGAAAAGGATCAGGGTGCAGGGTCGAGATCAGGGTCCAGGAACAGGATACAGGATCGCAGGTCAGGGGCACAAGGACATTGAGCTCATTGCCCACTTTGGGAGGTCCTCCTACATCACCGAGCATAGTAATCAATTCACTCCGTGTATTGATACATGTTCGGTCATGTGATACCCTTTTTTTGCACATTGGTTCATCAGGCATTCACTTGTGCTTACAGGCCTCACCTTATAGGCCGTCATAGCCGGGATTGCATATATTGATGGTTCTTCTATGTGTCTAGGTATCCAATTTTGAGTCCTTATAGCACATGTGTAATAGTGTATTTTACTGTTTTTAAACTGGTATGTCATTCAGTGTTACCTTTATCACCCTGATCCCCCTTTTCCTTTTTCAGGCATACGTGCCAAATAAAATTATTGTTTTTTTACTATTTTGAGTCTCTAGTGCCCTTAGTTGGTCTCTTTTGAGATTGATCGACCACGGTCTGTCATCTCATATCTTTTTTCTCAGGGGCACATGGAGACAACACCAAGGCAGGAATGAAGAGCATGGACAGAATTTAAATACACATCCTGCGACAAGCATCAGGTGATGACTGATTACATGAGATGATCTCCTGGCTGCTGAGAGACACCCGTTGGTGGACACTGGAACTGCAGCCTTTGGTTCTGGGAGCCACAGTGCCACCAGCAGGTGAGCCCTTTCCTGACACTACCCCCCCCCCCTCTAAGAAGCTGCCTCTGGACGCTCCAAACAGCCATAGATGAACAAGTCCATAGAAGATAGTCATCTGTAAGACAAGTCCAGGGCAAAAGTTCCTCATAAGCTGAAGAAGTGTCAGGTTCTAAGTGAGATGCCCTACTGTCAAGATCCAACAAAAGGCAAAACGTCCCATCATCTCGGTCAGGTGACTGACTGGGTACCCCATCGCTGGGGTCAGGCAAATAGCTTGATGTCCTGCTAGCCAGATCCTCTCAGAAGTACAGCATTCGATACTCCAAGTCCCTCATAACAGCAAGTACCCCAATGCTGGGGTTCCACAAGTTATCTGCAAACTTAGCCCTATGGTTATGTAACAATACCTGAACTCTGACACCGAAGTGTCTTGCCAGAACCATGTAGCTTGCCTGGTTTCCAGGACTTACTATGCACTTCAAAAGCCACCTAGGTCTCTCTGAGGCACTGGTTACCCCACCTGGGTCCCCTAGTGCACCCAGAGCAATGGCACTCGCATCCGGATCATGGCAAGGCACAGATAGTACTCTGCCATTCCCCAGGAACTTAGCACGACCAGGACCATGAAGGTAAATGCAGCTACTAGTTACCAAGGGTATATCTGGACCACCAGGCTTTGGCTCCATAGGAACAACACACTGGGACACATGAGGACACTTGCCTTGCCAGACTTTGCATGACAATCTGGACATCTGGCACCGGATCATCAGAGGCAGAGGAAGGCGGGTCATCAGACAGCAGATTATCATGGGTAGACTTGTCATCAAGCAGAGACCATCAGAGGCAGGCTGAGCTTTGGGCACTGGCCTCTTTGGCTGGGCATTGGGCAGCGAGCAGAGGCACATCAGGCTGGGCAGCGAGCAAAGGCACATCAAGATGGGCAGCAGGCAGAGGCACATCAGGCTAGGCAGCAGGTAGAGGCACATCAGGCAGAGGGGCAGCAGGCAGAGGCCCATCAGGCAAAGGCACATCAGGCTGGGCAGCAGGCAGAGGCACATCAGGCTGGGCAGCAGGCAGAGGCACATCAGGCTGGGCAGCAGGCAGAGGCACATCAGGCTGGGCAGCAGGCAGAGGCAGATTAGGGTGGGCAGCAGGCAGAGGAACATCAAGCTGGGCAGCAGGCAGAGGCACATCAGGATGGGCAGCATGCAGAGGCCCATCAGGATGGGCAGCATGCAGAGGCACATCAGGCTGGGCAGCATGCAGAGGCACATCAGGCTGGGCAGCAGGCAGAGGCACATCAGGCTGAGCAGCAGGCAGAGGCACATCAAGATGGACAGCAGGCAGAGGCACATCAAGATAAGCAGCAGTCAGAGGCACATCAGGCTAGGCAGCAGGCAGAGGCACATCAGGCTGGGCAGCAGGCAGAGGCACACCAGGCTGAGCAGCAGTCATTGGATCACCAGACTGGAGCAAATTGGCTGGCGTGGAAGGATTGATAATGTCAGGATTGTGTGCGTTGGGAAAAACTTTAGTTTCTTTTTAGTTTTAGCCACTGAGGTTCTGCATGTGAACGTAGTGCTGTGGGTGGGAGGGCAGATGATTGAAGAGAAGAGCTGACGAATGGTGAAAAAGAGGGAGCAGTTGCTAAGGAGGGTTTTTGAGTGACTGTCGTAGGCAGCGGTGAAGAAGTCATCTTAAATGGGTTAAAGACAGGGTAGGTGCAGCAAGTGGAACCGGGTAATGACACATAGTTGGTAGCAGGGTATACTGGACTGCATCTGTGGTTGCTGAAGGTGATGGAGAGGGAGATACTTGAGAAAGTGGGTGTCTAGCAGCAGGAATGGGTTGTTGCAAGCTGCTTGAGGCTGAGTGGAATATATCTGTCCATGCTTGTAGTAATGGTTGAACAAAATTCAGTTTACACTCTGCTTTTCTGACAGGAGACTGCACTGCGTTAATACACTCTACTAGCACTTGTTGGGAACATGCTGAATATTGCTCAAAAAATAAGTTAAGTCATCCTCCAAAAATCATGCAAGTTATTCTACCTGAGCCAGTATTCCTTTTCCTCTGTCACTAGCAAAGAAAAGTATACAACCTCCTCAGGATGCATATTCCAACAAAAAACAGCAGAGCCAAGATGGCTTCCCTGTGCAGCCACTTTTGGTCAGGACTGGCCTTGGTGTTATGTCAGCTGCTGGTGTGAGCAGAAATGTGTGGACTGCCACAGAAAATATCAGGCACAAATACAGTGTAAAAGAATATCATTTATTTAAAAGATAAGTGAACATAAACGTAAACGCACCGCCAAAATACCAAACTGAGTAAAAGAAAAAACAGAAAATCAAACAAATAGTGACACACAATGAACAACTGCCTAAACCAAATACCGTATCTCACAAAAATGAGTACACCCCTCACATTTTTGTAACTATTTTATTATATCTTTTCATGTGACAACACTGAAGAAATTACACTTTGCTAGTGAGTGTACAGCTTGTATAACAGTGTAAATTTGCTGTCCCCTCAAAATAACTCAACACACAGCCATTAATGTTTAAACCGCTGGCAACAAAAGTGAGTACACTCCTAAGTGAAAATGTCCAAATTGGGCCCAATTAGCCATTTTCCCTCCCCGGTGTCATGTGACTCATTAGTGTTACAAGGTCTCAGGTGTGAATGGAGAGCAGGTACAGTATGTTAAATTTGGTGTTATCGCTCTCACTCTCTGATACTGGTCACTGGAAATTCAACATTGTGCTTCATGGCAAAGAACTCTCTGAGGATCTGAAAAAAAGAATTATTGCTCTAGATAAAGATGGCCTAGACTATAAGAAAATTTCCAAGACCCTGAAACTGAGCTGCAGCAACAAATACATTTTATTTGGTTCAGATGGTGTCAAGCGTGTGTGGCGGCAACCAGGTGAGGAGTACAAAGACAAGTGTGTCTTGACTACAGTCAAGCATTGTGGTGGGAGTGTCGTGGTCTGGGGCTGCATGAGTGCTGCCGGCACTGGGAAGCAACAGTTCATTGGGGGAACTATGAATACCAACATGTACTGTGACATACTGAAGCATGATCCTCTACCTTCCGAAACTGGGCCGCAGGGCAGTATTCCAACATGAAAACCACCCCAAACACAGCTCCAAGGCGACCACTGCCTTGCTAAAGAAGTTGAGGGTAAAGGCGATGGACTGGCCAAGCATGTCACCAGACCTAAACCCTATTGGGCATCTGTGGGGCATCTTCAAATGAAAGGTGGAGGAGCGCAAGGTCTCTAACATCCACCAGCTTCGTAATGTCATAGAGGAGTGGAAGAGGACTCCAGTGGCAACCTGCTGAAGCTCAGTTTCAGGGTCTTGGCAATCTACTTATAGCCTAGGCCATCTTTATGTAGAGCAACAATTATTTTTTTCAGATCCTCAGAGTTCTTTGCCATGAGGTGCCTTGTTGAACTTCCAGTGACCAGTATGAGAGAGTGAGAGTGATAACACCAAATTTAACACACCTGCTCCCCATTCACACCTGAGACCTTGTAACACTAACGAGTCACATGACACTGGAGAGGGAAAATAGCTAATTGGGCCCATGATGATCTCCTGGCTGCTGAGAGACACCCGCTGGTGGACACAGAAACTGCAGCCTTTGGATCTGGGAGCCACAGTGCCACCAGCAGGTGAGCTCTTTCCTGACAGGGGGATCACCCCCACCCTGGGAATTCCCGATCATCTGAGGTAGCCCCTCCTCAGCGGTCCAAGCTAGATGTTGCTCTATCCCCCTTAAAACACAAAAACAGACATCTATTTATCAACAGACCTATATGAGTAGGTGTTTTGGTATAACAATGTGGCCAGGGCCTTAGTATATAGACCCCCAGTCCCATAAAAAGCGTGGAGGTTCGGAAAATCCTCACGGTGCAGGGTGCCCCCACACCCTATCACACAGGTGAGTCCTGAATGAAGAAGAGATAATAGTCATGTAAGAGATCAGGAGTCAGAAGTTTTACATGTCGACGTCTCCTCAAGTAGTAGAAGTGAATATATTGCAGGTAAGTCTAGTTCTGCCTAGAAAGCTAGGTGTCTCAGGACTCCTAGTCATCCATGGGGGCCAAGGTGCAAGGTCAGTGCTTGGTGGACATGGGTGCAAATCTGGCTGGGTTTGCAACGGATTGTGGCCCCTACCTCTTCCCTGGAGAGGTCACAGCCAGTCAAGGGCTTGAATCTGGTCAATTTCAAGGAAGACAAATAGGTCTGGCAGATCAGCCTGTCGCTGGGAGGGTGAAGGATGTGGAGCCTATAGGGGTATAGGGATGATGATCTGGAAGGGGAATCCCCATGGGTAAGATAGGCCCATATGTTGAAGCTGTTCCACAAGAGGTTTTAGCAGGGCTCTCCTCTGCAAAGTAGCTCTTGACAAGCCTGGTAGTATTTTGATACTGGCTCCAACAAAGTCTACTGCACCCAGCGACCAAGCTTTGCACAAGATGTTCTGCTTCTGAGCATAGCGGTGTATTAAGCAGATCCCATTGCATGGCCGATTAGGGAAAGGTTGAACATGATCTATTTCAATGTGTTCTGGGGGAGCAGAGTCCAGCATCCTATGGAAGATGGCGATAGCAGTGTCTTGGAGGTTTTTGGAGCTGCAGATTGTTCCGGCAGCTTCATTCTTCCATGTGTAGCTGTAACAAGGCCATGTATTCCGACTGAGAGGCTTGCCCTTATTCGAATATAGGGATTGCTCTTCAGGGATAGGACTGAGGTTTCCCCTGTAGATATGAGCTCCTGTATTTGCTGCACGTCTGGCCAGAGGAATTTGATCTCTTGTTTGTGTGTTTCTTCAAGCTGCAGAAAGACAGCTTAGTTGTCGGCCTTTGTGGGAAGGGCCTAGATCAGGACTCTCAGGTCTGTCTCATCTCCACTCAGTAGCATGTCTGTGTATGAGGCAGGAGTGTGGGAAGTGGCTGATGTTAGCAGCCCTGGAATGCCCATAGCATAGGGCCAATGTGGTGCCTACATTTAAAAAGAGATTAAAGCCTTTACCAAGTAACTATAGACGTGTTAGTTTAAAGTAATTGTAAAGTTTCTTTTTTTTAATAACAAACATGTCATACTTAACTGCTCTGTGCAGTGGTTTTGTCCAGAGCAGCACAGATCCTCCTATTCTCGGGTCCCTCTTTGGTGCTCCTGGCCCCTCCCTACTGTTGAGTGCCCCCAGAGCAAGTAGCTTGTTATGGGGGTACCCAAGCCAAGCCGCAGCTCTGTTTATCCATTCAGAGACGGGTGGATGATGCCTGGTGGGGACATCCAATTTGGGGTGGAATACGATGCTCACCTGCTCAGCAATATTACTGTTTTGCACTTTTTGCTCATGCCATTTTGCAGTCTGCTTATTATATTGTTTTGTTTGTGTTGGGGTGGTTCTGGGGGTGGGGCTCCTGACCACTACTGTATTTGATCACTTCCCCACTTAAGACTACCTCCTTTGGTCCACTCCGTCCGGTTCCCCCCCTCTCAGGGGGTCATGCGGATCAGACCCTTGTAGGTTTCGAGTTTATTCTCGGCGCCTGTGGCGTATTAGTGAGTTCCTCCTTCCTTGTCCTCTTCTTCTCCTCTTACTGCTCCCTCCTCTTCCCTTCTTTCCTCCTGCCTCTCTCCCCCTTCCTGCTTTTTCTTGTATGTCTTAATCCCTTTCCTTTTTTTTCTACTGCAAACACTTGGAAAATGTTAAGGTTATGCCGTGTTACTTGAAGGATCTGCTTCGTATGTATCCATGCGGTCCCAGACACTTGGGGTTCCATGGTCTCCGGACGCAGGCCGGCAGCTAGATGCCGGCGGGGGTCATGGCTCAGTTTGTGAACTGCTAGTGCTTCATCCTCACCCCGTCTGTACTTAGCACTTGTCTGATCCTGCTGACTTGATTGCCTGATGTTCGGTCTATGTAACTTCTATCTAGTCGCTTCTTACATTACCTGGACCCGCGTGGGTTGCCTCTGGCCACCTCAGACGGGTTCCCCACGGGGTTCACTGTTGCATTTTTTATATTGCATGTTCTGATTCTATGTTATGTCATATTTGTTGTACCTGTTTTTGGCATACCTATAAATAAAGAATTTATAAAAAAAAAAAAGTCCACAAAGATAAGTTCTTGCTGGAATAAAATATTTTAAGCAACAGACAGCATGGATTCATGAAAGACAGAAGTTGTCAAACAAACCTGATTTCTTTTTAAGAGGAGGTAAGAAAAACCATGAAAAGAGGGGTGGTTGTGGACATAGTATACTTGGATTTTGCAATGTGTAAGATAAAGTCTGCAGGATTGGAAAGAGGAGTATGTAAAAGGATAGAAAACTGGCTAAAATACAGACTTCAGAGAATAGTAGTTAATGAGTCTTACCCTGAATGATCTAAGGTTTTCAGTGGTGTACCCCAAGGTTCAGTGTTGGGACCCTTACTTTTTAATATCTTTATAAATTATATAGAGTCTGGGATTAAAAGTACCATTTCAGTCTTTGCAGATGACACCAAGCTATGCAGTGTCATCTGCAAAGACTGAAATGGTAATGCACTGTTTAAATGGGCAACTAGGTGGCAAATAAGGTTTAATGTTGATAAATGTAAGTTATGCCCTTGGGGGCTAAGAATATGCATGCATCATACATACTAGGGGGAGTACAACCGGGGGAATCAATGGTGGAGAAGGATCTGGGGGTTTTGGTAGATCATAAGCCTAATAATAGCAGGCAATGCCAAGTTGCGGTTTCCAAAGCGAGTTGGAGTCCTTTCTTGTATTAGAAGAGGTATAGACTCCAGAGAGAGAGATATCATTTTGAACCTGTACAAATCATTAATAAGACCTCATCTGGAATATGCAGTTCAGTTTTGGGCACCAGTTCTGAAAATGGATATTGGGGAACTGGAGAAAGTGCAGAGAAGGGCAACCAAACTGATAAGAGACATGGTGGAGCTCAGCTATGAGGAAAGATTAGAGGAACTGAATTTATTCTCTTTTGAGAAGAGATAAGGGGGATGTCATCAACATGTACAAATACATAAGGGGTCCATATAGTGAATTTGGTGTTAATTCTTTTTAAGGTCATCACAGAGGACAAGGGGGCACTCTTTAAATCTAGAGCAAGGGTGTCAAACTCAATTTCATTGTGGGCCGCATCAGCATTGTGGTTATCTTCAAAGGGCCGGTTGTATCTGTAAGACTATATACATTAATGCAGGACTCTTTTTTTTCTCAGAGAATAGGTGCAGGAATCCCCCGTCGAACCACATTGATCAGTGGGTGTGGTCAAACTGCACAGTGGTAAGATTTCAACGGGGCAATAAATACCAGGAGTGCGTTATGTACTGAGTGAAAGGTTCATGGGTGCGCTGTGTACAGAGTGCAGGTTTGAGGAGTGCGCTACATACAGAGTGCAGGGCTTAAGGGTGTGTTGTGCACAGTGTGCACGGTTCATCTCTTTTTCACTGACTGTCCACATCTCACTTACACCTCTGCCCCCCCCCCCCCGGTTTGGGGGCCACATGAAATGGCTTGGGGGGCCGGAATTGACCCGTGGGCCTTGTGTTTGACACACGTGATCTAGGGGAAAAGCGATTTCATCTCCAAATACGGAAAGTAAGAAATCACAGTAAGAGCTGTGAAAATGTGGAATAGACTCGCTCAAGAGCTGGCTCTGGCCAGCTCAATAGATTTCTTTAAAAAAGGCCTGAATTCTTTCATAAATGTATATAATATAACTGGATGCTAATATTTATTGTTAAAATTGATCCAGGGAATATCCAATTGCCTCTCGGGGGATCAGGAAGGAATTTTTGACGGATGATGACGGATGCAGATATAAACTGATGTAAATGGATGATCATCCATTTACATCCGTTTTTCCATAGAGATGCATTGATGTCCATTTTTCATCCATCAACGGATGGACGAAAAACAGACAAACAGACAGCATGTGTGAAAGGGGCCCTAACGTTTCTAGGGGCTCGCCAATCTACCACTGCTTTGATTTTCTCAGGAACTATGCTTGCTCCTTCTGGAAAAATAATATACCTCAAGAACTGGATCTTGGTTCGTTCAAACTCACATTTCTCCAATTTGATGTACAGTTGATTCTTCCTTAATCATTCAAAGACAGTGCAAACATGCTTACAATGCTTCTCCAGTTTATCAGAAATGATGAGACTATCATCCAGGTAGGCAATAACAAGCTGGTCTAACAGATCTTGAAAAACATTGTTGATGAAGTGTTGTGGGGGCGTTGCAAAGGCCAAACTGCATAATTAGGGACTGAAATGCCCATATCTGGTTCTAAAGGCGGTTTTCTATTAATCTCCTTGATGATTGTGGACAAGGTTATTTAGTATAGGTAGGCATAGTAATAGGTAGGTATAGTTTTGTAAAGATTATGTCTTCCCAACATTTCAGAGATCAAGGGGAGTGGATAGCGGTTTTTAATAGTGACCTTATTCAAGTCTCTGCAATCGATGGATGGACGCAAGGTGGAGTCTTTCTTTTCAACAAAGAACAGGGCAGGTCCTGCAGATGTTGAGTGTCTGATGAAGCCATTCTCTAAATTTTCATCAAGCCACTCCCTGAGCACCTTTAATTCCGGTTTTGACAGATTGAAAAGGCAGCCGAATGGTATTTCTGCCCCTGGGAGCAGCTCCATGGGGCAATCATATGGACGATGAGGCAGCAATTGGCTGGCATTCTTTTTTCACAGACATCCCAGTACTCATGGTATTGTGGAGGCAAGCTGTCATATGACTGGGTAGCTAACACATCAACTTGTGATTCCTTGATCAGTTGAGAACTTGTAAATGTAAACAAACCACGTTAATTCGCTGTTACCGGGTTCTCTTCCTCGCACACCGATCCAGTGTGAGGAGGGGATCGAAGGAACAGTGAGTTAACAGTTAAACCCTTACAGTACTGTGCCCTGATTTCCCCAGAAATAAAGAGTACCTTTCTGTAGCACATCAGAGTACCTGTCCTGCAGACCATCAGAGTACCTATCATGCAGCCCATAAGAGTACCTATCATGCAGCCCATCAGAGTACCTATCATGCAAAAGAGTGATAGGTAGTCAGGAAAATAGATGTGTAATTTATGCTCCTAGAACCCCTAAAGGTGTTACTTGGATGTTGGTCCTCTGTATGTGGCCCATCTCTGTAAAAGTCTCACAAATGAGGTACCACCAATCATACTCAGGAGTAGCAGAATGTATTTTGGGGTGTAATTCTTGGTATGTACATGCTATATGTTACAAATATCTTATATATTGACACCTTTATGTAAAAAAAATTGTTTTAATTTTCTTTCCACATTTTCAAAAAACTTGACATGTTCAAAAGACTCATAATGCCTCATAGAATATACATTGGGGTGTTTGCTTTCCAAAATTGGGTAATTTTGTGGGCAATTACACTGTCCTGGCTCTCCTGGGCCTTCAAAAACGAGATAGGTACTCAGGAAATTAGATGTGTAATTTATGTCCCTAGAACTCTTGAAGTGCTACTTGGATGTTAGTCCTCTGCATGTGGTCAGGTTGTGAAAAAGTCTCACACATGTGGTATTGCCATACTCAGGAAGAGTAGCAAAATGAGTTTTGGGGTGTAATTGCAAGTATGCCTATGCTGTTGTGAATATGACAATTTTGTATAAAAATAAAAAAAATAATTTCTTAGTTTTCTCAAGAATTGTGGGAAAAAATTACAACTTCAAAAAACTCACCATGCCACTTACCTTGCCTTTGAGGTGGCAGGACTGGCATTTAAAATGGTTGACTTAAACAAAATGTCTTTCAAGTTAATTAATCTCATTTCACTTTGATTTCTTTACATGTGTCACTGAGCTTGCAAAAGCTAAGAATATATCAGATGACCGAAACAGTGGAAATTCCCTATCTCTCAGAATATCAACTCTGTCTGGACAGCTTGACCGCAGAGCCAATAATATCTTCTAAAAGTCCCTTTGGAAACTTCTTCATGAGCATCACCGGAAAAATTCCCTGATGACATACAATCACAATATAGATTAACCCAATGCTTACTATAATTAATTGCTAACCTTGATTGGACAAAAGATCTTAATGACAACCCATTTTTATACGTCATATGAGTGTATTTAAACTCCAACCCACTGTAATAAATCAGGTCACTATGATTCAGCCATCTTGAGTCTGTCTGATCTTATTATATATATAGCTATATATATTGTCTGATTTGGTATCACTGACTAACAGGTAACAGGTATTTTGTACCTGAGGAAAACTTCCACGACAGTTTGGCGAGCTTGAGCCCAGGAGAGGTGACGTCATCTGCGGATGGAGTGAGACATCTGGACTGCATTGGATACACTGAAAATATCTGGCCAGGTAAGCCCATTGTCTGCTTACAATATTTTTCCGTCCATCCAATGATGTCCAGGTAACTCTGTTTATTTTTGACGTAATACCCTCTTAAAGAACCTAAACCCTTAGTCGGTGTATATATTGTTGCTACTAACACTTGTTGTGAAAGGTGAGGTTGGGTCAACCCTCACCGCTGTGGGTGTCTTGGACACGCAGAAACGTGACCCCCAGTTGTGTTCTGGTAAAGCGGTCTCATTTCGGAGTGTCCATTTGAGACGCAGCAAGCATTGAAACTATATGACTGTTTAGCCTGACATTCCATATACATCTAAAGTTTTCTATCTCTATGCTCTAATATATATATATGTATGTGGTAATAGTTTGATTTCAAGTAAGAGAACCTGTCATAATTTATTGTTCAGTAATTGTGTTGGCTGTCCAAATACAAAGTATAGATACCGGCCAGGGGTTGAAGTCCAGGTCAGGGACCTGGAAAGTTTAAAGCAGTTATTCTATTATTGGATAATAGTGAAATGGGAAACTGGGTTTCCATAGATACCGACCAGGTGTCGATAAAAAAGGTCATAAGGACCACCGCCTACCGGCCAGGGGTCGAAGTCCAGGTCAGGGACCTGGAAAGTTTAAGTCAGTTTTACTATTACTCGGTAATAGTGGGAAAATTTGATTTTTCCATAGATACCGACCAGCGGTCGATGAAAAAGGTCATTAGGTCCAATGCCTTACAGTGTATGGGTAACAGGGTTACCAGATAAATGGGGCAGACCAGGGAGTTTGCATCCGAAGATTAAATGCTCTGGGAGCATAGTTTTTGGGCTACACAGCCAATTAAAGTGTTCTGTAGTTGGACAGCTAATAATCCTTTGATACTGGAATATGGCAGATTTTTTTGTAAAATGTATGAATCAGATTTGGCAAGAACTAACTTGAAATCAATTGCAGAAAAATGGAAATAGGAGAGTATGAAGCTAAATGAGTATTGATGTATTGTAAATGAGTTGGGGTGTGTTGAATTGTTTCATGAGAAAACACAGCAAATCTTGTATTCATAAGTAGAAAGTAAGGATGAGCAGTGCCCTTTTAAATTTCTTAAGGGAGAGATTTATTCCTTCAGCGTCAGCAGCTGAACTAGACCCTGACCACAGGTTTACAGCATATTGTGATTTTTTGAGACAGAATGTATGAAGCAGGCTCTGTGTCTTTTATATAAAAAGAGGAAGTAGCCGAAGGGGTTCCTTCTCCGTGAGCTCGGAGAAAAAAAAGATTGTTTCTTTATCTGATAAATGAACAGCATATGATATTTTGAGGTTATTCTCTATAAAATTATATAAAAAATGAGAAATAATATGTTGCCCTTGAAACAGGGAATCTTTGGTGCAAAATTTTGAAAATTGGCTGCTTGCCAAGGGGGTTCAAATGTAATTATATTTGTTCCTATAATAGTTATAGAATTAATTTTAAGACATTAAGGGTTACCGCAATTAACGTGACCATTGAACCCTATTTTGCACTGAGCCAAAAGTTTTAAAATAGAATAACTATTTATATAATTATGGTATTTAAGTGGTATTTTAGGGGCATCCTCCGTAACCAAAGGGGAACCTCTAATCAGAAATTTGGGACAAAGTTTTTAGAGGATATTTGTTTGAAAGATAAAAGTACATTACTTCCTGTCATTATGGGTGTATAAAAAGTGACCTACTACAAATAGTGTAAAGACAGGACATTAGAGCAAAGAATTGCAACCACCCCCCCCCCCCCCCCCCAGAAGATAGACAGTAAATAAGGTATTCAGCTAACCTGTGTCCGCATGTCCCATAATAAGCAATCCGAAAGGTTTACTGAATAATATTAGCAGGGGTGGGGCTGCGAGTTGCTTCCTGCCTGGCTTCAAAGGAAAAGGGAAGTCATTTTTAAAAAAAAAAAACACTAAGTAAGTGATGCAGTGTTGAGTTAAAATGTCAGTGTTCAGTTTCAAATGCCGTGCCCATTAATCTAGTGTGTAGCAGTATTTGCCGTCTCTGACAACCAGATGGTCTGTCTCTTTAAATCAGGAAGAGATAGTCTGTCTGGGTGAACTGAAGGAGGGGTTAAAGGTTGCTCCCGTCCTTTCTTTCCCAAAGGTGATAAAACCTTTTACTTAGTTGAATGGACACGCATCCGGGATTCTCACACAAGAATACGGGGGCAAACAGAGGCCGCTAGCATATGTCTCTTGCCAGCTTGACCCAGTGATAAAAGGATCCTCAGCTGCGTGCGGGCCGCAGCCTGCAAGGAGCTGCTGGATAAAACGGTGCAATGTGTTGAAGCCAGTTTACTTCCAGTACAGGAGCAGGCACTAGAGGGGGAGAGAAAAAATGTTTGTTAAATACCCCTCATGACTGCTTTGAGCTGATGATGGCAGAGTCCGAATCTTTGAGCCCTGCCAAAAAGGCTCCTCTCTAAAGCCCTGATGGGACCCTTTATGTAGATGGATCATGTTTATACACAGAAGAGGGTAAGCCTGTAACTGTGTATGCAGCAATATATAAAAGGACAAAAGGAAAGCAGTGGCATTAAATCTAAAGTTCTAAGCACAAGCAGCTGATGGCTTTGGCAAAGGCCTGTGAATTTTAAAGAGTTAACACCAACATTGACATGATTTTGGTCATATTTTTGAAAGCTTGTAACTTTTTGACCTCCGCTGGTAAGCCAATAAAGCATGCAGATATAATAGAGACTGTTCTTAGTCTTCCAGTGTTCCACCAAGGTGGCCATTTATTTTGAAAAACCCAAAGCACATGCAAGAGAAGACACAGAAGAAGCTGCAGGAAACGCAAGGGCAGACAGAGCAGCGAAGAAGGCTGCACTGGAACAGGTTCCTTTACGAGTACTGACACTCGCAGGAAAGCATCCAACTCCGGTAAGTATGGCAATCTTGATATCATTGCAGAAAAAGCCCCCTCACAGGAGCGTGAGAAGTGGCGGAAGAAAAGTGCAACACAGGATGTAACTGGTTGCTGGAGGATGGAGGAGCATTTCTGTCTGATCTCAGGCCCTATACCCGAGGGTGGCAGCCGCAGCTCATGGACCGTGTCATATCTCAAAGACTCTAATGACCACCTTGTTAATGCAACACTGGTTAGCACCAGGTTTTCCTGGAGTAGCTGCAAAATATACTGCTTCTTGTCTTACCTGTGCTAGGTACAATGTTGGTAGAGCTGTAAGCACCCCAGAAAAGCACCGCCTAAGCCAGACTGTCCTTTCCAAGGAATTCAAATAGATTACATTGATTTCCCACAGTCTGGTCCCTATGCACATGCTTTGGTTTGTATAGACATTTTTCAGGATGGCCTGAGGCCTGGCCAGTCTCTAGGGGTACAGTACAAACCACAGGAAAAAGGCTTTTGTCCGAGGTAATGTGCAGGTATGGAATTCCAGAAACTATAGAAAGTGACAGGGGTACTCACTTTAAAGGAAAGGTTCTACAAGAGGTCCAATCCACACTAAATATAGAGAAAGCCTCTCACACTCCATATCACTCACAGAGTAGCGGAAAGGTACAAAAGGTTGTAAAAAAAAAAAAACAAGTTGAGTAAAATAATAGCAGAAACAGGTAGATTGTTTTACGTTTTTTCCTTTGTCAGGAACACTCCCAAGAGAGGTGTGGGTACCGGAAGCAGGTCTCTATTTACCACAGCAATTGCAAGCCACACACTCAGATCTCACTAGATGTGTTGCAGCGCTTCAAAAGCAATTGACAAAAATGCATAATAGTGTGTTTTCATCCCTACCAGATCCAAATGAGGATACTAAAAGTCATAAAGTAAGGCTACTAAGAGTGCAATTTGTTACACCAACATCCCTCAAAGTAGAAGGGATACATGGATTCACGCCAGTCATTGCAAAAAGGTGGTACAATGATTTTCTTTTAATTTTTGATATGTATGGTTATGTTGGGTATAATGAAGGGGAAGGACGATAAAAGGGACAGACAACCTAAGGCCCAATGTACTGTTAAGTTTTAATACCAGGTAACTAGGAAGTCAGGATACTCAGGGTGCTAGATATGTTCACAATTACACCCTGAGTCCCAGACTATACCTGTGCTAGTAAACCCACTTGCATTAGAGGATCTAAATCAGACAGAGTTTTCAAAATCCTATAGAAACATTACCAGTGCACGAAAGGACATGTTAGTTCCCCTGAAAGTTGCAGGTCTAATCAAGAATCCTACAGTGTGTATAGTGTTCTATGGAAATAAAACAGATGAAGGGAGGGTGGACTGTTCACAAGCACTGATAAACATATCCTGCCCACAGCTGACTGTGAACAGCCCATGAAATGAAACTTGCATGCATTACAGAAAGGAAACTGTTAAACATAAAATATGAGCCATATTGAATTACAATATGGACATTCACCTCACCTAGGAGAAGCCCTCAGGGTTCTGTTGTTCAGACAGCAACTGGGGTATTATGCAGAAAAGTTATTAATGCACATTTTCACCCCAGGGTGGTCACATTTGGGGTTGGGAATCTATTATGTCTGTGGCAATAAGGCCCATAGTTGACTTTCTCAGTGTGTCACAGGAACATGTACTATAGCCTCTTTACTTCCAATGGTGTCCGCCCTTCCTAATGAACACAGTCCTTTGGAGGTTTTGCCTTATCTCCTAAAATAATGAAAGTGATGTATTTATATTGATGTTTATGATAATTATGATCTCTAGTTATCTGTTGAATTAAAATAATTATGTGTTTGGTTGATAAGGTTACCAAGGCCAAGGAGACAACCTATTTCAACTCTATATGGAAATAAGAAGTGATTGATGATGCTGAGTATGCTGTAATGAGACATCTGTCACCTCAAACCCCGATGTATGAAGTAATCTCCGCCTCAGAACCTTACCAAGACTCGGACACCCTTCACTGAGGTATGCCCTCTGGGCCAGTGTCCCAAGCGTAAGGGGCTGCTCCCTTGGAGGGATCTAATAAGCGGATAGGTAGTTAGCGTGATCAATAAATTCTCAAGAGGGGGAAGATGAGGTGGCAGGACTGGCATTTAAAATGGTTGACTTAAACAAAATGTCTTTCAAGTTAATTAATCTCATTTCACTTTGATTTCTTTACATGTGTCACTGAGCTTGCAAAAGCTAAGAATATATCAGATGACCGAAACAGTGGAAATTCCCTATCTTTCAGAATATCAACTCTGTCTGGACAGCTTGACCGCAGAGCCAATAATATCTTCTAAAAGTCCCTTTGGAAACTTCTTCATGAGCATCACCGGAAAAATTCCCTGATGACATACAATCACAATATAGATTAACCCAATGCTTACTATAATTAATTGCTAACCTTGATTGGACAAAAGATCTTAATGACAACCCATTTTTATACGTCATATGAGTGTATTTAAACTCCAACCCACTGTAATAAATCAGGTCACTATGATTCAGCCATCTTGAGTCTGTCTGATCTCATTATATATATAGCTATATATATATTGTCTGATTTGGTATCACTGACTAACAGGTAACAGGTATTTTGTACCTGAGGAAAAATTCCACGACACCTTGGACTCTCTACTTTCTAAAAAGGGTAAAAGTAATTTTGGGGGTATTTGTACTGTGCTGACATTTCAGGGCCTCAAGAAATGAGATAGGGTCCTTTCATATGGACTCCGTTTTGCTTAGTGGGGGGATCGATCCGACTGAGACAGGTCCGTCTCTGTCAGAGCCCCATTTTCCTCTATGGGGAGATTGGATGAAAGCAGACTGTCTGTCCATTTCCATCAAATGCCATCCGATCTGCCAGACAGATGGAAAATATGGTATTCATCCGTTTGGATTTCGCAGACAGGATTGGATAGCAGCAGGTGTCAGCGGACATGTCACCGCTGACACCTGCTGCCCCATAGGGGTAGATGGAACATTTGATCAGGTCCACCTGAAAAACTGACAGGCGGACTTGATCAGAAAGCCTGTGTGAAAGGGGCCATAGGACGTCAGTACATCAGGTGTGATCCGTTTTCAGTGATTGGTGCCATAGCTTGTAGACTCTATAACTTTCACACAGACTAAATAATATACACTAATTTGTTTTTGTTTTTTTTACCAAAGATATGCAGCAATATACATTTTGGCCCAAATTTATGAACAAAAATGACTTATTTGCAAAATGTTATAAAAGAAACTAAAAAAAAGCATTTTTTTTCCAACATGTTCGCTCTTTTTTCACTTATATCGCAAAAAAAAAAAAAAAACCCAGAGGTGATTAAATACCACCATAAGAAAAACCTGATAAAAATGTTGTTTGGGTACAGTGTACCATGACTGAGTAATTGTCATTCAAAGTGTGAGAGCACTGAAAGCTGAAAATTAGTCTGGGCAGGAAGGGGGTGAAAGTGCCCTGTTTTGAAGTAATTAAATATTATTGCTTTGGGCAAACCCTATGTCCAAAAAGTTCCCCCCAGTCTCAGAGTCCAGCACAGCAGAACAAGGTATTTCATGGCCCTCAGTGATAAGTTTGATAGGGATGACAAAATGAAAAAGTAAAGAATTACCTTTATTTTCTTCATGGATTAATGGGGGGAAAGACTGCGTAAGGGAATTTATTTGTTCAGGCTCTATAACATCAGTTGCAGCAATAGTTCTTTTAACTTTGATGCGACAATATGCTGGGTATCCAGAGTCCCCACAATATAGACACAAGTTCTCAGAGCATCTTCTCTCTTTTTCCTGGGGGGAAATGGATCTCTTAACCACTTAAGCCCCGGAAGATTTTACCCCCATTCCGACCAGGGGGTATTTTGCGATTCGGCACTGCGTGAATTTAACGCACAATTGCGCGGCCGTGCGACGCTGTACCTAAACGAATTTGACGTCCTTTTTTTCCCACAAACAGAGCTTTCTTTTGGTGGTATTTGATCACCTGTGCGATTTTTTGATCACGCGCTATAAACAAAAAAAGAGCGTCAATTTTGCAAAAATAGCAATATTTTTCACATTTTTTTATATGAAATTCCCCCAAAAAAATGTAAAAATCAAAATTTTTAAAAATTTTCGGCCAATTTGTTTTATGCTACCTATGTTTGGTAAAAAAAATCGCAAAAAGCGTATTTTGATTGGTTTGCGCAAAAGTTATCGCATTTACTAACAAAGGGAAAGATTTTTGTCATTTTTGTTGTTTTTTTTTTAACGCGTAATGGCGCCGATCTGCGATTTTTTTTGCTGTACTGCGACATTGCGGCGGACAGATCGGACCCTTGACTGACATTTTTGACACTTTTGGGGTTACCAGTGACATTTCTACAGTAATCAGTGCTATACATATGCACTGTTACTGTAAAAATACACTGGTAGTGAAGGGGTTAACTTTATTTGGAAGGGAGGGGCTGTGTGTGTCCCTAGGGGCGTGGTTTCTACTGTGATTGGCTGTGGCTCTAGCTGTAAGGACACTGATCAACGGATCTACATACCAGATCCGTTTTATCAGTGTCTTTGCAGCGAGGAGAATGACAGGCAGTTTGTTTACACAAGCTGCCTGACATTCTCCCTCTCCCCCGCCGATCGCCAAGTGGCCGGCGGACATCGGGTCCGCTGGTCACACGCGCGGGGGGGTCCGTGACCACGCGGGAGCGGGAGCGCGCCTCCGGGGGCGCGCGCTCACTCCCTAGACCCTCACAAGCAAGCAACGTAGCCCTACGTTAGTTTGCCTGTGAGGGGCTGACCGCCGACGTAGATAGTCGTGCGGCGGTCGGCAAGTGGTTAATATTGTCAACCTGCAAGGGTTCAGGAGTGTTAGATTTCTGAAAAAGGTTTGGATTCCTCTGAACAAATTAACTAGCAGAGAAACGCATGCCACCATTACTTCCAGACATTCCCAGTCTCTGCTTTCTGTAAGCCTCTGATCGATTTGGATACATAATTGAATGAAAGCCTCGAGATCATTAAGAGTTTCCACTCTGGCAAGCTCATCTTTTACCTGTTCAGAGAGCCCTTGGTGGAAATTACTCTTTTGCGCTGCTGGGTTCCAGGTGGATCCTGCGATCCAACGTGTGAATTCTGCTGTGTACTCAGCAATAGAGTGCCTACCCTGCTGCAAACTATGGAACTTTGCTTCAGCAGTAGCGCAGAGGTTGGGAATGTCAAAAACTTGGTTCATCGTGGTCACTAAAGTCTCAAACTTGTTCTGAATAGCGCTATCTTGTTCTATATAAGGGGAGGCTCAAGCTAGAGCTTTCCCAGTCAGGAGGTTGATAACAAACATTACCTTCCTTTTCTCAGAAGGAAATGCAGCAGGTTGCATTTGGAAATAAAAACGACATTCGTTAAGGAACCTCTGTAATGGTGACGGTTTCCATTGAACTTGAGTGGTAGAGACATATGCGCGTTAGCATTATCTTGGGAGCTTAAGTCTAGCAACTGCCTCTGCAGTGCACACATTTTCTCCTGTTGCCCTTTTATCACTTTCCAGTTTGGAAACTTTTTCTTGGTAGGTAAAACTAAACTTTTGAAGCTCTGCATTTTTCTGTCAGGCTCAAAGACCAGTTGCTATGCAGTAGCAGGACTACGACCAACCAGCAGGAGAGGTACACAGTCACCCTGGTGCGTGAAGCAGGCTCACCTAAAGTGTGGTGTGGTACTAGCCGATGCTCCACCAGAGCTGCTGATTGTGGAGATAGATTTTGAATGTGTGTTAGTATCAGGTCACGGTCCTCAGGATCACCCCAACAGGAGGTGAGCAAGCTGGTATCCAATAGTGGAAAAGCAGGTAGGGATCAAACAGAAGCTTCGTTGATAATGAGTAGTTGCAGGTTGGGTTTAGGCAGAAGCGTAGTTGAGGAACAAGACAAGGGTCGATAACCAGTGGTAGCAAAATATGGATGGCAGCAGGGAAGACAGGAAAGAGATGCTGGCTGGAGAGAGCAGAATATTCTAACAAACAGGAAGTGCAGAGACGTGGCTTGAATCAGGAAATTCATGGGAGTAGCAAAGAGCCCAGGGTTCAAGACAAACAAGGTTCAAGACAGTATGAGTCCAGGGAACTGTCCAGCATTCCAAGTAGCTCAGCATGAAAAATCCAACATGCTGGTTATACCCAAGTTGATCGATCAATCAACTTGGGTAAAATTAGCCTGCCCATACATGGTTCGAATCCCAGCCGAGACTCTAACCATCTATGACCAGCTTTAGATTTCCTTTTGTTAGACAAAGTTGGGAGAGAATGGGCTAATATGCAATCTTCCTGTGTAGATTCTTCTGAATCATAAGAAAGAGCACCGTCTTTCCCTTCATACCAAAACCTCCTCCACCTGCTCCTCTTTGTCTTGTGGCAGAAAAGGAGGCAAACCAAGGTCCCAGAGAGAAAAAGGTAGAGAAACCGATGGGTGCCTCTTACAGCCCCTGTGGCTTGAAGTTTCTAACATGGCACTGAGTTTCCCTACATCATAAGCAACAAAGGTGAAAATTTCCTTCCTGCTCAACTAGGAATGGGAAGCGCTCAATAGAACTGAAGAGGAAAAAGAGAAAAAAGGAGGATAAATACCCCTGCTGTCCAAAGCAGGGTCAGTTGTGGGGTAAACAAAACCCCCCTATATGAACCTGCTGTCAGGTTTGCCCGAAAGCCCCTTATTCCCTCTCCCCTGCTTATTATCCTGAATAAGAAAGGAACTCTCAGGGTACTCACTACAGTGCAGTAAGGTAGGGGTAAAAAGGTCACTAGGGAAGCTAATATGGTGTGTCAACAGTACTCTCCCAAGGTAAAAAAAAAAACTACTAATAAACTTCTGATTGTATCTGCTTGATCAATGCTGCAGGCTGTAGCCTGCAATATTTATCAGTGTATTCTGATGTTGGGGAAGTATCCCTGTTGTCTGAATACAATAGCTAAGTGGGGAGGATTCCCAAAAAGCAAAGTCCATAAAGACATGGATTAGCAAGTTTGGAGTGGAGGAACTTGACTAGCCTGCACAGAGTCCTGCCATGACCACTGCCCCAGGCTTCCAGTTTCAGGATGGCATCTTTTTTTGCAGCATCCTATGGTGCCAGGAGGAGGTCATCAGAGGTTTTGATAATAAGCGCAATGGCCCTCGCAGTCAGTGAATGGAAGTGAGAGGCTGGCATATACTGTGGTGGTGGAATCACAAATTTTTGGTGATACATTCATCCTTTTCAGCACGGGTCATCCTACCTTGCTTTTATCCTCGGCTTTATTTAAGGACATTCTCCTATCCATTTTGATTGTTATGGACATTGCTCTTTAGTATTGGTTTCATTATTATTATTTACAGCGCTGCACCACTCCTGTATTATATGCTTTTTTTGGATTTGTTAGTCTTGACCAATACCGGTGTTCAGCTGCTTCTACGCATTCTTATAGATTATAGCGCTGAATAAGCCCTTGTTTTATATCCTATGGTGCCACCCTTGTGTGCAGGGACTAGGGCTTTGTCTCCCTACACTGTGTGAATCAAAAGAAACACACAGCCCCAAAGCCTAGGATTGCAAGGCCCTTCCCAATTCTTCCCACTCCTTCCGCCCTCCCTTCTTCAAGCTAACAGACTGGCCCCAGACTGCACTGCCAACTTTTAACTCCTTCCTGAGAAGACCAGAAGTTTAGGGAAGCAGCACTGGGCGAGCAGGTGCCAATAGCAATGAAAGCAATAAACTACAAATGCTCAAATGCTGGATAAGAATTTTAACAAATATTATACAGAGGAATGCTTATTTTATTTTACTAACTGTGTTAGGCTAAAATGCTGAGGGTTTAATAATACTTTACCAGCAAATAGCCTATTTCCTTTCTACTGAGCTCACGCCCAAAAGTGTAGCTGCTAATGTCTCCAGTCAATTTGACAGTTGATGTCCAGGCCAGTGTATTGGAGCAGCTTTTTCACTGCTAATATGCAGAAAATGCTGTCTTATCAGTGTTTTTTTAAAACTTAAAAAAAAAATACATATTAGCTAGTTACGGCTACCTAAGCAAATAAATAGTATGTCCTGTATACAGATACACTGTAATTGTGTGTGTATTTTAAACAGTTGTTAATAAAACCCTAGAAAAAGTTTTTTCTCCAACGTAACCAGTTATTAACCTCTTATTATAAATAATAACCCCATAATTCCTCAATTATTCTACTCTCCTTAGCTATTTTGTATTTGCAAAATTAAAAAGATATACATGACATAAAGATACATTTTGTAAACAACTTTGAGGCTGCATTCACATGTCAGCTTATAATCGCGGGCAGAACCGCCGCGGTTCCGCCCGCGATTCGGAGATTTATTGCAAATCGCGGGACGCCTAGCGTTGCCCGTTGATTTGCAATAGCCCCCCAAACGCCGAGCGATGTTGCCGCGATTTGCGCCCGCCGAATCGCGGCAACATCGCGCAAACAAAATCGCGGGACGCAATACGCTCCAAAGAAGCTCTTGTACTTTTTTGGAGCGTATTGCGTCCCGCGATTTTGTTTGCGCGATGTTGCCGCGATTCGGCGGGCGTAAATCGCGGCAACATCGCTCGGCGTTTGGGGGGCTATTGCAAATCAACGGGCAACGCTAGGCGTCCCGCGATTTGCAATAAATCTCCGAATCGCGGGCGGAACCGCGGCGGTTCTGCCCGCGATTATAAGCTGACATGTGAATGCAGCCTGACATGTCTGAATCAAAAACTTTATTCTGGTGTCAAGATGAACAAGGAAAAGGAGAAGAAAATATTATAATTTTACATCTATGGTAACAGCAACATGGTCTTTAAGGCTCCATGCACACTAGCTTATTTTTAAGCTCAATGCAGCTGCTTTGAGCGCATTTTTTTCCGGCCCCAGAAGCAAATCATGTTATCCTATATGTCCATGCATACTATTTAAGGCTAGAAGCGTTTTTCAAACTTCAGCTTCTAGAATCAGAAAAAAAAAAAAACAATTTTGTGTTTTTGGGAGCGATTTGCCAGCAGACAAAAATAGCTGAAAGCTCCTAGAAGCACCTAAACACTATCAACTGCTGCTAAGCACTGGTTTCCAGCGTTTTTTTAATTTTTTTTTAGTGGCCAGCGTTCATCGTGATTGATAATGGATCTAAACCAGTGGACATTTTTTAATAAAGGACTTGTCAAAAACTGTGTGTGCATTTTTATTTATTTATGGACAATTCTTTGGTAAAGGAGTAGGGGTACAATGTACCCCATACTCATTCACATTGGGGGTGGGATCTGGAGGACCTCTTGTTAAAGGGGGCTTCCAGATTCCAATAAGTCACCCCCTGCACCCCCACAACCACCGGGCCAGGTTTGTGGGGAAGAGGCCCTTGTCCTCATCAACATGGGCACATGGTGCTTTGGGGGGGTCATAGGGAGAGCACAAATGCATGCAGTCCTGTGATTCAGAAGAGAAGTATGGCCAATAAAGCATTGACCATACTTGTCTTTTAATTAGAAGTATTTAGTGACATTTAACTGAGCTTATTCTGAATTGTCGAAAACTGTTGAAAAAAAAAAAGGTATTACTAAGTCCCCTTTCAAACTTGTGCAACTTGGGACTGCAAAGTCGCATAACAAGTCATACCCCATGATTTCCAATGAGTACCATTCATATCTGTGCAACTTCAAATCTCAGAAACGTCAAAGTAGTCCCTGCACTACTTTGGTTCGACTTTGAAGCGACTTGAGGTCCATAGACCTCAAGATTACACAGGCATTGCTTCAAGTCGCGTCAAAGTCGCACGACTTTCAGGTCGTAAAAATGTGAAAGGGGCCTATGAGTAAACACGCCTTTTATGTACAGGGAATCCCAGAAGCATGACTTAACACCTCTGAGTACAACAAAATAATTATGGCAACTTAAAAAATCAGACAACACATGTACTAGGAATTAAAGCATTTGTTTCCCCAACACTTCATATTCCAGACATGTACTTGCTCTACTATTTACTTGTATAAGAAAGTCTCCTGTTCTCTTTGTATTGCTTCGTTTATGTGAAATCCCAGTCCCTCTGCTTTCCCATTACAAACTGATCAACTGACTAAACTAAGCAGGAGAGCACACCATGGTCAGTCCTCTGGCTATGCTGGGAGTTCATTGTACCCGCATCTAATGATCAGACTTTTCCTATCATGCCCCCGCTGCAGAGGGAATGTGATCACTTATAAAAAAAAGTGAAAAAAAAAAAGTGAAAAACCATAGTTAGACTTACTGGTAACTCTGTTTCCAGGAGTCTTCCAGGACAGCCCTTGAGAGATGGAGCTCCTCCCACTGGACAGGAAATACATTGCCACTAGCTCTTTAAAAGGCGGTCCCTCAGGCACCTGGTCAGTTTATCCAAGAACCGAAGGACGGAGCTGAAAAACAGTTAAATAATACACAAATTCACCTTATAAGTACAAAGGGTGGGAACCTGCTGTCCTGGAAGATCCCTGGAAACAGAGAGTTACCGCTGGGTCTATCTCTGGTTTTCCCCCAGTCGTCTTTCAGGACAGCCCTTGAGAGGATGAGCAAGTACTCACCCAGTTTTTAGGGGGGACCACTGCTTGGAGGACTTTCCTCCCAAACGCATGATCCTGGCTACCCATAATGTCCAATCAACAGTGTTGAATGAATGTTGACATACTTGGCAGCTTTATATATTTGTTCTGGGGTAGTAACGGCTCTCTGTGCCCAAGTTGTGGCTAATGCTCTGGTGGAATGTGCATTCAGTCCTTGTGGAGGGTCAAAGTGCAGAGTCTTGTATCCCTCTTATGCTTTCCTGAGAAGAGGATGAACAAGGCCTCTGATGTTCTAAAACTCTTTTGTTGCTTCCAAATAAGCCACCAAACATCTTCTGACATCTAGCGAATGTAGCTGCTCCTCTTTGCTGTTAGATGGTCTATTGCAGAAAGAGGGTAGTACTATATCCTGACTCCCATTAAAGGTCAAGGCAACCTTGGGAATAAATGCTTGATCAGTCTTGAGAATAACCCTATCCTCCAATATCTGTAGGAAGTGCTCTCTGATTTATAAAGCTTGTAGTTCGCTGAATCTGCGAGGAGATGTCATTGCGATGAGAAAAACAGTCTTGAGGGTAATAAGTCTTAAGGAGGCCTCTGATAACAGCTCAAAGGGTGCTCTAATGACTGCTTTTAATATAATAGACAAGTGCCATGTCGGAATGACAAGGGACTGGCCGAAACCTTCAAACTGCTTTACAGAATCTGCTTATGAAGGAGTTCTGTTGTAGGGAATGCTGTAAGTAAACTGATAGGGCTGCAATCTGTACCTTAATTGTGCTTAAGGACAGGCCCTTATCAATACCCTCCTGTAGAAAGTCTAGAATCGACAGAGAGTCAGGCTCTTCTTTGCCTGATTCTGACAACCATAGATTAAACTTCCTCCAGACCTTTTGGTAAATAGCTCTTGGAACTGGTTTACGGCTCTGTAACAGAGTTTTTATTACTCTGTCTGAGAGACCCTTAGACTTCAGGATCTCTGATTTAGATACCAAGCTGCCAAGTTTAGCATGGCTGGTCTGGGATGGAGTACTAGGCCCTGCGACAGCAGGTTTCGGTTGGAGGGTAACATCCAGGGTTGTCGATCTGTTAAAGATAATAGAAGTGAAAACCATGCCCTTTTAGGCCAAAACGGGGTTAAAGGAATAGGAGAGGTGGGCACCTGATCGGACCGTCTAGCAGCTTGGCACTTGAGCATCCGCAATAAACTTTTGAAAAGTGGATTGAATAAACGATTGAAAAGTGGATTGCACCTCATCCTTAAAAGAGCAGTGAAATTTTGAAAATGGAGAATCTTCCTCGCTTTTTAACACTGCTGAGATGCATGTGGGAAATAAGGTTTTAGTATAGCTAGATGAAAGCCTTGCAGCACAGAAAGGACACTTTTTCTTGTCAGTCTTAGTAGTTGCTTTAGAAGACTCCTTCTGAGAAGGCACAGAGAGAAAAAACAAGGTAAAATAGGGGAATCTGTTTAAGAAAAGACCCCCCGTCCGATCCCTCCACAGTGCCAAAGCTCATGGTGCCCAAATGGCTGCTAAAAGATTCCCCCAGGATCTTCAGTGCTCCCCATGTAAAGCCCAACCACCTTCACTAATCAAAAAAGCATACACAGGAAAATAGGTCTCTGGCCACTTCCAGCCTATCTGTGATGAGCAGGTGCTTGCCTCCCCTGGAGCGTGGGGTGCCTCCATGATGTCCCTCTGCTCCCAGACGCTGGCGCCTTAGACCTGTCCAAAGCCGCGCCTTTAAGACACCGGCTCGGCCCTCCCCTTGCTCTTTGCTCCTGGAACCCCGACCTCTGGTGCGCAGTAATGACCTTACATTCGCCGGAAATTATGCCTGGCGTGTTCCGGTTTGGGGCGTCCTGCAGCGAGGATGCTTAGGCTTCCCCACTGCTCTTTCCCTCGCCGGACACTGAAGAGAGAGGGGACAGGAAACTTCAAACACCTGCGGAGTGGACCCGAGGCCAAAAAGCTGCTCCTGAAACAAGATGAGGGGAATTTTTTGCTAACCCTGGTAGCCCTTGAGCGATGGAGCTCATCCAACCCTCTCTTTAAATAAAATGGTTCCTCCAGGCAACATGTCTCCTCCTAGAGTGAGGAAACACAAAACACTGACCAGGTGCCTGAGGGACCGCCTTTTAAAGAGCTAGTGGCAATGTGTTTCCTGTCCAGTGGGAAGAGCTCCATCCCTCAAGGGCTGTCCTGGAAGACGACTGGAAGGAAAAAATTGGATTTTTGTCTTACCGTAAAATCTTTTTCTCTGATGTTCATTAACGCACACAGCTTCAGAATCTTCTTGACCATTGGGTTATGCTGCTCCCTACAGGAATAGGACACTAGGCAGGAAAAAGCTTTACCACGCCTATGGGGCAGTCCCTGGGGATATACTCCCACTTTCTGCTATAGGCACTCAGTTTTGCTGCAAGCAGTGTCAGATCAATGAAAATCAGAGAAAACTATTTTACGGTAAGACAAAAATCCAGTTTTCTCTTATGTTCATTGACGAACACAGCTCCAGAATCTTCTTGACCATTGGGATGTCCCAAAGCAGTGTCAAACATAAGGGGCGGGAAAAAACACTGCAGAAAAAAAATTCCGGAAGGCTAAACCTAGCCAATCAGGTAACATGGAGCTCAACCAGTAACAACTGGAGCTCACCTGAAACATAAACCCTCAAAGAGGACTAGTCCTCTCAAACAGCAGCCTGCAAAACCTTGCAGTCAAGCAGCTCCTGCAGATGCCAGCACATCCACTTGTAAAAATTTTGTGAAAATGTGCACAGACGACCAAGTGGCCGCCTTGCAAACTACAGTAGCATCACTGACGCCTGATGGCGGAAGGCCCAGGAGACACTAAGCGCCCGTGTAGAATGCGCCTTAACACTGAAAGGAGAACTTGACCCTTGATTAAATAGGCCTGCACCACCGTCTGTCAAATTCATCTGGAAATCGTCGTGGCAAACGTGGCCAAACCCTTGCGAGGTCTATCTGTAAGGACAAAGTCTAATTTCCGAAAACTACTTTGTTGCAGCCAGGTACACCCTGAACGCCCGAGCCCAGGGGACATCCCTGCCCCAGTCACTTATCCCCAGGAGGCAGGGAACCCGCTCAAAACCCCCCGTTGTGTAACCCGGTCAGCAGCAACAACATCCAACCCCTCCCCTTCTGAAGCATGTGGCAAAACCAGCTCCTACCGCACCCGGGGAGGGGGGTGGAGGCCAAAAGACCCACCGTGACTGTTTAAAGGAGCTGGGGGGATGGAGGAGAACCCGGGGGTCCGACCATCCTAGGGAGGGACCCATGTCCACCCCAAAACCCTCCAGGGGTGGTGGGGGGACAGCTACTTACCACACCATGGAACCGGGTGGGCACCACTCCAGGCAGACCACTGCACCATCAGAATGGGAGTGCTGCGGACCAGAGGCACGCTGCGACTCAGGACATGACCAGGTCATGTGGGTCCTCGCGAGACGTTTAAATCACTGGCCAGCCCCCGTTCAGTGCCGTGGCCGACATAGAGTGGAGCTGAGATCGGGTTGCGCTTGCTGGCCAGACTGGGTACACTGTAAGGATCTAGAATATCCATTGTGTCGCCCAGTCCGGCAGTTGATTGTAGTTCTCAACAGAAAATAATAAAAGAGGAAAAAAATCTGTTTAAAAAAGAAAAAATGCTAGGACCAGAGATCCCAGCAAGGAACTAGGTCCTTACTCCTGAATGGGCAGAAGAAAAGTGCCTATAGCAGGAAGTGGGAGTATATCCCCTGGGACTGCCCCATAGGCGTGGTAAAGCTTTTTCCTGTCTAGTGTCCTACTCCTGTAAGGGGCAGCATAACCCAATGGTCAAGAGGATTCTGGATGTCTGTCAATGAACGAAAGAGAAAAGGTATTTATAATATATTTTTAAATCTATACAAAAATGTTTTTCCTTTCATTTCTATTTTAAACTGAATGGGTTGTTTTACAAGGCGTTCTAGCGATAGTATTTACTGGAAGAAAGATTATGATCTATATACCTGAAAGTACGATGCATTTTCCACAACTGTAACAGGTTTAACAGCAGATACATGACTACTACTTAGTCTTGGCAATGGGAAGATTTTAAATGGAATTTCTTGCTCCATCATTAGCTGTAAATTAAAAAAAATTATAAGTGGTTATAGAAATATTTACACAGCTCTAGCTATTGTATGGTATCCCTAAATGAAACTTGTAGAAGCATCCTACTAAGTGCATACAAAAAAATTTGTCCATTTTTAGTGTCCCACATTTATCATACAATGATGCATATAAACATTGGTCATCCAAGTACTAGCTATTGCAACTTCCATTCTGAATAATAAATGAATCATGTTAAAGTACACTAAACTATGATATATGACTAAAATGTTAAGGGCTGCCAGTTTAGAGATGTGATTGGGTTTACCTTGCGGGATGCAGTGGGTTGTTATCATTTAATGACCACTGTTTTAACTTTTTTACAGTTAGGCTCCATTCACATCTAGGCATTCTGGATCGCGGTGCCAAATCACCGCAAATCACAGGACACATTTCCAATGGCACTCCAATCGCTGCAAAATTCATCGGGTGACAATTGTGGCAAAATTGCGCCCGACGAATCGCTATAAAATCACGCAAAAAGAATTGCGGGATGCCTGTTGCTCAAAAGGAGTTCTTTTTTTGCGCAACAGGCACCCCGCGATTCTGTATGCGTAATATTACAGTGATTCCCTGGGCGAAAATCATGGGAAAATCGCGATGCGATTAGGTTGCCATTGGAAATGATGGAAATCGCAAGCGTGTCCCGTGATTTGCGGTGATTCAAGATCACGGGCAGAATCACGGCAATTCCGCCCGCGATCCAGAATGCCTAGATGTAAAGGGAGCCTTAGCAAACATCTGTTTAAATATGAAGCCCAGTTGTACCACAACTTTGTGGCTTAAAGGTCAGTGGGGGGAACCACAGCTGCCTGTAGGGAGCACTACTTGACACAATCAGAAGCGTTGGATAGCAGATAGCAGCCTGGAGCTCTTCAAGTGAGCAAAGATTCTACTCACCACCCTCCAGAAAGGTCAGTGTGTAAGTTTTTTTTTTTTTCAGGATGGCACTATCCTGGCTTTCTTACAAAAGTAACAGGGTCTTCTTAACACAATTCATGTTTTGTTTCCATTAAAATATTAAGTGTATCCGAAACCAAAATTATATAAGCTGAAAGTGGAGTTTCCTTCCAGCTGCTGGCAAACTAGCAGAAGGGATTCAGGCAGTTGTAAAGCTGCCCAATTACTTCCACATTGCTGGACAAATAGCATAACCTTTCTTCCCCCTGCTTACCTGCTCCTCCTGGGAGCCCAAGACCTCAATGGCAGATGTCAGGATGGAGAGCGGCAGGAAAGCAGCAAACCTTGGCTGCAGCCAGCGAAACAGCCAGCGAGTAATCAATCTGCTTAAGAAAAGTGCAGGTGTGACATTAGGGGTCTATAGGACTCCCGATGTCTGTTACATAGACTATGCTATCACACAGGGGACTTGACAGCCCCCTTGTTATAGCAATAAAGTTATATTTAACAAAAAGTAAAGAAAAAAAAAAAAAAGGTCTCTGGCACCCACAAATGAAAATGCATGCACCAGGTGCACACAAATACAAAACAGACTGTGCAACACATACTGTATTATGGAAGGGGGTGGAGGGAATGGCGCTGTCAGGTGACTAAAAGCGTGAATAAAGGTTGTTATGTCAAATGTATATGACAATAAATATGTTAAAAGTGTTGGTAATATATGACAATATAAAAGAGAGAGATAAAAAAACATGTAAAAAATATGTGCACTGTATAAATATATGGAATATAGACCAGATGTAGGAAAATCTCAAAGAAGAATTCAAGTGCTATGCGCATGAATATATAACCATCGGTCTCACAAAAAATATATATAATCTATGAAAGTGCATATGTTACCACAAGTGAAGTGAAATATATGATAATCCAAAATATCATGAACTCAAAGTGACAAGTGCATATAATATAGTACGCAATAATATCATAAACTCAAAAGTGACAAGTGCATATGGAACAATAAACAAAATGCCGTGGGTTCAAAGTGCCAAGTGCTTGAATACCCAAGGATAGTATTGGTGTGTACCGATATAAATTGGTGACATATAATAAATAAATAGTGGAGGTGTGTGCAAAGAGGGAAAAAAATCCAATGATGGTGATAAGGTGACTGGGGATATCCAAAAGATGATTAAGCGGGTGGCAGTCTTCGTGTCAATAAGATACAATAAGTAAACCCGTGGTGGGCAGTGAGGTGCTCCGTGACCCCTCCGGCAAATAGCACACTCACCAGAGATACCCACCCCACACAGGGGTATAGAGCGGGTATAAGTAGTATTCCGGTGGTGGATCCTATTCTCCTCTACCGGTCCTAAATTGGACGTCTATGGGGTTTCTGGGTAGGAGCGATCCTGAGTGGAACTGGGGTCTGGTGATATCCTGGTGGTATGGGATAAGTACTCCAGGTGTCTTGCAGTTGCAGGCCTTGGGTGCCGGTGTCTGCGGTGCTAAGGCACCGGAATACTACTTATACCCGCTCTATACCCCTGTGGGGGGTGGGTATCTCTGGTGAGTGTGCTTTTTGCCGGAGGGGTCACGGAGCACCTCACTGCCCACCACGGGGTCACTTATTGTATCTTATTGACACGAAGACTGTCAGCCGCTTAATCATCTTTTGGATATCCCCAGTCACCTTATCACCATCATTGGACTTTTTTTCCCTCTTTG